>NW_022103901.1:40087398-40088599 GCF_000313985.2 Echinops telfairi | reverse complement strand
TCTTCACCACATTTGCTTATGCACCCATTTTAGACTGAGTTTCTTTCGTGCACGTGTTTTTGACGCCTCCGAGCCTACGAGGGCTGGTGGCACGTCCCTGGATCCTTGCAGTTTCACCTTCTGCTTGGACCCTGGGCTGGCACTGCTTTGTAGTGAAGACGTCCTCTGGCTGCCAGGTGTTTCTGCAGAGTGGTGTACAGTGTCATTGTGTGAGGGCAGTGGTGGTTCCTGCCCAGGGCACCCCATGCACCGCGGCCCACCCCTCTGTCAGTGGAGGGTCATGAGCTCCTGGGTTGCTGGCTCGGTTTCAGCAGAGCTTCTAGAAGACTAGGAAGAAAGGTCTGGCCGATCTCCTTTTGAAAACCAGCCCCTGGAAACCTGGGTCACGACAGCCCAGTCCGTTGGGCGTGGGGCCGCCGTGACGCAACAACAGTTAACGATGAAGCCATGGGCAGGAAGGATTGGTACCACCTGTTCCCTCCCCTCTTGGCAGGTAGGGAGTTAATTCCCGGACCCTCAGCCTGGGGCCCTTTCTCATTTATCATCTTCAGAGAAAGTAATGAAGGCGGATTCAAGCTACTGAGCTCTGGGAGTCTTAGAATCCAAATGGTTCCTCTAAGATGAAAAGTTATTTGAAGAATTTAGCTCTGACTTGTCTTGATCTTGAAGCCAGAGCGATTATTCCCAGAGGACCAAGCGCTGTCAAAAAAATTACACCCATAGTGTCCCATGCCAAAGCAAATTGAAACCCCGAACCATTGCCTGGCTTTACCCCATGGGCTTCAGGCACTGAAGCGGGTTGCACAGGGCAAAAAAAAGAATCACACACACACATACACAAAATGTGACAACGTGACAACAAACAGCGACAATTAGAGCAGCGGTTCTCAACCGGTGGGTCTCGACCCCGATGGGGGTCAAATGACCCTGGGGTCACTGATTCATAACAGTAGAAAAATGACAGCGATGAAGTAGCAACGAAAATCATGTGGTTGGGGGGTCACCACCACATGAGGAACTGTATGAAAGGGTCGCAGTGGCCTGAGGAAGGTTGAGAACCCCTGATTTCGAAGGAAGTCCGTCCGACACAGGCTCAGCTCGAATGAACAGCTAATGTTATTCTTTCTTACGGGGTGGTTTGGCCTGTTGTCACGCGCTGTGTTCAGGAAGCTGCAGTCAGACACCTATCATCTGTGCCGCG
>NW_022103901.1:40085016-40086257 GCF_000313985.2 Echinops telfairi | reverse complement strand
ATCAAAGGGCCTTTTTACCTAAAGGATTTCCTTTTTTCTGGGGTCATTTCTATGTGTCTTCCGAGAGACACTGAGGTGTGATTCTTGGATGGCGGCGAAGGGGGTCTGAGTCCTGGTTCTGGAAGAATTGATCTTAGAGGATTAAGTGGGTATTTAAAGAACAGCTTCGTCGTCTGTTCTGTGGAGGGCATGCCTTTTGATGGTTGGTCTGATCCTTAAATCTAGAAAGCAGTTCTGGGCACAGCATTGGAGCTGGGGGCGTGTATTTTCAGAAGCATCTACTGCCCACATGTGATTAAAATGACTTTGGGGGAACTTTGAAACCTACAGCCTCAGGGAGGTGGTATATTCGTGGGCAGGTTTAAGTACACATTCACCTGGGAGGGGCTTAGAAGTTTCTTTCAGGCTGGTCTTTCCCAGAAATTTTGAGGTCTTTCTCACCTTCTCGAAAAGAAACTAGAAAAACCGTGATCTTCCACCCCCTGCGCCCCCCCACCTTTCCACACCAACCCACTCAATCTTTGCACTTAGTAAAAAGACCAAACTCACTGCCATTGAGTCCACACTGACTCATTGTGATCCTACAGGAAAGAGTAGAACTGGCCCCGTGAGGTTCCAAGACCGTTTACAGGAGTAGAAGGCCTGGTCTTCCATGGAGCTGCTGGTGGGTTCAAACTGCCAACCTTAAGGATTGAAATCCAGTGCATAATCACTACGTACACACTTTAAAACTAAACACACTTAAACATCATTGGAGTCGTTTTAGATTGGCAGAAGAGTTGTAAAGTTACAGAGAGCTTCCTGGGTGACCCGTACCCATTTCCGTGCCCAGTTCCCTTACCCATCTTTCACCGCAGGCTGGCAGGGGTGCGGGCAGGGATTTCTGTTAGTGCAGCAGCAGATACTGGCCTTTGCTCTGAGCTCCACCTTCATGAGCTGCCTGTCAGTTCACCAAACTGCCCTCTTTCTGCCTCGGGCTCCAGTCCAGGGGACCAGGCTACGTTTAGTTGTCATGCCACCTCTGCTCGTCAGTCTCTCCGTCTTACCCCGCTTTCTGTCACAGTGGAGGGGAGTCTTGCCAGCTGTCCCGCAGCTTGGGTTTGGCTGGTGTTTCTTGTGGCAGTGATGGTGGGTGAGCTGGCTCCCACCCCGGCAACCTTTTGCATAACAGAAGAAAACATCATGGGCCAGCGTGCCTCCCAAGGGGGCTCACTTTCTGGATGGTACTCAGTGGTGGTCCA
>NW_022103901.1:40072438-40083799 GCF_000313985.2 Echinops telfairi | reverse complement strand
GTCTGCTCCATGCACGGCGAGCCCCGGTGTGTCCGAATAGAACTGTCCTCTTCCGAGGGTTCAGTGGCTGACCATCTGGGAGGAGCTCACCAGGCCTTTCTTCCGAGGTGCCTCTGGGTGGATGGATGGAAACCTTCAAACTGTGTTAGCAGCTAAGTGCACTTGCCGTTGGCACTGCCCAGGGGCTCTGTGACATCTCCAGGACCCAGGGGGCCCAGAGATGGCATTTTATGATGGGTGGCCAGGGACTGGGGGAAAGGGAGAGCTGCTGGTGAGTGGACACTGAGCTTCTGCTTGGGGTGACGAAAACCTTTGGAAATGGACCGTGTTAATGCTGCCAACACAGTGAGTTCCACACTCGAACATGGTTAACATGGTGAACTTTTTGTGACGTGTTTTGCAACAGTAAGAAAAGAGTTCTTTAAAGACAAAGCAACTCTTCCCATGATTTTAACTTGCGAAGCTGTGACAGTTGGCTGCAGTCTGTGGACCCTGGCCAAGGTTGAGGAGACATAACACCCAGCTGTCATCAGGGCTGAAACTCCAGCTTATTTACCTATCCGTTGGAAGGACCTTTTTGGAGGGGTCTTACAAAATTGCCAAATCCTTGTTAGCTTCAGAGCAGTGGAGGAAGGGCCTGGGGTGACCACTAGCCCAGGGTGGACTCTTGGCTGCCTGGGGAGTGGCAGAGGGCCAAAAGCACGGCCGCAGGCACTTTCGTGGGTTCTTTGCGAACTTTAAGGAAGCAGAGAGGAGCATGGGCTAGCCTTTGGAAAGGGGCTCAGATCTTTCCTAGGTCACAAAGGTGCCTCCTGAGAAGCCGTGGGTTGGTGGGCAGGGAGAGGCCACCGGTGGCCCTGGGCCATGCTGCCTTTGATCGTGTCTTTTAGACTGACTGGGACTGGGGTGGTTCGGTATTCTAGGGGCTGAGGGTTATTTTTAGAATCTCATTCTTGGCAAGAGTTGGATGATTTGGGGGAAGGGTTTCAAGTTTTTCTTGTGTTGTGGGTGATGGAAACAGAACCCATGGGTAGGGTCTTAGAGGGGTCCAGCTTTTGGCCTCTCGGCCTAGGCAGGTGCTTCTACGCTTCCTGGTGTGGCGCTCCCTTACCAGGAGCCCTTCCCCATAGCACACAGTGTGCTTGTTCCTGGGTGTCTGTCCACACTGCCCCCGCCCTCACTCTGGCTCTGGCCACCCCATCCTGCACAGCCTTAGAATATCTGCTCAGTTCCCATTTTGCATCGACTCCGAACTGGCTCCCTGCTGTAAGGCCAGCGACAACCAAAAGCCAAACTCATGGAGTGGATGCCAGCTCACAGCAACCCCATCGAACAGGGTAGAACTGCCCGAGTTTCCGAGACAGTGAGTCTTTCTGGGAGTTTCTTTTTTTTTTTTCTCTCTTTTTTAACATTTTATTAGGGGCTCATACAACTGTTATCCCAATCCATACACACATCAATTGTGTAAAGCGCATTTGTACATCGTTTCTCAAAACATTTTCTCTCCATTTAAACCCCCGACATTAGGTCCTCATTTTTCCCCTTCCTCCCCCCTCCCCCCTCCCGCATGAGCCCTTGATAATTTATAAATGGGTATTTTGTCATATCTTGCCCTGTCCGACGTCTCCCTTCATCCACTTTTCGGTTGTCTGTCCCCCAGGGAGGAGGTCACACACAGTTCCATGTAATCGGTTCCCTCTTTCCTACCTATTCTCCCTTTACCCTCCCTGTTTTGCCACTCACACCACTGGTCCTATAGGGCTCATCCGTCCTGGATTCCCTGTATTTTCAGTTCCTATCTGTACCAGTGTACCTCCTCTGGTCTAGCCAGTCTTGCAAGATAGAATTCGAGTCATGGTAGTGGGAGCCGGGAGGAAACCTTTAGGAACTAGAGGAAGGTTGTATTTCTCATCATTGTTACATCACACCCTGAATGGCTCATCTCCTCCCCAGACCCCTCTGCAAGGGGATCTCCAGTGGCCTACTAATGGGCTTTGGATCTCCACTCCGCACTCCCCCCATCATTCACTATGGTAAGATTTTTTGTTCTGATGATGCCTTACACCTGATCCCTTCGACACCTCGTGGTTGCATAGGCTGGTGTGCTTCTTCCATGTGGGCTTTGTTGCTTCTGAGCTTGATGGCCGCTTGTTTACCTGCAAGCTTTTAAGACCCCAGACGCTATATCTTTTGATAGCCGGGCACCATCAGCTTTCTTCGCCACATTTGCTTATTCACCCGCTTTGTCTTCAGCGGTTGTGTCAGGAAGGTGAGCATCATAGAATGCCAATTTAATAGAAGAAAGTATTCTTGTGTTGAGGGAGTACTTGAGTGGAGGCCCAATGTCCTTCTGCTACCTTAATACTAAACCTATAAATGTAGGCTCTTAGATCTATTTCCCCATCCTCATATAATATATTTGTATATGTACATGTCTTTATCTAGAGCTCTATAAATACCCTTTGCCTCCCAGCTCTTTCCTCTATTTCCATTGATTCTCCTCCTGTTTCTGGGAGTTTCTTGATGGGATTGGTTGCTGGTTTCAAACTGCGGACCTCACGGTTAGCAGCCCGACTGCTACCCACTATGTTGTCAGCGGGGCTCCTGGCAAGGGCAGTGAAGCGAGGTTCGATTTCCTCCACGTCTTCACAGTCTGTGCCAGCCCCGCTTCCCCGCCCCATCAACCCTCGGACCTGCTGATGAACAAGGGGCCATGGTGCAAAAAGCTCCCGCTTCTCCGACGTCCTGGTGACAGCGAGGGTGCTGGGGACCAGAGAGCGGAAGGGGTAGAGTGGTGATCTTCTCACAGAAAAGCAGCCGCTGTCATCGCGGCCATTCCAACTGCAGCTGTGCCCCACCGGGTTTCTGCTCTGTTCTTTGACCAGTGAAAGCTTACCCAGCAAGTTCGGTTCTGGACTCGGCAATTTTATACACACTGTGCAGTGACACTAGCCACAACTGCAGTCAAGCCAGCATGCTCTTTACCCCGCCTCTGGTGGCTGTTTCTGGAGCTCTGCTGCTGTTGAGAGCAAATGCAGGAAAACCCACCCATTCAGCAGTGTCTGTGTGTCCCAGCGTTTTTCAAGTGGTGCCACTGTTCTCACCCTGCTTCTCTGAGGCCTGCTTTTCCCATCAGCACAAGCTCAGTGTCCCTTAAGGTTCCCATCCACTTTTTCACATGGTCACTTTGATCCCAGAGAAACCAAACTCACAGCGACTGTAGATGACCCCACACCGAGGGTTATTAAAAGAGCGTAACGTTCAAGGAAGACTTTTTTTCTTCTTAGACAAACTATGGCTTCCTTTTAAGACGCCTTCAGGGAATAGTTTTGGCTTAAGGTTTAAAGATGATGTCAGCGTTATAACTTCAGGGGTTCCTCCAGCCTCAGTGGTTGTAGAACATCTGGAGTCCATGAGAACCCAAGATTCTGTTCTACATCTCCCCCTTCTGATCAGGATTCTTCTAGGAAATCTGTGATCACACATAGCGATAATGCCAGGCACCGTCCAGTTCCTTTGGTCGCCCTCCCCAGGAGTTTCTACGGCTGGTTCTTTGGAAGTAGACCATCAGACCTTACTTTCAAGGCATCTCTGGGTACCCCTCTGATGCCCAACCTTTGGGCTCACAGCCGCGCACAGGTGTGCCACCCAAGGCCTCCCAATAGGAAGTTTTAATCACAGACGCTCCTGGAGGAGACATGAGACAAGGTTCATGGGACAAAGGGCTATGATAACATCACTTTTACCCGGCGGTGGTGAGGACACAATCGAGCTGGCCTAGGGAGGGCAAAGTAAGTTGGCAAGGAGCCTACGAGTTGGGCTTTTGACCACAAGGTCAGCAGTTTGAAACTACCAGCCACTCTGCGAGAGAAAGACAGAGCTTTCTACTCCCGCAAGGAGTTATGGTCTCAGAAACTGTAACTCTGATTAGTGTCAGAAATTACCTTGTTCTGTGGGATTGTTATGAGTTGGCATTGACTCGATGGCAGTGTTTTTCTATTTAGGAAAAAAATTTTAAAGACATTTTATGCATATAACCCACGGACCCACATAACCCCTTCCTCCTTTATACACAAAGGGTGGCCTGTCGGAAACATTGTGCTTACTTTTGTCATGCAATGACACTTCTTTGGAGATAATGCATTCCGCACCAGAAATGCTTCCTTGTTCTGGCTAGCACACTGTTCCATTGTATAGATGCTCTTGCTCCAGTTTGCATCAAACCAAACTCACAGCCATCAGTTTGAGGCTGACCCAGAGGGTCCCTACAGGTCAGGGTTGAACTGGCCCTGTGCATTTCTGAGACGGTCACACGTTCACCCGAGCAACTCTTCACCACTAAGCTTCAGCGCAGAGGTTCTTCTGCCCTGCGCTGGGTTCCATGACGTGCTGGGCCCTGGCTGGGGAGGCAGGCTGCTGCTGGTGGACAGTTAGGTTGTTTCTGATGCTCTGTTCTTCCTAGCAACGTTGTAGTGAATTCTCATTGCTCACTCTCCCTAGGCAGCGGGGTATCTGTTATATGTTACATTTCCTAGAGATGAACTGGCTGTGTCGTGGGCCTCAAGTGTATCCTGCGTATCCGTTGTGTGGACCTTGCTTTACCCCCACCTTGCCTGGGTCCAAAGCCTATTTGCCCACACCTCAGCCTGCCCTTTGTGGTGTATTATCAAAGATCATGGGTAGGGAGCCCTGGTGGTATAGTGGACTGCTAACCTCAAGGCCAGCAGTTCAAAACCACCAGCCTCTCCTCGGGGCACAGAGAAGGCTTTCTATTAACAAAACGAATCAGTCTCAGAAACAAACCCACAGGGCCAGTTCTCCTGCCTTATAGGATCGCCATGCGTCAGAATCGACTCAACGTAGTCAGAGGGAGATAATGGGTTAAAAAGGATAGGATGTTATATACTTTTAATGACCCTTTTATTTTACAATAGTTTTAGATTTACCAAAAAAGAAAGTACAGAGATACAAAGATAGTACAGAGATAGTACAGCGGTTCCCTCCTCAGTATGTCTCTCACCCCGTCACCCTCAAGGCCAGTGGTCCTCAACCTTCCTCACGCCGCGACCCTTTCATACAATTCTGCATGTGGTGGTGACCCCAACCATAAACTTATTTTTGTTGCTACTTCATCACTGTCTTTTTGTTACTGTGATGAATCGGGCGACCTCTGTGAAAGGGTCGTTTGACACACACACACCCCCAGGGGCCACGACCAACAGGTTGAGAACCACTGCTCTAGGCCGTCCGCTGACCCCAAGGGCTGGGGACCAACAGCTCCCCTGAGTCCTGGCCATGAGAAGACACTCAGAGACACAGGGGAACCATCAGGAACATGGTCTTACATCGCCAGGGAGTACTTGTCACTCCTGGGGACGCCTCTGTGGCCCAACTGCACACTTTCTCTGGATCTCCTCAGTGTCGCTCTTGATGCCTCCCCTTCCCACCCAGGACCCACCCAGCTCCCGCCTCTCCTTCCCGCGAGTCTCCCCTGGGCGGTCATTCCTCACTGCCCCATGGCCTTGAAGGCCTTGAGGTAGAGTGGCCGGGCCCCTGTAGAAAGAGCCCCTGCAGCGCGGGCGGCTCTGGTCTTCTCTGTGACTCTCCTGGGAACATGGCTTTGGGGAGGAAAGCCACCATTCGTGTACTGTCATCTCCACTCCGTGGCTGACCATTGAGAAGCCACGTGTGAAGGACGCCCCCACATAGTTCTCCCTGAACCTCCCTGGTTTTGCTTCGGGGAGGGGATGTGGTCAGCTGGAGGAGCTTGAGATAGGGATGGTTGGGGGGTGGGGTGGGGCAAGCGAACCCCAGCAGCTGTATACAGACCCTCAAGTCCCAGGGGACCCTGCCGGGAAGGGTTGATGGCAGAGGAGGGCTCCCTGGAGGAGTCAGAGGGGCGGGCCGAGCCAAACAGGCAGGCATTGCCCAAGTGGTGTCCACAGCCTCAGGAGAGAAGATCTGAAAACAGGAAGTGATCTCAGAGCGGTCAGCTGAAGGTGGAAGGAGGCCGATGTTGGCCGGGGGTGGAAGGGTGGGGGGCGGGGGGCGGGGGCGTTGAAAAGCAACTAGGAAGTGAACCGGGTGAGTTTTTGAAGAGACTGAGGGGTTGAAGGCCCAGGCCGAGGAAATACGGGCACTTTGTCCAGAACGGTTGGGCCCTTTTACAGGCCCCTGGAGAGGGCCCGTGAGAGTGCGATTGGCAGTTGGAGCAGAGCCCTCTGGGAGGCTGCAGAGGCTGCTGGGATGGCCACACTCACAGGCTTGAAGTTAAGTTGGAGCTTGAGACTTGATCCTTGTGAGCTGAGGGCAGGTGGGCAGAGATGCCTGGGAGTTGGTGGGAGGTTGATGGGGATGGGGGCGAGCTCCAGGCTGCCTGAGGAAGGAGGGGGGAGATGCCCCCTGCAGCATCCCCAGGGCCTGTGGGGGATCTAGGTGTTAGAAGGGGACTTAAAGGAAAGCTGACCCAGAGCGTGGGTTTCAATTAACAGGCTTTTTTCAGAATTAACGACCTGCCTGGGTGTTTAGAATGGAATGAGAGTAAAGGGGGCAGGGTGAGGGGAGATCGGAAGACAGAGTAAAGAGAGGAAGAGACAGAGGGACAGACATGGGGCCACAGGACAAGGTGAAGACAGTCAGAGAGAGGGAACAAAAGAATCCCGAGTTCATAAACTGTGGGGACAGAAATAAATGATGTCTAAAAGGAGCCCACCCGCCCCGCCCCCACCCCCATTGGCTGTGGCCCCAGCAGCATGGTGAAGAGGGGAAGTTTCTGTGAGCTGTTCTGGGAAGGTGAGGCACTAGGTGGGGCGGAGAAGGGCTTAGAGGTGCTGGCTATGGCTGAGAACCGTGGGGTTACTGCTGGACCTTTGCCTAGGGCACCCGCTGGGGTAGGTTGGCATTGCCTCTGCAGGAAGTGGCCCCCATGCAGTGGCCTAAAAGCACATGTCTTTACAGCCTGACCAGCCTGGACTCTGACATAAATCTCACGGGGTATCCAGCGACGGAGCCTTTTCCTCTAGTCTTGGACGAAGTACGCCCGATCGCGCCTTAGAGGCAAGGATGGCAAGACTTCGTCTCCTAGACTTTGGGCATGTGTCAGGAGAGGCCAGTGCCCGGAGAAGGACCTGGGGTTGGGTAAAATAGAGGGCATGACAAAGAGGAAGGCCCAAAGAGCTGGGTGGACACAGTGGCTGCACCAATGGGCTCAAGCACAGGAGCCCTGGTGAGATGGGACGACTGTAGGCCGCGCTCTTGTATGGAAGGGTGCGAGGGGTAGGAACAGCCAAGGACAGGCTGCTCCTGGACGTGTGGCCCTCGCCAGCTTCCACAGCAGCTTCTCCTCCTTCCCTGACCTGTGTGATGACATCGGGCTCACCCTGATGACCCAGGACAACCTCCCAGCCGTCGGACTGATCCCAACCCCTCGTGGCGCTGTCGGGCATTGCAGAACCGTTCCTTAGGCTTTCCCAGGCGGTAAATCTTTCAGCAGCTGGTGGATTTTAACTGTTGTCCTTGTGGTTTAATAACCCCTGCCTAACCCACTGTAGCACCAGGACCCCCGTCCCTTCTCCAAGCCCTTCTTTTCTTCATGGCTGCCAAGCACTTCCACCTCGTGTGCAGAGACCAAATCCTATTTTCCTCCCCGCTTTCACAGCTGAAAGATTGTCATCTCAGCTTCTCTCTGCACACCGGGCGCTCATGCCTCTGACCACCCTGAGGAGGTCAGGACCCCCAAGGTCAAGGTGGGGCTTTCACTTGCTTCATTCCAGTTCAGACCCCTCACTGAGGATTTCCACCCCAGCTATCCTGAGTGAGAATCTACATTTTAACAGGATTTTTAAAAACTTTTTATTGGCACACAACTCACAAATAACTCACACATAACTCAATAGCTCAGTCGGATCAAGAAGAGTTGTTCAGTCATCACCACAATCGATTTGAGAACATCTTCTTCTTTCTTGTACACATTGTTATTAGCTCCCCATTTCTCCCCAGTCTCCCCTGCCAGACTCCTAAGGAACCATTAATCCAGTGACTGTCTCTATAGATTTACCTATGCTGGATAGACAAAGAAAAAAAATTTTTTTAATCTAACACTAATAAAGTAAAACAGGAAAACCTCAATTGAAAAGAAAGCAGAAAACATTAAAAAGCAGAACAGACTTAAATTGGGTCAAAAGGGAGATCAAATGATAAGGTATTACATTTTAACTGCATCTGAAAATAATCCGTTTTCCAGTGCACTCTGCGTGATAGCTAGGCTATGCACATCCCTGGTCTACCTTCAGAGGGAATTTGCCAGAGGCTTAATCCATGTTGACGATTCTTATGTGAACAAAGAGCTTTTTGGGTCCCGGTTTTTGATTCGTTTTTTTTGCGGGGGAAGGCACATTCCAGGCAGAGGGTCCAACCAGAATGAATCCGCTCCAAGCCTCCGGGCTGCTGAGACCTCAGAAGCTTGGAAGTTTCTCTCCACCCCACCCCACCCCATCCCCACATTATCACTTCTGACCTTTAGGCTATTCCTGGGTGCTCCCAGCCCCCTCACCTCTGACCCACTGATTCCCACGACTCCTTCAGGTTTGATAAGGAGCAGAAGTTGGGATTCAAGCGACAGTTTTGTTCCAGCAAAAAGGATGCAGAGACGCATAGGGAGGTGTGGGAGGATCTCCAGCTTGGCTCCTTCCAGTCCCTGAGGGACACCCAGGGGCACCTGTGACCTCAACTCCTTCCTCAGAGCTTCCGGTCCAGAGTCCAGAGGATGCCTGCCCGCACCAGGCCTCTGCCAGTGAATCACCACCCCGCCCGCCCTCCCTCCGCTGAGTCATCGCCTAACTGTAATCAGTTGAGTCTGGTGTGGAGACCATTCGATGGCAGTCACCTCCGTTTCTCAGGAAATTCTGAGGGTTTAGATTTATCTCACACAAGGGCAGAGGCCATATTACTTGGGTAAAGCTAAACTTGGTACCCCATACTACATTCACCGATGAGGATGAGGACTGTGACCTGTTAGCTCTGGGCAAGGAGTCCTGGGGGCGTGGTGGTTACACCTTGAGCTGCAATCCTTAAGGTCAGCAGTTCGGAACCACCAGCCACTCCAGGGGGAAGCCGGGCCTTCCTACTGTGAAGATTTACAGTTTGGGAAAGCCACAGCCCTGTAGGGTCTGCGCTGTCATCAACTTGATGGCCTTTGGTTTGGTGGCCAGGGTGGGAGGGCTGCTGAGTGGCCCCTATGGGGCAGTTAGACAGACTCCAGGGCCTACCTGTGAAGTTAGTTACAGAGTCAGTGGCCACAGGGCAGGAGTTTGCCGGGTAGAGGGGTCTGGGTCTGGGTCCCCTTGCCTCCCCTCCATGGGGGTTAGGCCCTGGGCAAGTCGTACCTGGGCATACTCTGCCCTGCTATGAGGAAGCAGTTAGCAGTTTTTCTAGTAAGCCCCTCTCCACCCCACCCCCTTCACAGACCAGTGTCCTCCTCCCTCAGGCCCGTTGCACACTGGATTCTCACCGAACCCTAGAGAGAGGTTCTCCAGCCCGATTTTCAGAAGAGGAGGCAGAGGCAGCAGACCCAAACCTGCACAGCCCAGGAGTGGCAGAACTAAGACTCGAACCCCGGAAACTTGGTCCCGGGCCTTCCTGCTCTTTAGCATGTAACATGCCTAAAATCCCATCAGGAGGCCTGGGGGCACAGGGTTAATAAGTGCTCGGCTGCTTCAGGGGGTTGCTGTGTCAAAAAAAAAAAAAAAGCACCCAATGTGCCCCTCTCCCAATAACCCATCACCTCAATGCTCCCTTGGTGCATCCGTTCCCGCCCCGGCAGCTGACCTTCTGAGCGGTCTTGTTTTTTCTCAGGAATCACTTCCTGTGTTCAGCTGGCTGGGTCCTTGCCCTTCCCGCCACCCCTGCGTGACTGCCTGCCCTGACTCCTGGAAATGACAGGGACACCTTCACCTGGTGGAGGAGGAACTGGGCCATCTCGGAGCTCAGTGCCAGCTCCTGACAGGGTCCTGCTGCCTGCTCAGCACTGGCCACTTTCTCTGCCTGAGTTCTCCTGCCTCCCGGTGCTCTGCCTGCCGGTCTGGCCTTTCTAGCTGTAGGGGGCTCTGGTCCAGTCCCTAATTTGCAGGTTTCTCCCGCAGATTGACCACAAAGAGCAGAGCAGTCGTCCTCCTCCTGCCTGCCTGCCAGCAGGAGCCAGCATCAGAGGGTCAGGAAGGGCCCATTCCGGAAAAAAGACAGTCTTCTCTGGGCATTGGCCGTACCTCATCTCTGTGGAGCAGGTGACTTTGTAAGGTTTCTGGAGTGGCCGATACCTCAGTTCTTGGCTTCTCACTAGGAAAGAATTCACACCAAAACCCATTTTGTCGTCCAAGTGGGATTTTAATGAAGGACGGGACAAGTTTCAGGTTTTACCGTCTCAAAAGGGATTCACCACTGGGCCTGAACAACCACATGGAAAAGATGTGCGGATGGGGGTGGGTGGGTCCTGGGAGGCCAGAAGGCCAAGACCCCTAGAGGCTGAGAGCATGTGGGCTAAAGGCTGTGGGCCCCGAGGAGGCCCAGCAGGTGCCGTGTGCCCTCTACCTGCCGCGGACCAGGAGCAGGCTATGAGAGAATCTCCCAGAGCCTGCTCCCTGCCTTTATTCTAGCCTACC
Source organism: Echinops telfairi (assembly GCF_000313985.2). Classification (NCBI taxonomy): domain Eukaryota; kingdom Metazoa; phylum Chordata; class Mammalia; order Afrosoricida; family Tenrecidae; genus Echinops; species Echinops telfairi. The sequence goes on along the minus strand of NW_022103901.1, from coordinate 40,073,144 downwards.
CCCTGGCTGGGGGAAGGTATGGTTGATGGTAGGGGTTGACCCTGTTGGCTGCGTTAGGCTCACCTGGGTGATGTCCTGAGCCCGGGCCTAGATTGGCCCGCCCAGGTGTACCTCCCACCTGGCTCCAGTACGAGGCGCATGCTCCATTTGGGGTTTTCATAGGTGTCTAATGGCTGCCTGATTTCTTTCCAACCTCCTCTCTGGGGGCCTTTGCAGGCATGGGAGGGACAACCCCCTCTCCCTATATGTAGCTACCTAACAACTTCAGGGAGCTTTTGAGCCCCCATGAAGGTGGAGTCCCCGTTTATGTCCTCGCTACCAACCTGAAGGTTGGAAGTTGGAGCTTACCTGGAGGCTCCTGGGCAGAATGAGTCCTGGCAGGTAACTCCTGAAAGCCCAGCTGCGGACCCCTGAGCAGCATGGGTCTACTCGGACATCTGTGGAGCCGCCGTGAGGGCCAGCCCCACAGATGGATGCCACAGGCTGCTGAAACACTGGCTGCTCGTGTCCACGGGCACTAGCACGTGCCACCCGTGTAGATTCCCTCACCCATACAGCAGCAGCACTCAGAGCTGCTTCGAAAGGTGACTTTGACCCTCTAGGGCAGAGTAGAACTGCCCTGTGGGTTTCCGAGACTGACTACAGGCCTTGAAAACCTGGTCTGTCTCCTGAGAAGCAGCTGGTGGTTTTGAACTGCTGACCTTGC
>NW_022103901.1:40060505-40070542 GCF_000313985.2 Echinops telfairi | reverse complement strand
GGGGTCAGCTCAGTCACAATTCCCACACTGTGTCTGGTGCTGTCCCCCACAGGGCCATGGGTCAGTGAGGGGCGTCATGTCTCATAGTGGGGCTGGCCATGTGGTGCATCATCTCTTTCTAATGCTGACTGTCTTTGGGTCTCCTGCCTCTCGTTCTAAGTTGTCTCAGGCTGGAGGTGTCCAGGCAGCCTGGCCTCAGGCTGAGGTCTTTTATGAGGGCGGTTATCTCAGGGTCCATCGCTCATTCTCTAGCCGTCAGACCGCTCACTCCTTTGGCAAACAGAATGTTCATTCTCAGCCAACAGGAGGGTTCTTTCCAAAGCAAGCAGAAATGCTGCTCCTGACCCCGCCAGCTTCCGCGTCATAAACCGTAACACTGGTTACAGTAAACATTGTGCCAACAGTCTCATTATGTCTGTTCTAGTCTTCTTGTCCCATTAACGCTTACCTGGCAGGTAACCGCCCCCAGGTTGGTGGATCTACTAGAGAAAAAGCGAGCCTTTCCGATCTTGTTAAGCTCCGTCGGAAAGCCTGCATAGACCGCTGCTGTGGGTTAGGAACTGACTCGATGCCAGTGGGTTTTAACTTAGTCTCACCTCCCCCGAACGTCTCATCCATGCGTTAGGGTTTCAGAACGGTTTCGGCGTGTGACCTGGATTGCCAGAGAAATTTGCAACATGGGCAAGCAGTGCCAGAAACAGCCCGGATTGGTGGCCTGCTGGATTTTGAACTAATTTTGGTTGGGAGCGTTCTGAAACCACATATTTTGCAGCCCCCTACATTCAGTTCCTTAAATCCATGCAAGCTTATGGCCCACAGTGTCAGAAGCTTTGAGGTAGAGCAACGTTGTTGTTCGGTCACCGCTCCCTGCCGGCGAGTAGATGGGGCAGCGTAGAACTGCCCCTGTGAGTTTCCGAGACTGTAACTCGGGACACCTGGTCTGTCTCCTGACACGCTGCTGGTGGTTTTGAACCATTGACCCTTGAGGTTAGCAGCCCAGTGCTGAACCTAGTTCACCACCAGGAATCCTCAGAGAATTTTTTTTTAAAAAGCACAGTTCCTCTTTACTGTTTCGGCTAACCTGCTATTTAGCTGAAAAGTGACTTTGAGGGGCAGTTTTGCTCCATGGCTTTAAAAGTATCTTGGGACCATCCCTGAGTGGACAGCAAGTCGGTGTTCTTTGAGCATTGGAAATAACTATTACACGTGGTTACCAGTTGACCTAACCACAACATCTCTAGTTAGCAAACTACCAGCTACTTCTTGAGAGAAAGACGGGGCTCTCTCCTTCCATGTAAAGAGTTACCGTCCCAGAAACCCACCGGGGAGCCCTCCCCTGCCCTGTAGGGTTGCTCTGAATTGGTGTCGGCTCAATGGTAGTGAGTTTATCTGTGTACCTGTCGAGTGTGCCCCTGCTGAGAATGTCCCATAGAGACAGCCCTGGGTTTGCGCTATCTATAGATGGAGTGGCAGGGTGGGCACAACCACGGCTCAAACGCAGGAACGGTTGTGAGGATGGTGCAGGACTGGGCAGTGTTTCCTTCTGTTCTACCCAGGGCTGCTGTGAGTCAGACCCAACCTGAGGCATCTACCGTGGTCTCAGGCAAAGAAGCAGTAGTGCATCCAGATGGCTTGTCCTGTGGTCTGGCTCCTCCGACCTTGACTTCCTTTCTCCTTTACGCCGGACAAATGGCAAGTGGTGTTGCCAGTGGGGAGCGCTTAGCTAGGAAGCGAAGGACTCATGGTTTGAACCCCCCCCAGCAGTGCCTGGGAAGAAAAGCCTGGAGTGCAGTTTTTCTCCGACACCCGTGGGGTCACCCAGGTCTGCTCCGCACCCAAGGGGCTGGTCTTTGTTTAAGAAGAACGGGGGCTGAGGGCTCCCTCGGGGGCTGAGGGGCGGGCAGGTGCCTGCTCAATCCCAGATCAGAAACAAGTGGAGCAGGTGGAGCCTACCTCCTGCCGAGCCTCCCTTAGCTGGAATGGGGCTGGGAAGGGTCCCAGAGGGTACCAGAGGGTGAACTTGCACCCAAGAGGAAGGCGGGACTGGTCTGGAGCGTCTCCAACTGTGGGTGTCTTCCTTTCTGATGCCAGCGCGGCGGGCTTTGCACACTCCCACCCTTCCCTTTTCAAGTCGTTTCTCTTCTACCACACCTTGACTTGACCTCCTGCCGAGACACCCCAGCATGCCCCCCCCACCCCAATCGAGGACATGAGGGATTCCAGGTCTAATCCAGTGACTGCTAACCCAGCGCATGTTGGGAGCAGGACAGACCCTCTGGCTCTTTCAACTATAAAATCCTCATGTGACCTTAGCTGATCAGGGAGGCCATCTGTATAGGGGCCCTCGTTGGTACAGCAATGTTTGCTTTTTTTTTTTAATGTATGTTTGCTTTTTCACTGGTTTGTTTTCTCCGATGCTAAAGCTGCTGTGGAGCCTGGGCAGAGGGTGGGGTGTGTGTGTGGGGGGGCTGACACCCGACACCTTTTGTGTGTCAGGGTAGGACTGACTGTGCACCACAGGGTTCTCATTGACTCGTTTCTCAGAAGTGGTGGCCAGGCCTTTCTTCGGAGGCGACTCTGGGTAGACTGTCAGTTTTTCGGTCCGTTTCCACCACCCAGGGACCCCTGCTCTAAGATTAGCCGCCAACTTGTAGGCTCATATTCAAGCCTTTAGCTTGCAGTGAGACAGAGAGAGGGCTTGTGCCAGGCCTCCGGCAACATAGCAGTGGTGAGAGTGCTAAGTGCTTCCCAGAAGTCAGGCTCCTCCCAGGGAATTCAGCTGTCAGGCCGAAACTTGAAATGGCGACTGGCCATTTGGAACATGTGCCAGGCAAAGGAACCCTGCCTGTGTTGAGCCAGATCTTGGGAGCCAATCGCTGCTGGGGTGCATTTCCGCATCCAATTCTCCAGGGGTTGGTTCGGTGTGCTCTGAGGTTGCCCCAGTGCCCGCGGCCCCGCCTGTGTTCTCCCGACCCTGTGGCTTCTCTCCTGGGCCCCCCAGACAGTTTGTTAGGAAGTGAAGTGACTTGTCATCTGGCAGGGTCCCCGAAGCCTTTGCTATCTCTGTGGGTGGTGGGACAGGTGACTGAGACATTCCTGGTGTCGTCTTGAATCACTTTTGAAATGCAACGTGGGACACCCAGCACCCCAGAAATACTCTGCCGGTTCCAGGCCCCCATTGTTTCTCTCCCCAAAGGCAGAGGAGGGAGTAGTGTAAGTACCCCTACCCTTTACCAAACACAGCAAGTTGCTTTGCGTGTTAAAGCCCCTCTAAAAACAGACAGAGTCAACGCCAACTCATAGCAACCCTGTAGGACGTAGTAGGGCTGCCTGGAGGGTTTCCGAGGTTGCATGTCTTTAAAGCAGCAGCCTTGGGTTTGAACTGACAACCTTTTCTGCTTGCCCACCTTCCACCTGCTGTGCCCCCGCGCCCCTGGCCCACAATGGGCAGGTTTTGTCTCCTAGGCTCTTGGTTCTGGAGGAGCCCTGGCATCCTGGTGGTTACACATTGGGCTGCTGACTGCGGGCCAGCAGTCCGAAACCACTAGCCGCTGCTCCGTGGGAGAAAGACCGGGCTTTTCACTGGCATCCAGAGGGACAGTCTGGGAACCCCACAGGGGCAGTTCCACCCTGCCCTCCCGGTCGCTGTGAGTCGGCCTCGGGAGTTTGGTTGTGAGTTTTCTCTTGGTTCACGGTGTGAGTATCTGCAGGGCGTGTGTCTTCACACGTGGCGAGGGATGTGGTGGGGGGGACAGAGCTCACCAGGGGGCCCTATGTGTGCCCTCCCTGAGAATTCGTTTTCTTTTCCCGTTGTGTTTGAGGACAAGGGGTGTAAAAGGAGGCTGCTTGGCTATGCCTTGATTTTTCTCCACCCGACAGTTACTTAGAGTGAAAAGGTGCATTACCGCTACGGCAGGGAAGGGACCAGGGTGATCCCATGAGGTCTTCATTGGTTGATTTTAGAGGTTGCCAGGCCTTTCTTCCTAGTTGATCATTGTGTCGAAGTTCAGAGTTGGGCTCCCCTGACAGACGGGTGGCAGCGGCACCCGATGTGCGCCAGACAGGAGTGGAGCCCCGTTTCTCTCGTGGAAGGGGAGGATCCTGCCACGGCACCACGCTCTGGGAGGGGTTTTGGTGAAGGCTGACAGCGAAAGCTTGGCAGTTGGAAGCACCAGCGTCTCCATGAGAGAAGACGTGCAGTCTGCTTCTGTAAAGACTACATGAACCCAGTGGGGAGTTCTGCTCTGCCTTAGAGTCACCCTGAGTCAGTGGGTCTAGTTTGGGGTTTTGAGAACCCCTGTGGTGCGAATAGTTAAGCACCCGGCTGCTCCTCTAGAGGCTGGCGGTTTGGATCCACTCAGCAGACTCCACCAGAGAAGGCCTGGCCGTCAGCTTCTGCAGAGACTGCAGCTGAGAGACAGACCCCGGGGAGAGTCCCACTTGTCACACGGCCTGCTGAGCGTTGAAGTGGACCAGAGACACCCCACAACAAGGCTGATCGGTCAGCCCTGGGCTGCTATGTACGTGCTCTGCAGGCTTTGACAAGGGTCTTCACGTCTTTGAAGACTTTTTAAAATTTAATGTAAAAATTGGGATAATGTTACATGCCACTGAGTCAGTTCTGACCCGTAGCGACCCAGTCCTGCGCCATGCTCACAACCATTGCTCCTGGGCTCACCCAGCTCCTTGAGGGTCCTCCTCTCTCGCACTGACTCTCTGCTTGGCCAAGCAGGATGTCCTTCTAGACAGAGGGACTAGCAGCTGAAGTATGAGTCTCAACAGTATGAGAGTTGCATGGCATGACACAGGCTAGGGCATGGCTGTGCCACCTAGCTGCTTACGGTGAAGTAAGAGCTTGTTACAGTTCCTTTTAATGAGTTGTGATCTAGGCGAGGGGCAGGGAGAGGCCCCAGCCAGCACCTATAGGCTCAGACTTGGTACCCGCCTAAGGTTTAAACAGGAGCCCTCATGAGGAGTTGGGCTCCTGACCGCAAGGTCAGCCGTCTGAAACCACCAACTGCTCCCACGGAGCAAGACGGGCCTTTCTACTTACACGGAGCGTCACAGACTCGGAAGCCCACAGGGTCAGTTCTTCCCGTCCAGGAGGGTCACTGTGAGTGCGCATCGACTTGAGGGCAGTGCGTTTGGTGTGGCCATCGGACTGGCAGACGGTGGCTCTTGGAGGGGACACCGAGGAGGAGCGACTGGTTGGTGAGGCAGAGCAGGCAGGACCGCAGAGGCATGTCCACTGGGCTGGTCATCTCACCGCCAGCCACCTGTGAGGACCAGGTGTGTCTGTAAGACAATGTAGGATGTCGGGGATAATAGGCTTTGCCCTCACAAGGCTAAAGTGGGCTCTGAGGATGGCACTTGGGACAGCAAGAAAAGAGGAGACAAGCTCTGGGGACGTTGAATGATTAATGGGGCTTTAATGCACTCACCCTCTTACTTCCCTCTGACGTGCATTCTCAACTACCCTCCCCCAAACAAAACGGAAACCGTACTGCCATCCTGTTGATGCTGACTCAGTGACCCTATAGGACAGGGCAGAACTGCCCCTGTGGGTTTCTGAGATTGTAGAAAGCCCTGTCTTTCTCCCCAGTGGGACTAGGATAAACATGGATTCTTGGAGAGGGTTGAAGAGAAACTTACATGGTGAATGGGCTTCCAGGAGGCTTGAGTGAGGCCAGAGGCCAAGGACACACACACACCCCCCACCCCGCACAGCAGCTAACGGAAAGGCTAGAGGTTCAAGGCTGTACGAAGGGCCTGGCAGTCTACTTCTGGGAAAGCAGCCGTGAGGACTGTGGTTTGTTCTGACGCACACGAGGCCACCGGGAATTGCAGCTTTTAGGTAAAGGCTCCACCCAGGAAAATCTTACTGTTTCATTTTTCTTGGTAGAGTGACATTAAGTTAAATTAATTAAATTGAAGGGAATTGAATTTTACTCCTCAGGGAGACTGACCTTGAGAAGAAGGTTGAGATACTGGGTTCTGACGGCCCACTCCTGAGGGGCCCTGGGTAAATACCTATGTACACCTCACTGTCCATCTCAGAGAGAATCTTGTTCCCTGAGAGAACCTTTGGGACCAGGGTGGGGGTGAGTTTCAGCTAGAAAATATCCCAAAGTTCCAAATGATGGCTCTATAGGAGGTGGGGGGAAGCGGGGGCCAGCAGAATTGAGGCTGTCTGTTGAAGTTGGGCTGCTAACTGCAAGGTCAGCAGTTTGAAACTCCTTGGGAGAAAGATGAGGCTTTCTGCTTAGGTAAGGATTTACACCCTTGGAAACCCAAAGGGGGGTTTCTACCAGGTCCTGAGGGTCACTGTGAGTCGTCATCAACTGGACGGCAGTGGGTTGGTTTGGCTGAGGGAATGGTGGTGGCGCCGTGAGGTAAGCACTGGACTGCTGACTGTGGAGTTGGCCAAGAACAGCTGCCCCGAAGGAGAATGATGGGGTACTGCTGCCATACAAATTTAGCCTTGGAAGCACTGCAAGGGGTAGCGCCGCCCCCCCCCCCCAAAAACAAACAAGCAAACAAGCATATAGTCCCCACTAGGCGAGAATCAAGCAACTTGCTCTGAGTTAGTGCACCCAGTGGCATCGTCTGGGAGGGTTCTCTCTAGTCACAGTGAGTTTTTTCTTAAAAGTAGTTTCACTTGAACCTCATTTTTTGTGACGGCCCATTTAACAAACCAGCGTGTGGCTGTGAAATTTTGTTTTCTGCTCAGGAAAAATGCCACAGAAATTGTTGTGCTGTTGAACTCGGCTTACAAGGACAGCTCTATGGGAAGAACTCAAATGTACGAGTGGTTTTCTCATTTCAAAAAAGATAAGATGTCGATTGATGACAAACCTCATTCTGGACGTATGTCAACTTTCCGAATGGATGAAAAATGTCAACAAAATCCGTGCACTTGTGCTCAAGGACCATGGAAGAGATGGGGAAGTTATCTGGACTGTCTTGGAGCTCTGTTCAGTGAATTTTAATGGAAGATTTGGAAATGAGAAGGGTCGTTGCAAAATTTGTGCCTTGGGTCCTGACTGACCAGGAAAAAAAGTGTCCAGTGGAAACAAGCCAGGCTTTGAAAGAACAGCCCCGAAGCGACCCAGACTCTTTCCCTAAGGTTGTCATGGTGACGAGACATGGTGCTGTTCTAACGAACCCCAAAGCAAACATCAGCCAAGCCAGTGGAAGACGCCATCAGCACCTCGATCCCCGAGAGCTCGCCAAGTGAAATCAGAGATCAAGACGATGCTCTTTTTTATTTTATGTGAGGGGGATAGTGCATTTGGAGTTCATTCCACCAGGTCAGACGGTTAATCGAGCTTTCTATCTAGAAATTCTGAAAAGATTGCTTAACAGCGTGAGACAAAAAAAGGCCTGGTTTGTGGCAGACGGGGGACCGTCTGCTTGTGCAGCCATCTCAGTGCACCCGTTTTTAGCAAAAAAACCGCATGCCTCTCATGCTCCACACACCTGACTCACCTGACCTTGCTCTGGGTGACTTCTTAGTGTTTCCTTGAATGAAGAGGGACATGAAAGGACAGCAATTTGAAGACTTAGAGAATATGAAGGGGAAAACGAGGGAGGTGCTGTCAGCCATCCAAACATGTGTTTGGAAAACGTTTCCAAGAATGGAGTGGCAGATTTGATAAATGTATGAAGTATAATGGAGAGTCCTTTGAAGGTGATAATGTTGTTTTGAAAAAAAATTATAAATACACAGCTTTTAGGTAACAATGATGAGAAATACAACCTTCCTCTAGTTCCTAAAGGTTTCCTCCCCGCTCCCACTACCATGACTCGAATTCTATCTTGCAAGACTGGCTAGACCAGAGGAGGTACACTGGTACAGATAGGAACTGAAAATACAGGGAATCCAGGATGGATGAGCCCTATAGGACCAGTGGTGTGAGTGGCAAAACAGGGAGGGTAAAGGGAGAATGGGTAGGAAAGAGGGAACCGATTACATGGAACTGTGTGTGACCTCCTCCCTGGGGGACAGACAACCGAAAAGTGGATGAAGGGAGAAGTCGGACAGGGCAAGATATGACAAAATACCCATTTATAAACTATCAAGGGCTCATGTGGGAGGGGGGAGCGTGGAGGGAGGGGAAAAATGAGGACCTAATGTCGGGGGTTTAAATGGAGAGAAAATGTTTTGAGAAATGATGTACAGGTACGCTTTACACAATTGATGTGTGTATGGATTGGGATAACAGTTGTATAATGTTTTAAAAAAAATTATTTTTAAAAGTCCAGGTTCACCCTTGAGGCTTAATTTTCAGCCAAACAATAGACAATCAATAAGGTAAACAATATCACTAGGCTGGGATTCACATCTTTGAGTAATCAACCATTTGAGTTCAAAGGGTAACATTTGCCTACAGACAAAGTTCAGGAGAGAAGAAGAGCTAAGAAAGGAGGAGGAACGGGGCCAGAACCACAGAAAACGTGTATGGATGGTTGAATGGAAAATAAATTTGCTCTGTAAATGTTTACTCAAATCACACACATTAAAAAAACGTTTAAAAATCTTATTTGTATGCTGGGTTTTAATAAAACATGATGCATGTCATAATGCTACCAAAAGAATTTAATCTTCTTTCCTCTAGAGAATAAAATTTAATAAAATTTTTAAAAATTAAAAAAAAAATACACAGCTTTTGGGGGGGAAATTCCAGGTTTTTTTGGGGGGGGTACCCCCTCGTAGTGTTGGAATCAACAGTGATGGGTTTGGCTAGGCTAGGTTAAGGTTGGGTTAGGTTAAGGTTAAGCTGGGTTAAGTTAAGAATCATACAGCTGGTTTGCAGGTTGATTTCTGAGTGGAAGCCCTATTTCCCTTCCATGAGAAACGCATCTCCGTGGGTCACAACCATCTCTTCCATTGCCGTAACTGACAATCACACCACCTGGCGGTCAGTCTGCCAACTGTGGTGACTTGGGCAATGCTGGGAACTGTGCCGCTGGTATTTCAAACCCCAGCTGGTCACTCGGGGCCGGTGTTCAGCCGAGCCCCAGAGGAGGGACCAGGAAGAAAGGCGTGGCAATTGACTTCAGTGCCGGACACTGCCCAGGGCGCCCCTCGATTGGAAGGCACTCAGAAGGCACAGTGGCTGCCACCGCGACCTTGAGTAGGACAGCGGTCAGTTGTGGTACCAACAACCAGCACTCGGGCGCGACTTTGTCACTTTGAGGCCCAGTGTGAGCAGAGGTCCTTTGCTGAAAGAAGTAGTAAAATTCAAGATGGTAACCACCGAGCCCAGCGCAGGCTGCTTGGATTTGGGATTTCTCACTAGGCTTGAAAATTGCGGATACAAGAATCCACCTGAGATGGTGAGAGCAGACCACTCCAGCTTCTTAGTGCCTTCTTTGTGGGCTCGAGGGCCCGAGAGCGCCCTCTCTGGAGGGTCAAGTGCCCCCCTGGGGAGAGCCCTGGAGACAAAGGCAAAGGGAGGAGGGAGGTTGGGAGTGAGGCGACCTTGATGGATTCCTTTCCTAGCCCCCACAAAACTCTCCTGGTCACATGGTGGCCCAGACCCGGCAGAGACCTCCTAACTGGACTCCGCAGAGGACAGTCCCAACACCCAGCCCCCGAGGGTTCCCTAAGAGGACACTTGTGGGAGGCAAAGCTGGGGCCTCGTTGTTTCACTGAATCTAAAGCTTCCTACAGTTTCCGGTGGTTGATGTTGTGCTAGGGAGTCAGGCGTGGCCCCCAGCACCCTCTCCCCAGCAGATCGATCCTGCCCCGCTGTGCCGGCTTCATCACTGTTCCTGTGCCCCCGAGCCCATTGTTAGAGCTGGCGATCCATCTGGTTGTGGGTCTGCCTCTTTGTCGCTGTTTCCCTACTTGACTAAGCACGACATTCTTCTCCGGGGGGCTGGGGGAACCGGTCTCTCCTGATGTGTCCAAAGTACAGCCGAAGTTTCCGGTATTTAGTATATATCTTATCCGATTGTGGGAGCCCCCAGTGCAAGGGTATCCTGGTCTGCTGGTCTGGGGGGACTTGGGATGGTTTTGGGTCCTGATGGGT
>NW_022103901.1:40057753-40059428 GCF_000313985.2 Echinops telfairi | reverse complement strand
GAGAGAGAGAGAGAGAGAGGTGTCACCAAAAATCAGCATATGACAGCTGCTGCCTGCTGGGGGGCTTTCAGAATGAGGAGTCCTGTCCTCCATTAGAAGGCCCCCAAAAGGCAGGGAGGGGCTCCCCTCCTGCTGTGTTTACTCTTTGAAATACACATTCTGGCTCGTTCCAGCGGCACATCCTCACTTCTGGCACAGAGAAGAAGAATCCAGCTATATGGAGTCTTGGGTCCTCAGCAGGGTGACCTCCAAACTGCCTGCCTAGCTCTGGGCGCCCCAAGACCGCGTCCCCCACAGAGTACCCTGCCTGTAGCCGCACCAGATGGGACTGTTGGGTTTGCATGACACACTGCTGTGTCCGGGCCTTGTAACTTTTCCACATGACTCAGTTTTCAAAACAAATCTTGTGGGTGTGCCCAGCCTGCCTCCATGGCTGTTCCCATCTTGGGACAGAGGTTGCTTGTGTAAATTACTCCGGGACACTCAGGCACCTGTGCCAGCCCCTGTGTCCAGAGTGTCCCTGCAAACTGGGCGGGGTGGGGGGGGTGGGGGCAGAGAGGCGGGGAGACAGCAGCTGACTCAATGAAGTGTGGTGATGAGACTTGTGGTGCTGGCTTTCACCTGCATTTGAATTTTTCTGGTTAACCACATTAAAAAACAAACAGAAGAAACAGGTGAAAATCATTTTAATAGTTTACTTAGCTCAGTGTATCTCAGACATCAGCATTTCCATATGTAAGCAGTTTTTAAATTATATTGAATTATATGAGCTAACTGAACAGTTTTTCACATGACGTCTTTGAAATCCAATCTCATTGACCTCATATACCGCAAATTGAAATGCTAACTAAATTTGTATCAGAAATATTTTATCTATAAGATTCAGATACCCAAGTTGCCTCAAAACCCCAAATCCACTCACTGCCATCTAGGCTTGTCACAGCAGCCCTATGGACAGGAGCAGAACGCCTTGGGTTTCTCCCGCAGAGTAGCTGCTGTATCAAACTTCTGACCTCATGGTTAGCAGCCCAGTCTGTCACTACCAGACCCTAAGAGTGCCTTAAACCAAGTCAATTCTGGCTCAGCAGCCCTATAGGACAGGGTCCAACTGCCCCCGGGGGGTTCTGAGATGAAATCTTCACGGGAATATAAAGCCTGTCTTTCTCCTTTAGAGCAGCTGTTAGATTTGAACTGCTGACCTTGGGATTAGCAGCCCAACTCAACCCACTAGGCTACCAGGGCTCTCAGGTTGCCCCAGCCATAGCTAACAGTTTTCAGGTTGTTAAATGTTGTTCACTTAACATTCGTATGGTGGTGAATATGTAGCTAAGACAGCAATGGCCATTTCGACATGCCTGGCATGTGCAGTTCAGTGACTTTAATTTGTTTATCATGTTGCTCAACTCTCACCTGTAACCATTCCGGGATTTTCCCATCAGCTCAGGAGCTCTGGTGGCATAGTGGTTACACTTCGGCTGAGATGGGGCTTTCTCTCCTGTAAAGAGTGACAGTCTTGGAAACCCACAGGGGTGGTTCCGCCCTGTCCTGTGGGGTTGCAGTGAGTCTCCATCGGCTCCAGAGCAGTGAGTTTGGGTTCGGCCATAGAATCTTCCCTGGCCCTCTCCCTCCTGCTAACCGTGAGTGGACTTTGGCCTCGCTTAAAAACACACGGTCA
>NW_022103901.1:40055038-40056998 GCF_000313985.2 Echinops telfairi | reverse complement strand
TTAAGGGCTGGAGTCCCGGGAGGCACCGGCAGTGGCTGCTTCTACTTCCCACGGGTTCTGGAAAGCGAGACGGGGATGTGGGGATGGGGTGGTAGGTCTGTGGAGCCTCCAGCCCCGGGCATGAGGCCTGAGCTCGCGTTTTTCCGTCCTCTTGAGACAGCGCTGAATGACTGCCCTGCTGGCTTGAGGAAACCTTGCCACACAAAGGGCGGGTCAGGAGCGCACCTGGGCACAGGTGATGTAACCCGAGGTGGGCCCCGCTTGGGCGCAAACAAAGCCAAAGGCCCTGCTTCCCAGAGGAAGTATGTGCCTGGCTGCTGGTGTGGTTATTGTGTTTTTAAAGGCAAACTGTACGTTTTCTTCTCTAAGAACTCTAGCATGCTGGATGAAAAGTGCGCAGGTCTGAATTGTACAGCTTGCGTGGTCATAGCGGGAGCACACCCCCTGTGACACACACAGATGAGACACACGCCCTGCCCCCCAGAAGGCCCCTAGGGCTGCGGGTTAGGCTTTGGGTGGTTCGAATCTACCGGGGCTTCGTGGAGGACAGGACGAGGCGGTGGGTTCCCCTAACGATGGACAGCCCGGCAGCCCCTTTAGAGGGGTCAGTATGAGTCATAATCAACTTGGCCACTCTGGGGATTTTTCACCCCAGAATAGCCTGTGAAGTCATTTTGCCTGTTTCTGAATTTCATGTAAATGGCTCTGTATCTGCATCTATTTCTGGGTGGCACACACACACACATGTTCCACTTTGTTTTCTCGTGTATTATTTGGTGAATACTTGAGTCATGTTGTGTAACCATCACCACTATCCTATTTCTGGATATTTCCTTTGCTGTCAACACAAGCCCAGCTACTCCCTCCTACCCCAAGCCTTGGCCCCAGTCTCCTTCCCACCCCTTGGTAACCACTAATATGTGGTTTGTGCCTATTTCTTCCAAATATTGCATATTTGCTTATATCGTGCAGTTGACTCCTTTCCATGGCTCTTTCACTCTGCACCGTGTTTTGGGGGTTTGTGCACGTGGTGCTGTGTGTCCGGCTGTCAGTCCTTTGTTAACGCGTTGGCCAGATTGTGGCTAGCCATCACACCTAAATGCTACAGGACACTCAGGCTGTTTCCACCGTTAGGCTGTTGTGAATAGAGAGAGGTACAGTGAACATTAGTCTCGAATGTGTGTTCTTCTGTGTCTGCCTTCTTGTGGCATAGTGGGCTAATTCTTGGGTTACTAACCACAAGGTTGGCGGTTTGAATCCACCAAGCTCCTGGAAGGGCAAAAGATGTGACAGCCCGACTCAAAATCCACAGCCTTGAAAAGCCTTTGAGGCAGTTCCAGCCTGTGCGGTAGGGCCATGGTGAGGCTGCATCGGCTTTGGGTCGGTGTTGTATTCGCAAGATCTGTGACTTTTCTCTCCCATCGGCTGAAACTTTGTTGCAAAAGCCACAGTGGTTACAAAAGAGGACTAAAACCCCTTAGCGTCTCAAGGCAAAATCATTGTAGGGTGAAGAAACCTCTCTTACTACTTAGCTGCTGTCTCCCCTTGGGAGTTTATCCGTTTCGATGATGTTTCAGTTATAGCAATGTTTGTTTAGGAGGACCCACAAAGAGGATGGTAATTTGGGGGTCCCCAGGGAAAGGCAGTGAAAGACTCTCTTTCGAGGGAGTCTGAAGCTGAGGAGTGTCTGCAGCTGTTCTGTGTGTCGGGAAGAAGTGGGAGATGTGTTCGTAGAAAGATGTCCGTTGAATTTCTGATGGTGGTGTCTTCTGTCTTGGCCTCAGGTGACAATGTCGGTTCCAGGACCCTACCAGGCGGCTGTCGGCCCTTCCTCGGTGCCCAGCGCACCCCCGACCTACGAAGAGACGGTCAGCAGCCACTACCCTCCGCCTCCAATGCCCATGCCTGGGCCCACCACGGGACTCGTGACCGGCCCCGATGGGAAGGGCATGAACCCTCC
>NW_022103901.1:40052729-40053743 GCF_000313985.2 Echinops telfairi | reverse complement strand
GCGAGCAGCCCAGCACTTAACCCACAGTGCTTTCAGGGCTTCCGCACTTGGGAACAAGGTAACAGGTGCGTGTTATCATGTCATGCACGTGAACGTTGGACGTTGAATCAAGAAGCAGAAGAATCCCTGCATTTAATGACTGATATTGAATTAGAATAGTGAAAACACCACGGACCGCTGAAAGAGCAAATCTTTCTTGGAGGAAGTAGGGCCAGGATGGTGGTCCTTAGAGGCAAAGATGGCGAGACTTTGTTTCGTGCACCTGGACATGTTGCCAGGAGATACTAAGTCAGTCCCGAGAGAAAGCCATCATGCTTCGTAAAGTGGAGGAAGGGGCAGCGGAGGAGAGGAAGACCCTCAACAAGATGAGTGGCACCGTGGGAGAGCTGTGAGGACGGCACAGGCCTGGAGGATGTGTTGTTCGGTTGTGCATAGAGTCGCTGTGAGTCAGACCGCTGCTGTTATTTCTGGAGTGCCTGTTGGGGCCTCAGCTGCTCTGAAAGACTGGAGGTGAGGCGCTGTGGAAGAAAGGCCTGGCAGTCTTCTGGTTTCCCCAAAAGGTCAGCCATTGGAGACCCTGTGGAGCACAACTGCCCTGTGACACCTGGGGGCGGCCAGGAGTCGGAATCACCTTGACAGCAGTGGGTGGTGGTGTTACTGTTGTTCTTGCCTTCTGGTTTTGTGAGTGGATAAATCGTGACATGAGAGTTTGAGGTCACCTTGCTATTAATGACTGATTCTTGACCATCTCCCCCCACAAAACACACACACACACACTCACACGCACACAAAACTCAGTAGAGTGAACGTGCAGCTGTGGGTGTAGCTTTCAGTAACTGCCTCTCTCCTGGAGGAAAGTTCTTTCTGGGAGTGTTGAAGGTTAGTTAACTTACTGACCCACCTCCCATTCCAGCATACAGATGACAGGATAGCATTCCAGCCAGGGCAGCAGATCCGCAAGGCAGTTCTTGTGCCTATACAACTTCACCCCCAAAACAGAGCCTCCACAGGGCA
>NW_022103901.1:40048053-40051426 GCF_000313985.2 Echinops telfairi | reverse complement strand
AGGCGCCTTTCTGCAGGCTGAGACTCTGTGTAACTGTCACAGAGGCCGGCCTGTGTGCTGAAGGATGTCAACCAGCATCCCTGGTCTCGACCCCAAAGATGCCAGTAGCAGCCCCAATTGGGACCCCCCAAAATGCCTCCAGACCCTGCCAGCTGCCACCTGGGGGAGGCACCCTTGTCCCCATTTGAAAAGCCCCTGGAAGTTGCTGTTCTGGCATTTCTTGGGCTTTTTCTGCCAGCTTAGCCACTCGCTGCATGTAGGGACAAGCTTGGCAGCCGTCGGCATCCGCGCAGGGTGATGCCCGTGGGGATTTCCTTCCTCCTCGGCTTGCCCGACTCTGCCAGAAGCTTTAAACCATCTGTTTGTTGACATCGTAGTGTCCTCAGGACGCCTGGCCCCTTCATGACCAAAGTATTTTTGCACCACTTTCACTGGGGGGATTGCACAAATCATGTCTGTGCAAGGCTGTTAGGCTTAAAGAGATAAGCGTTTCTATTCTTGGAGAAAAATTTGAGAAAAGACCATTGAAATTTCCTCCCCACAAACAGATAGAGTAGCTGCCTTTTATTTCTGGTCCTATAAGCCACTCCAAGGTGAAAGATGAGCCCCTTTAATCCCGTCAAGAGGCACAGTCTTGGAAATCCACAGGGGCAAGTTCCACCCTGCCAATGGGGTCGCCATAGCCAGCATTGGCTTGATGGTCGTGAGTTGGGTTTGGGCTACTCAGAGAGTCATCATGTGTGCAGAGAAGGAAACAATGCCCCTCCCCTCTCCAAACGTGCACTGTCCTGTCAATTCCAACTCATAGCAGCCCTATAGGACAGGGTAGAACTGCCCACTAGGGTTTCCAAGGCTGTACATCTTTATGGAAGTAGGCCAACACATCTTTCTCCCTCGGAGCGGCTGATGGGTTTGAACCACCAACCTTTCAGCTATCAGCTGAGTTTGTTACTCATGTTTTCACATTTCCTTATGCACCCTCTTTGTCTTCGGACCTTGTTGGGAAGCTGAGCATCATGGAATGCCAGGTTAATAGAACAAAGTGTTCTTGCATTGAGGGAGTACTTGAGTGGAGGTCCAATATCCATCTGCTACTTTAATACTAAACCTATAAATATATGTACATAGATCTATTCCCCATCATCATATATAAATATGTTTACAGATGTACATGCCCATATTTAGACCTCTATAAATGCCCTTTGCCTCCTAGCTCTTTCCTTTATTTCCTTTTACTTTCCTCATATCCCACTATTATGCTCAGCCTTCATTTGGGTTTCAGTAATTCCTCTCGGTTACATTGCCCTTGATCATGCCCTACCAGGCTTCCTCCACCCTCTTCGACATGATTTTGAATCCCTTGTCCCTGGGTTGATTGTCTCCTCACTTCCTTTCTCCCTTCCTCCGGTCTACCATGTCCGCCCAGAACCGTCAGTCCTCCCAGAACCCTTTTTTTCTCCTCGGGATTGTCTATCTTACTTATCTTTTATAGATAGACAGTTGTTTTGCTTTTAACAAGTTAACTATTCACTATCTTTTGTTACCAATTTTACTTCCTTATTTTCCTCTCTAAGTATGTAGAGGGAGAGGACCTAATGCCGGGGCTTTAAGTGGAGAGGAAATGTTTTGAGAATGATGAGGGCAATGAATGTACAAATGCGCTTTACACAATTGATGTGTGTATGGATTGTGATAAGAGTTGTATGAGCCCCTAATAAAATGGTTAATAAATAAATAAATAAAACAAGAAGATAAAATGAAAAAAAAATGTAGAGGGCAATTGCTCTGTGACCATGGGTTCGGCTGGCTTGTCTAGTGACACCCATCGATTTATGTCCACAAGTAATCTCGTATCAAGAAGGCATCCAGCCCCACTCAAGTCCAGGAGCCCAGTGCAAGCCAGGGCTGACCGTCTTCACCCTCACTCGGTGCAAAGGTGAAGCAGGAAGGTCACAGGTCGGTGGTGTAGAGTTGCCCGGACCCAAGGCCGGGGAAACAGGGCAGGGTGCTGATAGCGCTCAGGATTGGGTTGCCCACAGGGGGCCACAGAGTCCCAGCCAGGGTGGAGTGAACGGCAGAGAGAGAGAGAGTGAGGTTCCCAGTTTCCCCGCCTATGAAAAGGCCACACCCCCCAGGGAGGCACCTTCGATGGTGACCTGATTGGTTGGTTGGTTGGATTCCACTCCTCACTCCCACCCACCTCCAAGTTGACATAGAACCTGGCTGCCCCAGACCCTTAGTTCTGCCTTTTGTGGCTGTTGGAAGATTCTCCGAGTGGAAATTGCACTGGGACAGGAAAGACCATGAAGAAAACGCAGAATGGAAACTCTTTTGATGGCTGGCTCTGGCTGATTTTACCCTTGCGATTGCCCACCTACCTTTCTTCCCCTTCAATGTCCCAGCAAACCTTCCTCCGACTGATAGCAACCCTCCCGGTCGGCGGATCTGCTCCCGTGTGGAGCAGACAGCCTCCTCTTCCTGCCTGAGCAACTGGAGGGTTCACATCTTACTGTTGGCAGCCCAACACCACCTCACAGCGCAGTCCGCTCTCGCTGCCATCGAGCCATGGGAGTAGAAAGCCCAGTCTTTCTCCCTGGGAGCTGCTGCTGGTTTCAAACTGTGGGCCCTGCATATCGCAGCCCGGTGCATAACCACTTACCCCCCCAGGGTTCCCTAAATGTGATAGAGTAGGTTCAGACTCTGCTCTCATTAGCTGTGTGACCCTGGACAAGTGACAACACCTGTTTGTGCTTCTGCATCCTCATCTACAGACTGAGGACAGTCCTACAGCTTGGCTCAGGGGTTGTGGAAGACAAACTCACTGAGGGGGTGGGGAGGGAAGGCTAAGCTACAGGTAACGGTGACTCCAGTTTGCCTGACTGAGCGTCTGATAGCCTGAGACACGGGAAGTTTCGCTCACAAGATGTTTGTTTCATCAGAAGTGTTCCAGACTCTGCTTCCGGTGAATCGGTATCTTCCTGTAAAATGATGCTGCTTTTGTTTGCTTTGTTTTTAAATGTCTCTTGGGAAATGCCGCCTGCCTTTGTCGTCGCTGGTGACTGATTTGTGTAGGTGAACTCTCTCTCCCACGTTGGTTCTGACTCATTGCTCAACTGCTGGCCCTGCGGCTAACAGCCCAATGGGGAACTCACCCACCATGGAGACTTCTCTGGGTGGATCACAAGAATTGGGGGGTTCTATGTGGCTGTGCTGTAGGAACCCTTAGAAAATTAGTCAGATACAGGTATTCCCAAACTCCAGGCCCGCCCCCCTCCCCCTGCCCTGCCTTATGTAGCCACGCCTGTTGTAGTAGCCCTGGGAACTTTCAGGCTGCAAGGGGCAGAATAGTCCAGAAGCCTGAAATATATATATA
>NW_022103901.1:40045443-40047953 GCF_000313985.2 Echinops telfairi | reverse complement strand
AGCCTATTTATCAGTCCTTACGGCGTGAAGAAAGGTCTCTGGTTGTGTTTCCAGCCGCTGCGACAAAGAACCTTTATTTGCTCCGTCCTGCTGTAAAATCTGAGCCCTAGAGACTCCATTCAGGCGGGCTGAATGTCCTGCCACCGCCAGATGACTGATACTGTGTGTGTGTGTGTGTGTTGCTGCCCAGTCAGATTTGGACATTGGGTTGTTGGAACCGAATGGGCATCTTTGATGGCAGCAAGCCAGAGCTTTCAAGTTTTAATAAAAAGCACAGAAGCAAGCCGGCCTCAATTCATCCTCTGAACAAGACCGGCTTTGTGTATTGATTGGGGTGCTTGTGCCCTGTGAGAAGGGGAGCCCTGTAACACCAGGCGCAGCAATGCCATCTGCACACCCCCACCCCACCCCTCTATTTCTACCTGACAGTCCTTTTGTTTTCTCCTCCAGATTGTTCATCCAAAGCCTGAAATATTTACTCGCCATCCGTTTACCCAAAAGAAAGTTTGTTGACCTCTGATCTAAGATGTACAAAGATACTCAAATGACCCAAGGTTTAAAACTGTGCCCAGGACTGGCTCTGTGTCTGACCTTGGCCTGAGCGTGCATCTCCTGAGGCCACCACAACACTTGATTACTAATTAGCAGGGGGTCCTTCTTCACCTCTCCCAGCTGCTGCTCACCCAGGCACCCCTTGGCTTATGACAGCATCACTCCGATCTCTCCCTTCTCCCTCACATGACCACCGCCCTCTTCCTGCCTCTGTCTCCATCTCTCTCTGTTCCCTTGTAAGGACACCTGTCAGCAGATTTAAGAAGGCCCCTGGTTTGCACACATGATTTGTGCTCAGCCACTCACCTAAAGGATGTTGGTTTAAACCCACCTAGAGATGCTGCGGAAGAAAGGCCTGGCCGTGTGCTCCCACAAAGATCACAGCCAACAAGACCCTGTGGAGCTCAATCGCATACCCTTAACACCCCGAGCCGCCGTGATGGGAACCGGCTTGATGGCAGTGGGTTTGGCTTTGGTCATTGGGTTTAGGACCTACCCTGAAGCCAAGACGATTTCATCTCAAGACCCTTAACCGAATGACATCAGCCAAGAGCCTTTCCTCAAATAGGGTCATCTTCCCAGGTTCTAGGAGTTAGGGGGTGGGCATCCTGGCTAGTCGCCCTGGCGCAGTCAATAATGTGGCTGAGGTGTGGCTTTCTTGTCCCCTCCAGGTGTGTGTTGGGCTGCTGCTTCATCCCCTTCTGCGTGGATGCCCTGCAGGACGTGGACCACTACTGCCCAAACTGCAAAGCTCTGCTGGGCACCTACAAGCGTTTGTAGAACTCGGACGGACGTCGAGGGAGCCGTGCCCCGCAGGACGTCCCCTCCGGCCCTCGCCCAGCCCCACCGTGGCGGAGGCTCCGCCTTGGTGGTCTTTTCTCTCCAGGAGCCCATCATCAAAAGTCACAAACTTCTCAGCCCAGACTTTGCTGCTTAGAGATGCACAGGACACGCAATGATGTTCCGGCAAGCGCCAGCCCAGGGCCTTCTGCCCCCCTGAGACCCCAGCTCACCCCTTCTAACTGGGGTGGTTGCCTGGTCTGAATACCTTCCGGGGGTCCAACATGGGCCGGCCCCTTTCCCTGCCTCCGTGAGTCCTTCTGGTGGTGGTCTCAGGCTGAGAAGCCATGGGTTGCCTTATTTTCTAGACTGTTCTGGCCTGGACGGGGTGGAACTCGCCCGAGTGTCCACCAGCTTCATCTGCTCCGTCCACCCACCCTGGGGACACAAATCTTGCCTTAGAGCCTTCAGGGCTTGTCTCTGACATGGCAGTTGCTGACTTTTCAGTAGCACACAACTTCACTTTAATTCCTTTCATCCCTCTTTTAAAAATCATTGCCAGGAGGCATTACTCCCACCCACCAGGCACTCGGCCTTGGGGAGCAGAGCTGGCTTCTTCCCTCGGGCCTGCCTTCCCCTGACCCTCAGCACCAGATCCTCCATGCCACTGTCCATACGCCCAGCCCCTCACCCCCACCCCCCCACAGCAGTGGTTGGCATGACAGGGCCCGTGACAGGCGGGATGGTACAGAATCACTTCTTCACCAGCGGCCAGTAGCATTTTTGCATCTGCTGAGGTACTCTCACTTTGTCTTTTTCTTTTTTTAGACAGAAAAAGGAAATGAGTCATTTTACCGGCTGCATTTAATTGGGTGTGCTTAACTCTCATGGTGGGGCCCTCAGGGTCCTGGTGGTGTGTTTGCAAAGCCCGGTGAGCTGTGCCCGGGCCGGTGGTCCGAGGACTGGGGCGCTGGCCCGCTCCAGGGAGTCTGAGGGCCGGCCTCGGCCGGCCGCTGTGACGTCATCTGAGACGTGAAGACAGCCACTCCCCAGCGCCCTGTGAAGAGTGAATCATTGCAGGCGCTCCTTACATAGAAATCAAGCCCCGGCCGCAGCCAACTCTGTAGTTAGAGACGTCGTCAGCGTTCTGCTTACTCTCGTGCTGTCTTGGAAATTTC
>NW_022103901.1:40041441-40044627 GCF_000313985.2 Echinops telfairi | reverse complement strand
GCTTCAGTCCAAGGACTTCAAAACATCTATCTGCATTGTAAACACAGCGCGGGCTGCCCGTCTCCCTTGGCATCCCCGGCTCTATTGTTCCCAACCACACACAGACACACACACACACACACACACACACACACACACACAGAGCGGCCTTATCTCCAGGGATGGAAAGGAGTCTTTTGTCCTGCCACCATGGGGTGGGGATTTGGGGATAGTCTTACCAACACAGACTAGCATTCATTTATCAAAAGGGCTTATCCCCGCTCAATTGTTCCCAACACACACACACACAGAGCGGCCTTATCTCCAGGGATGGAAAGGATTCTTTTGTCCTGCCTGGGTAGCCTTACACGGAAGTGCTGGTCTGGGTCTGGCTATCAAAAAGTACATCCTGTTATCACATTGCTTGGAGCCCCTACAAAAGCGCAGGATGGGTCGTCCCTCGCTGTCCACAGCACGGCCTATGGAAAGTTCTCTGGACAAGGCCGTCCCTGTTGCTAATGAGAAGGTTTCTGTTGGTGCTGAGCTGGCGGTAAGGGCGTCCTCACACTCACTCTCACACTCGGGCATCGTCTGGCTGTGGCTTTGGCCTCTCCTTGGGAGCTTGGGATGTTAAAACATCTCTGATTATTTGGGCTCCAGCGCTCTTAGGAGTAAATTGAGATGGCTGAAATTCTGATTTGCATTTTGGATCCTATGAAAGTTACCGCCTTCTATTACTCAGCTGTTTACAATGAGCCGTCTGTTTCTCATCTGAATGTGAGTGAATTGCAAGGAGACCCAGCCAAGGTGCTGAAAGAAACCAGATCTTTTCCCCCTCCTAAATCTTTTTAAAGAAATAAGATTGTGAGGCGCAGGAAGATTTTTGAAAAATAATATAAGGGTTGGACGATGAACATACCATCTGATGCATGTGGTCCTGTCTGCAGGGTTAGGCAGATGAGCATGCAGTTAAGTCACATTCAGAGCTCTTAAAGGTGCCCTGGCAGCACAGTGATTCAGTATTGGCAGCTAACTCCAAGGTCAGCAGTTTGAAACCATTAACCGCCCCATGGGAGAAAGGGGGCTTTCTCCCCCTGTCCAAGGTTTCCCAAATGGTCACAGGAGTTTCCCACAGTGATTGCACGGGTGCAGAGTAGACCTGTCCCAGGGGTGTCTAAGCCGGCCACCTTTGGGAAGCAGATCCCTGGGCCTTTGTTCCGAGGCCCCCAGGCTGCCTTCGAGCTGCTGCTTTCTCTGCAAGTCTTTGAATGCAACTTCGTGCCCCTAGAGAGGGAGCTGGGGGTTGTTCATATACCTCATCTGTTGGATGCCGTGTGCGCGTGTGTGTATGTTTGCGCATGTGCACGTGTGCATACACACGCTGCCCTGGCACGCCATTGAGTGGCCCCTGCTATGTGAAAGGCATTGAACAACCAGGGTAGAGACACACCATACCTGGGACGGGTACGAAGACCCAGCGCGGCCCCACCAACACTTGTGGCCGCTTTTGAAAACACCCGCTCCCCGGGAAGTGCACTTCATCCATCCACGACGTCAGACAACCAGCTCTGCTCCAGGAAACATTTTCATCCCCTCAAAGGGAACTTGTACCGACTGGTGACCCCTAACCTTGCTGCTAGATTTGTCCTATCCATGGGACACTACCATCTGTGACTGCCTGTCTGGCTTCTGTGGCTTAGCATGACGTCGCCAAGGGTCTCGATGCTACAGCATCAGTCAGTGTTTCAGTCCCTTTTGTGGCTGACTGTTCTGTTTACAGATGCACCCTGATTGTCATCCCTTCGCCTGTTGATGGACATTTAGGTGGCTTCTGGCTGCTGGGAACATCTGTATATAAGGTTTCATTATTCTTGGTACTGTGAATTAGGTGAAGGTGTACAGAGCATCTCACCTCTTTTACATTCATCCATTGCCAGGCCTTCAATGTAGCATCACTTGTTCCTGTGTTTCCATCTTTCCTTCTTTCCCGTGCTTTGTCCTTGAGTGTTAAAGCTGCCCCTTTGGGCTTAGCTGGCTGATGATTCTAACGCAGGGTTAAGTTCAGTTCCAGACGTGAACCGTGACTGGGGCCTTAGTCTTGGGGTTCTATTGGTCTTGCTCCAACACGTCAGCCTGGTGTTTTCTGATTTAGGGCTCTGTCCCACCTTTCCCTCCCATTCTACCCAAGACATTCTCCTGTGATCTCTTGCAGATCAGCTAGTACAGTAGCTGGGCACCATCAAGTTCTGGCGCATCGTGTTATTAGTCTATCGGTCTTCATTCTTTCCTCTGGATGGAGAGAGACCAATCGCCAGTGTTTCAGACCCCAGGCACTACTCACCGAAGTAGAATGGAGAACATCGTCTTCACAGACTGTGGTAAGCCACTAGGTGGCATCCTCCAAGACTCTGCCCTGAGTGCCAAGGCCAGGGAACTCCCTCCCTCCAGATGTGTACCCCTCTGTGTGCTAGCACAGCCACGGGTATCTTTGCAGCAAAGGGAATGACACATAGACATATCAGTGGTCCAAATCTGGATGGATCTGTAGGTATACTCCCACTCTTCCTCCCACACCTGTGTCTCTCCAAGCAGCTACTTGTAGATCGCTGCTGCAGGATCGTGCGTACCAGTGTTTGCTGGGAGCCTCATCCTGAAGGCCTTCAGCTCAAGCTGTAGCATCAGCCAACCTAGCTCCTGGAACTAAATGCCCAGGAGAACCCCGCTCCAGGAGGCACCTGCCCAAAGGCACTCAGCTCCTCCTCCAGGTGTCAGCAATCCAGCTTCCCCAAGAGGCCCCCCAAGTCCATCACTGCTCCGTGCTCTGGCTCTCCTGTGGTGTAGCTGCCATCTGGATCTAGGAGGGTCACTGTGCAGCGAACTTGGGTCCAGAGAACTTGCTCCACTCCTGGCTCTAGCTGGTCGTGAGACCCCTCCTCCTGCTTCTCCGAGGACTGCTTTCATACACAGCAAGATGACACTCCAGGAAATCCTGTTCACAAATCACTCACAGGCGAATCCTATCAGTCTCTTCCCCCACCTTCTTGCCAGACCCATGCAGGGAAAGGCCGTATGGTGGGCGTTGGACACTTTACCCAGAAGAGCCACAGCAAGTCACTCCCTGTCCCTGCAGTGTGTGTAACCGCATTTGCCTCTGTTGCGGTTCACTCTCGCGAATCTGCCACTCTCTTGGCCTGCTTCCATTGCTTT
>NW_022103901.1:40035794-40041271 GCF_000313985.2 Echinops telfairi | reverse complement strand
GGCTAGTCCTGGGAGTGGAGTTGCTGCCCAGGACAAGGCTGGGTCAGAACCTGAAGGAAGTCCCGTGCTGCCAAGGCCTGTCTGGTCCAGGCCACTAGGTGGGGCTGGCCCAGAAAGGAAGTGGAAGCGGTTACCAGCAGCCCCGGGGCAGCAGAGCTGGTCTCAGAGCATAACCGTGCTGACCCTCATGGACCCCTCTGGGCAGACACCCCCCCTCCCCGCCCTGCCCCCAGGAGGCACCGGTGAGCTGCCAATCACTTTGACATGCTTACTGAGCACGCACTCTGTGCCTAGGTGGGAATCACAGCAGAAGAAGCTGGCCCCTGCCCTCCCCCATGGTGTGGCATGGCGTGGCATGGTGTGGTGTGCAGGGGTGCGGTGGGGGGACAGCCCCATTAGAACATCTGACCCTGCAAACTGACACACAGCAGGGGGCCCTCGCAACGAGGCTGTGCGCACTGCCGGGTTCAGAACTGGGCGGGTAGTGCCTGTTGGCACCTGGACAGCGCTTGGCCTGTGGCAGCCTCAACACAGCAGAAGGAAGCGCTGCCTGCTCCTTGCCACCCGTGAGCAATCACGGGTCAGACTGCTGGGCCCCACCGGGTTTTCTTTTCTTCTGTGTTTTACTCTTTATTGTGAAATGAGTGCAGGTTGACTGAGCAGACCAACAGTGTTCCATTCAACCATTAATCCACCTCTTGTCCCACCGGGTTTTCATCAGCCCACTTTCAGAAGATCACCAGGCCTTTCTTCCTCGTCCCTCTGTCTGGAAGCCCCCCTACACCGACCTGTCCAGCATCCTAGCAGCAGCACGCCAGCTGATAGATGGGGGGTGATGATGCATCAGGTGCCTTGCGTGGGAATCAAACCTGGGTCTCCCACATAGAAGTCAGGGATTCTTCCACGGAGCCCCCACAGCCCCCTAGTATTTTGGGTTACCCCAAATCAAACCCGCTGCTCTGGAGTTCATTCAGATTCAACCCTATAAGACAGAGTGGAGTTGCCCCGTAGGGAGTCCTGGACTGGAAATCTTTATGGGAGCAGAGCCTCGTCTTTCTTCCACTAAGCAGCCCAATGCTTGACCCACTCCGCCACCAGGGCACCCTCTAGACCAGTGGTCCTCAGCCTTCCTAATGCCAGGACCCTTTCATACAGTTCCTCACGTAGTGATGAACCCCCTCCCCCCAACCATAAAATCATTTTCGCTGCTACTTCGTAACTAATTTTGCTACTGTTATGAATCGGGCGATCCCTGTGAAAGGGTTGTTTGACCCCCAAAGGGGTCATGACCCACAGGTTGAGAACCGCTGCCTGCTCAGCTATCCTCTGAAATGAAATTCTGGCATCTCCCCTGGTTGGAAGAGAGCCTTCGGATCCATCAGGAGTTGGCCTTGGGCAAGCCAGCTGCCAGTGCACCCCTCCCTGGGGAACCCCTGGGGCCTCTATATGTTCTCAGAGAGGGGCAGCCCCGTGAAGTTCACCCTTGCCTCCAGCTAGGTCACTGTCTCCCACTTCCCTGCTGAGAACCAGGTGCGTTCCAGCAGGGTGTGGGCCCCAGACCTGCCCACCTTAATGAGAACTACACTCACTTCTGACAACAGGGCACCCAGAGGAACTCTGGTCAAAGCCCCTCACCCATGAAAGGGGGTCCCTTTCAGGACCCGGGCTTCTCAGGGTGGCCAGTGGTCCCTCAATCAGGAGGGACCTGCCTCACTGCCCTGCTGGTTTTCCCCTGACCCCCACGGCCAGCTACCAGCAGGCTAAGGCTGTGTAAGATGTGATCCTTTTCATTCTCAGGGGACCCTCCCCCTGGGCGGGCTGGGTCCCGGCTGGCTCTGCGGACTTGCTGCCGAATTAGATTCCTCCGCTTGGCCCTGGTCCTGTGTCTTAATTGAGCAGGCTTTCTATCATCGCTGGCCGCAGTGCGCACATCTGTGCAGGATCTGGGTGTCTGTGGGGTGTGTGCTGGTGTGTGTGAGAGAGAGAGTGTAGGGGTCTGGGTGTGTGTGAGCGCCTGGGTAGGTGTGTCTGTAGGTGTGGGTCTAAGTGGGAGTTTGGGTTTTGAAGGTGTGTCTGTGAGTGTCAGGGAGTTTGGGGGGGGGGTGTCTCTGGGAGTTAGTGTTGTAGGAATGTGGGTGTAAAGTGTGTGTGTGCAGAGGTCTGAGATTCTGAGGGTGTGAGAGTGTGTCTGTGTCACTAAGTGTGACTAGGTGTGAGGGTGTGGGTGTGCCCCTGGGAGCCCAGGCGTGTGTGTGTGTGTGTGTGTGTGTGTGTGTGTGTGTGTGTGTGTATGTATGTGTGGCCATGTCTGTATCTGTGAGTGGATTGTGGGTGTTTGTGGGCTGTGAGCATGGGGGTGTGTCTGGAGGTACGTGGACAGACATCCTCACAGCCTTGGCTGTACACTGGAGCTCCCACCCCCATGAGCTTAAACCCTCCGAGGCTCAGGCCCACCCAGGCAATTAAAGCAGGATCACTGGGAATTTGGCCAGGCATCCTTATGATCTCCCCATTAGGCACAAGAGGCACAGGGCCAGGGCCCGAGGAAATCATTGGGTTTTTTGGTTTTTTTTTCCATCAGAAAAAAAAACCCTGAATATCAATGTTGTTTGCTATCAAGTTCCAACTCATGGTGTGATGTTAATGCTATGTGTCAGCTTGGCTCGGCCATGATTCTCAGAATTATGTAATTATTCTCTATCCTGTGATCTGTTGTAAGGGAGCCTCCTTAGGGTGTGACCCCCACCTAGTATATTTGGATGTTCTGGCAAAGTTCGCCCTCTCTGGGTCTTGTGTACAGAACAGGGACGTGAGCCAGCCAGGTAATATGTAATATGTAAATCTGAGGGTTCACCAGCTCCCACACCCCAAGAGCCAGCAGCAGCCTGCTGTGTGGCCTGTTTGTCAGCTCCTACAACCACGTG
The DNA here is from genome assembly GCF_000313985.2 of Echinops telfairi. Lineage (NCBI taxonomy): Eukaryota > Metazoa > Chordata > Mammalia > Afrosoricida > Tenrecidae > Echinops > Echinops telfairi. The sequence goes on along the minus strand of NW_022103901.1, from coordinate 40,038,347 downwards.
AATCAGAAGAAGCTTCCAGCCTGAGGCCTGACCCACCGACTGGGGACTTGTCATCTTCTACAATTGTTTGAGCCATTTCCTTAACATAAATCCCTCTGACTCATTGATCTCTACAGGCCTGACTGGGGATTCGCTCCTCTAGAGAAGCCGGCCTAAGACACGGGGTGCTCCCCATGTTGTTGACAGGCTGCGACTTCTCCGGTGGACAGGCCTGTCGCCCAAGGCATTTCTGGGTAGCTCCATTCACCAGCCATTTAGCTCAAGGGTGTCCCAGGGCTGCCCCCTCGGGGCGGTGCGAAGATCCAGAGGAGCCCCAACAGCAGGTCCTTACCTTTATCCAGATGATACCTTTATCCTGATGATCACAGGTCCTTTATCCTGATGATGGCAGGTCCTTATCCTAATGATGGCAGGTCCTTATCCTATAATGGCTCGGGCACAGGGATTTTAATTGTCAGGGGTGCTGGGTCTTTCTCTTCCTTTCTGAAAAGGTAGTGATGGCCAAATAGGTTTGGGAACCTGTGGATCTGCCAATGACAAAACCCAAACCAACCCCCCTGCCACCAGGCCAATGCCGACTCACACAACCCCGAAGGAGAGGAGAACCGCTGCGTAGGGTGTCCAAGGTGATAAATCGCGACAGAGGCATGCAGCAGCCTCATCTTCTTCCATGGAGTCACAGTAGGTTTGAACCGCTGACCTCGGGGTTGGCAGTCTCATGCCTTATCCCCGGTGTCTCCAGGGCTCCTCGACTCCACCATTAGTGGATGTAATAGTGAATCCCTCTTGGATGATATTCATCTTTATAACAGTGCAGCCACAAACATGTCTATCTTACGGAGGAAGGAGCCCCGAGGGAGTCCTAATGTCATGAGGTGGCAGGGGTGTGGCAATATCCCAATCTGGCGGCTGATTTTAGTACACCCATTCTGAACGGGTGCATACCGTGTGCCAAGGACACAGCAGCAAACCAGAGTGAGCTCCTTGCTTTGGGGGACTCTAAATTTAACGAACTTCTTCATTTTCAGGTCACTTTCCATGCTATGATAAGATTACCTTGTGTGTAAATGCTTCCTCACATGTCAGTTCACCCACCCTTCCACGGACTCATCCAGAGGGAAAGAAAACCATCAACACAATTTTTACAGAAGAAATAACGGAGCAGAGAGAGTGTGCTGGTGGCCTGGGTTACCAGTGGGGCTGCTAACTGCAAGGTCAGCAGTTTGAAACCACCAGCGGCTCCTTGGGAGAAAGATGAGGCTTTCCACTTCTATAAAAAGTTACAGCCTTGGAAACCCACAGGGGCCGTTCTACCTGCCCTACAGAGTCTCTGTGACGTGTCATGGGCTCCACAGCAGGGGTGGGCTTGGGGTTGGTTGGGTTTTCCGCTTAGCAGTTCCTTGCAGTGTTCCTTCCTCCTGGTTCTAACGATGCACTCTGGGCTTGCTCAGCTGCAGATTCCTGCGCCTCCCACCTGGAGGTGAGTGCCCCTCACTGATGCAAACACGTAGCTGAAAAGATGCCCATTTCCCTGAAGTACCTGCAGTGTGCCTGAGCCTTGGGCACCGCACGCCGAGTGGGAGCAGACGGAGTTTGGAGGGCCATGTCCACCATAGAGACAGAATATGGATGCAGCGATTGCTGGGGCGGGGAAGGGAAGAATCGGGGTTTCATTTGGGGTGAAGGAAGCGTGGAGGGTTTAGGGACAGATGCATTGCAAAGGTACCAGTGCTGCTGAATCGCTCACTTGCAACAAACAGTTCTCTTTATGTTCAGGGGATTCCTTTGAGGCTTATTTCATTTTTTCATAATATTCCACTGCGTTTTTGGCGAAGGTGCGCACAGCAGTGAGTTCCCACACCACAGTGTCTGCACCCGAGCTTCCGTGGCTTCACCCGCCTTCTTCCCGCGGCAGGAGCGTTCTCATCATTTCCATTCTGGTGGTCGGCTTCCACGGTTGGTTTTCCTGCCTCCTGCCCTTTTTCTCTTGAATTCCAAGCCATTGCTGACCTGTTTGGTCGCCATTGGGGCTTTCGTGTTAAAGGAGTGCAGTGCTTGCAGGTGAAGTTCATTGCGTTTTGAGCCAACGTGTTGCCTAGCAGCCAGGCAACCTCAAGGGCTAGTGGAGTTGGAGGTTTGCAGAGAGACTTGGCGTTCAGGGCGCCCCCAGCCCAGCAGATCCATTGTTGTTGTGCCGAGCGGTGTTGTGGTCCTGGGGAAGTCCTTAACAGTGGGTCAGCCCCCGCAGCCAGCCCCTCGGCCCTCCGTCTATATGGAGAGAGAGAAGGGTGGGCTGGCGGCTCCCCTCTGGCACCCGGCTTCTCTGGAGTGGAACCCAGCTCAGTGGCACTGGGTCGGGTCTGGTTTTGTTTACAGAAATTGGAGTTTTGGTTCTTTGCTTCTCTCCCATTTTTATCAAGGCCCAACTATTACAGACACCTTGTGAGATAGTTAAAGTTTACTGTGCCAACCTGGCCGATATACACATGTGGGGTTAATCGAAGGGCTGAGAGATAAATGGCTCAGTGAGCCTCGCCTTTCTAGTTCTCCGGT
>NW_022103901.1:40029231-40034905 GCF_000313985.2 Echinops telfairi | reverse complement strand
GGGGGGGGGGGTTAACTGAGGGCTTGTGGCTGCAATGGAACTCGATTGGCCTTTAAAAATGGTTTTATTGGCGTATCATTCACCTATCAGGCAATTCAGTAGTTCAGTCATACTAACAAGAGTTGTGCAGTCACCACCACTGTCCACTTAAGAACATTTTCTTCTTGTGCTTACCGTCAGGAGCTCCCCATCTCCCCCAACCTCCCCTGCTGTTCCCACAGGAACCGTTCATCTAGCTACTGTCCTTGTAGTCACGGATCCTGGTTCTAGCTACAGAAAAACATACAAACAAGAACGACAACCATCTCCAAGTAAAACCGAGATAAACTTCAGTCAAAAGGAATGCAGACACTTTTGAAAACTAGCACAACTTTAAAATGGGTTCAAATGAAGATGAAATGATAAGGGGTCAACATTTAACTGCATATGCAAGAATCCACTTTCCATTGCGCCCTGCATGATAGCAAGCTACTCAATCCCTGGTTCACTAACCTGACTACATCTGCCATCATCTACAATGTTCTGTCTGACAAACAGGCTATTCACATGGATTTTTAAATGAGGCAAGACTCTGAAATGAATAAATTTAAACTAGCAGAGGACCACTCAATGACTATTTAAAGGGCAAGGGGTGGAGTCTGAGGGGAAGACTTGCGGTTCACCGTCTTTGCAACTGGCGGTGTTCGATGCGTGCTGGTGGGATTTGGGAGGGAAAAGCAGAACTGAAAGCGGTTACTGTACCCAGAACTGTGCGTGACGAGTGGTTGGGGCAAGACACTGCCATCCCAGCTCCAAATTCCTCTCCTCCCAGAGGCCGGCTGGTCCTTGCAGCACTCTCATTCAGTGCTGGGAAAATGGGCGGATCTGGAGGGAGCCCACAGAACGTGATTGATTGACTCGAGCCAGACTACACCTGGGGCGGGCTCTCTTGGACTGTCCGGGGCAGCCTTGTAGGTGAGCTGCTGTTGGCATTGAGCTGGGCTGATGCACCACGACCCCATGTCCAACACGTCCAGCAGATGGGACCAGGGCCAGTCCTAAGGCATCTTCACCGCCGTCAGTCTGCTTGGGCCCACTGTTGAGTAGACTCCCGCTTTGAGGGCCTTCTGACTGAGGGCCCCTCTTCCAGGGCTCTACCAGACCCCATTCTGCTGTAATCTATACGGCTTCATTGGCTTACTTTCAGAAGGAGATCACCAGTCCTTTCTTCCTAGTCTGCCTTAGTTCGAAAGCGCTACTGAAGTCTGTCCTCTCTGGGTGACCCTGCCGGTCCTTAAAAATACCAGTAGCCTAGCTCCCGGCATCACAACAACACCCACACCAGCACAGTAGGGCACGCTGACAGAGGACGCGCAGGTTGAGCCAAGACTTGAAGCCCTCTGTGGGGGAATAGACAGGGGGTTGTTGTAATGGTTTGGGAATCAGCCACCGGACCGAGCCTGGCTGGGCTTGGGTAGAGCCTAGTGCGGGCGTCCTGTCCTGCTTCCCTACTGCCCACTGTCTGGTACCGGTGAATCCTTCCCACTCTGTGAGTTGTGACTCTGTCTGTGAACTGGAGGTGGGGGGAAGTCAGATGGGGTGGGAGTGGAGTGGGGGTTGGAAACCTCTGTAACCTCCAGGCCCTGAACCCCCACCCTTCTTTCTGACTGTTGGTTCCTCCCACTCCTCTGCTCAATGGGGCCTGGATGGTATTTGAAGATTCCTGGCTGGGGACAGGAGGCCATCTCTGTCGATGCTTTAAGGTATATGGCCCAGATGGTTGGACCCTGGACCCATCATAGCATCTCCTGGGTTTGTTCTTGCCTGAGGGAAAAGGAGGGGCCCCAAGGAGTGCCGCTCTCTAGAGACTTCCCAGGGACCACAGGGCCATGAGCATTTTAATTTTGTCCCCTAGAATATTTTGCTTAAAAGAAATGCAAGGATGACTAGCTGGCCCTTTAAAATTTTTTATTTGGTCGTTGATGGGCATATACGGCGCAAACGCACAGCAATCCCGCCATTTCTGCCCATGCAGGTCAGTGACTGAGTTGTGCGACCCTCCTTCCAAGTAAGTCATCCCCGCATCACCGCGGCCGCCGTGCCTCTGGCTCCATCCAAACTTGCCGGTGCGGCTGTCACTTTAACCGCCTGCAGATGGTTCCCTCCAGGCACAGTGCGCAAGGCAGACATTTCTTACGAGTCAAGCTAACCCATCGCTTGGTTTACAGCCTTCAGCGGATGTTCCTGATTTAACGTGGTCACCCAGCAAGGTTTTCAGGGGCTCATTCAGCCACGATGGCTCTGGAGAGTCTAGACTCCACGGGAATGTGAAATTCTGTTCTGTATTCCCCACCCACTTTTGATCAGGATTTTCTATAGAATCTGTGTTGCTCTCTCTAGATATCTTTATTAAGCACATCATTTTAACATTTGATGAAAATACAGTGAATCCCACCCCCACCCCACGGTTTCCAGGCATTGTGGTCAGTGGCCTGGGCAGCACTGTTCACCCGGGGTCCTTACCCTCCGGTCTAGTCTCTCACTTCCTTTGAGGGGACCTCCCTCCTGCCCAACTGCTCATCTATGCCTGCAGACGGCCCTGCGGTTTCATGTAGACTTTTTAGTTTTTTCTTGAAACACAGCACTCAATGTTGTTCAGTTTTTAAAAAAATTAATTTTATTGGGGCCTCTTACAACTCTTATCACAATCCATCCATACATACATACATTGCGTCAAGCACATTTACATTTGTTGCCATCATCAGTTTCATAAACATTTTCTTTCTACTTGAGCCCTTGGTATCAGCTCCTCATTTTTCCCCTCCCTTCTCCACCCTCCCTCCCTCATGAACCCTTGAAAATTTATAAATTATTATTTTTTCATGTCTTACACTGACTGATGTCTCCCTTCACCCACTTTTCTGTTGTCCAAGCCCCTGGAAGGGGTTCTAGATAAATCATTGTCATCAGTTCCCCCTTTCTACCCCCACATCTCCCTTCCCCTCCTGGTATCGCTACTCTCAATATTGATCCTGAGGAGTTTATCTGTCCTGGATTCTCTGTGTTTCCAGCTCTGATCTGTACCAGTGTACATGCTCTGGTCTAGCCAGATTTGTAAGGTAGAATTGGGGTCATGTTAGTCAGTGTGGGGGAGGGAGAAAGCGTTAAAGAGCTAGAGGAAAATTGTATGTTTCATCGGTGCTATACTGCACCCTGACTGGATCGTCTCTTCCTTGTGACTCTTCTGCAAGGGGATGTCCCATTGTCTACAGATGGGCTTTGGGTCTCCACTCCGCACTCCCCCTCATTCATAATGATAATGGTTTTTTGTTTTGGGTCTTTGAAGCCTGATACCTGGTCCCATCGATACCTCGTGATCACACAGGTTGGTGTGTTTCTTCCATGTGGACTTTGTTGCTTCTCAGCTAGATGGCTGCTTGTTTATCTTCAAGCCTTTAAGACCCCAAATGCTATATCTTGTGATAGCCAGGCACCATCAGCTTTCTTCACCACATTTGCTTATGCAACCATTTTGTCTTCAGTGATCGTGTTGGGAAGGTAAGCATCACAGAATGTCAGGTTATTAGAACAAAGTGTTCTTGCATTGAGGGAGTACTTAAGTAGAGGCCCAATGTCTGTCTGCTACCTTAATACTTAACATATAAATATACATAGATCCATTTCCCTATTGTTATATATAAATATATTCACATATGTACATGCCTATATTTAAACCTCTATAAATGCCCTTGCCTGCTACTTCTTTCCTCTATTTCCTTTTACTTTCCTCTTGTCCCACTATCATGCTTGGCCTTCATTCAGGTTTCAGTAATTCTTCTCGGTTACATTGCCCTCGATCAAGCTCCACCAGGCATCCTATGCCCTCCTTGCCGTCAATTTTAGATCACTGTTCCCTTGTCCCTGGTTTGTTAACACCCACGTCATTTCCCCAGCCTCCCCCTCTTCCATGTAGCCCCCGGAACTGTAGGTCCCATTGTTTTCTCCTCTGGATTGTTTATCCAGCCTATCTTATCTAGATGGACATGCTGGGGCAATAATAAGCACAAAAATAAGACAGAGCAAAACAAAGCAACAAAAACAAAACAAAAACCAAAGCCAAAAAAAGAGAAAAACCTATAAATAGTTCATGGTCTGTTTGTTGACCTTTAGGAGTGTTTTCCGGTTGAGTCTGTTGGGGTGGGGTGCCAAACCCTGGCAGTAAAGTCTATTTTTGGTGTTCCCTGGGGACTTCATTGCTCTGCTCCCCTTGCTGCTCAGTTGTGTGCCCTTAGTGTTTCACCCTGGTATGGTGGGGTCCGATGGGGCACAATTCCCACACTGTGCCTCCAGGGTTGTCCCTGGACACACTATGGGTCAGTGAGGGATGTCATGTCTCCTGGTGGGGCTGACCCTATGGTCCTCTCTGTGCATTGACTGCTCTGAGTAGCAGCATCGTCCTTGGGGCTTGGTGGGCCAGGATGCGCTCCTCTCTCTTTCCTTCCCTCTTTCTTTGCTTCCGTGTGCTCTGATCAGACCTGCCTCTCTCCCTGAGCTGCAGCTTCAGTGCTGTCCTCTGAAGTGCATTCTTCTGGGGGGAGGGTGTCCATGTAGCGGGGATTGGGGCCAGCCCTGGTTGTTTAGTTTCAAAGTGACTCCGGGAATAGTTTAAATTCACGGTTTGGAGGGTAGCTCTGGGGCATGGTCTTGAGGGTCATGGGCACACTCGGTCTGCACTATCCGAGGGTTTGCATTTCCATCCCTTGTTTTCTCTCCCTTGATCAGGAGTCTATTGGGTCACAATGCTCAGTTTTGCAGTGCCTGGCCCCCTCTGGGTCTGATCTCAAAGTGCAAGATGCTTATTTGATCTTTAATGGGGTAACTAAGTTTGTGTTTCTCTACCCCACCCCACCCCCAAGTAGTTTATGTGTTTGCTCTAAATAGATACTGCTTTCATTTATCATTCATTAATTATTATTATTTTAGTTCCTACCTTGGTATCATAGTGGTTATGTGTCAGGCTGCTAACCAAGAGGTCAGCAGTTTAAAACCACCAGCTGCTCCACTGGAGAAGGTGGGGCTTTCTACTCCCAAGAAGAATTATAGTCTCAGGATCCCAATTCTACTTTACAAGTCTGGCTAGGCCAGAGGATGTACACTGGCACAGATAGGAACTGGAAACACAGGGAATCCAGGACGGATGAGCCCTTCAGGACCAGTGGTGAGAGTGGCGATACCGGGAGGGTGGAGGGAAGTTGGAGTACAAGGGGTGATCCGATTACAAAGATCTACATATAACCTCCTCCCTGGGGGATAGACAACAGAAAAGTAGGTGAAGGGAGACATTGGACAGTGTAAGACATGACAAAATAATAATAATTTATAAATTATCAAGGGTTATGAAGGAGGACGGGCAGGGAGGGGAAAAATGAGGAGCTGATACCAAGGGCTCAAGTAGAAAGCAAAACATTTTTTTTCTAATCATTTTATTAGGGGCTCATACAACTCTTACCACAATCTATACATACATCAATTGTGTAAAGCACATTTGTACATTCATTGTCGTCATCATTCTCAAAACACTTCCTCTCCACTTAAGCCCCGGCATTAGGTCCTCATTTTTCCCCTCCCTCCCCGCTCCCCCCTCCCTCATGAGCCCTTGATAATTTATAAATTATTATTTTGTCATATCTTGCCC
>NW_022103901.1:40018524-40029033 GCF_000313985.2 Echinops telfairi | reverse complement strand
TTTCCAGTTCCTATCTGTACCAGTGTACATCCTCTGGTCTAGCCAGACTTGCAAGGTAGAATTCGGATCATGATAGTGGGAGTGGGGAAAGCAAATGTTTTGAGAATGATAAGGGCAACAAATAAACAATTTTGCTTGACACTATGGATGTATGGATGGATAAGAGTTGTACGAGGCCCCAATAACATGATTTAAAGAGAGAGAGAGAGAAAACTCCCAGGGGCAGTTCTACCCTGTCCTATAGGGTTTCCATGAGTCTGACTCGACTCGGTGGCCATGACCTTGGCTTCGTATTTGGGATCTGTGTGCGGCCTGCAGGTGTAATTTCTAGACATGGAATTGCTAGGACAAGATCTGGGCCCTCCCCACCACCACACAGGAAGTGTGGAATGTAGGAATATAACACGGAAGCTACGTGGAGGGCTACGAGGAGCAGGGGAGAGCCGATGGGTAATTTTTTGGTGTTAATTTGGGTCCAACATTTGTCTAGAGATTGTGAAGGTATGACATATGCTTACCAGTTACAGCTAGTGGATTTTAAGTAAAGCCCTGGCGGCGTAGTGGTTACGCATTGGGCTCTGACCAGCAGGCTCGGCAGTGGGAAACCGCGCAGCTCCGTGGGAGACAGACCGGGCGTTCTGCTCCTGTCCACAGTGACAGTCTCGGAACCCAGAGGGGCTCGCTGTGAGTCAGCAAGGACTCGATGGCAGCGAGGCTTTGTGGTTGTTTTTAATTATTTTATCAGGGGCTCATATAACACTTCTCACCATCCATCCATCCATCCATCCATCCATTGTGTCAAGCACATTTGTATATTTGTTGCCATCATCATTCTCAAAACATTTGCTTTCTGCTTGAGCCCTTGGTATCAGCTTTTAATTTCCCCCCTCCTGTCCCGCCCCCCCCTTCCTCATAACCCTTGATAATTTATAAATTATCATTATTTTGTCATATCTTACACTGTCGACGTCTCCCTTCACCTACTTTTCTGTTGTTGTCCATCTCCCAGGGAGGAAGTTATATGTAGATTCTTGTCATCAGTTCCCCCTTTCCACCTCACCCTCCCAGTATCACCACTGGTCCTGAAGGGATCATCTGTCCTGGATTCCCTGTGTTTCCAGGTCCTATCTGTGCCTCTGGTCTAGCCAGATTTGTAAGGTAGAACTGGGATCATGATATTGGGGGGAAGGAAGCATTTAGAAGCTAGAGGAAAGTTGTATGTTTCATTGCTGCTACACTGCACCCTGACTGGCTTGTCTTCTCTCTGCGATCCTTCCATACCATAAGGGGATGTCTAATTGTCTACAGATGGGCCTTGGGTCTCCACCCTGCACTCCTCCTCATTCACAATGATATAATTTTTTTGTTCTTTGATGCCTGATAACTGTTCCCTTCAACACCTCATGATAGCACAGGCTGGTGTGCTTATTCCATGTGGGCTTTGTTGCTTCTAAGCTAGATGGCTGCTTGTTTACCTTCAAGCCTTTAAGAGCCCAGACACTATATCTTTTGATAGCTGGGCACCATCAGCTTTCTTCAATGCATTTGCTTATGCACCCGTTTTGTCTTCAGCGATTGTGTCAGGAAGGTGAACATCATGAAATGCCAGTTTAATAGAACCAAGTATTCTCGCATTGAGGGAGTACTTGAGTGGAGGCCTACTGTCCACCTTAATACTAAACCTATAAATATATGCACATAGATCTATTTCCCCATCCTCATATATAAACATATTTACAGATGTACATGCCTGTATTTAGACCTCTATAAATGCCCTTTGCCTCCTAGCTCTTTCCTCTATTTCCTTTGACTTTCCTCTTGTCCCACTATCATGCTCGGCCTTCATTTGGGTTTCAGTAATTCCTCTTGGTTACATTAACCTTGATCAAGCCCTACCAGGCCTCCCACACCCTCCTCACCACCGATTTGGATCACTTGTTGTTCCCTTGTTCCTGGGTTTGTTAACACCACTTTCTTTCCCCCCGACTCCCTGTCTCACATGTCCCCCCAGAACTGTAGGTCCCGTTGTTTACTCCTCCAGATTGTTCATCCAGCCTATCTTATTTAGACAGACCTGCGGAGATAATAACATGCACAAAAACAAGACAGAGCAAAACAAAGCAACAATATACAACAAAACAACAATAACAAACCAATGACGAAAAACACAACAAGAAAGAAAAGCTTGTAGTTAGTTCAAGGCCTTGTAGTGAGTTTGTTGGCCTTTAGGAGCTTCACCCACTTTTCTGTTGTCCTTTGTTGCTGTTTTTAAGATTGCCTGCCATGATGTGGGTGGGCGCGGTCCAATCTGGTGACGTCCGAAGGAGCCCAAACTGAGATGTCCCACAGAAGAAGGAATACTGCCTCAATTGTTAGATAGGTGCTATGCCAGAGTTCTTGTTTCTGGTCCGCTGCTGGGATTTTAACCTCTTTAGACCCACAATCCCAGGCCATTTCCTTAAGAGCATTCTTTGTATGTGTGTAAATTCATGTTGCCAAATGGGTTCTGACCCCTGGCAGCCCCGAGTGACCGAGAGAAATGGCCCCAAAGGGATCCCCAGGCTTCACCTCCAGTAAGCAGAGCCTCGGCCTGAGCACAAGGTGCCTCCGGGGGGGTCGTCAAGCATTTTAACTATGCACACCCCCTGGGGACTCCAAGTATGCACATGTGAATGTTGAGGGGACTTTGCATGGATTGTGGGGAAAATGGAATGAAAAGAGGGTGGCCTTTTCCTATGACTGATCAGAAGCCTCTCGGAGGAGACATCTCCGTGGACCACTCTCTGCCGCCCGGACATTCGGACTCACAGCGGCCGGAGGACGGAGCAGAACTGCCACTAGGGGCTCCCGAGACCCTCACTCTTTATTTTTCTTTCCACCTTTCTCTCTCCTTTTAATTTTCTGCATGAGCTACGGGCTAACACAGTAACGGATACGGGTTACCAAAAAAAAAAAAAAAAGATGTAACAAGGTTCTTGGGGTATTTGTGTCTGTAGAAATAATATCTTCTTTTTGTTGTACCAGGGGATCAAGCACATCCCTTTATTAGTAATTAAAGCCTTTATTGAACAGCTGGTTCAAGAGGAGGCCTTCACCCTGAAAAAACACCCTGGACTCCCAACAAAGAAGCACGGGGTCTGTATAGTTCAGGCTGAAAGGGGAGGGAGAAAATGCAGGCAGTTACAATTTTCCTTATCAGGCAGGCAGGATACCAGGAAGAGTCTGCAGACATCTGGAGAGATTCAAGGTCTGTCGGGAGATTGGAGGGGAAGGAGCGGGAGGAAGGGTGGCTGGCTACTAGCAGGGAGAGGTGGGGGCGCGTGGGGGGGGTGTTGAAGGCAGTTTAAAGCAACATGGAGTTTCTCTGGCTAAGCTGGCGATTGCAAAATACATGCACCCGTTTCACACGTACTGGTCAAGGGTTTGGTGATACCCAGGATGGTGCGGCCATCCCACGTTAGCTCAGAGCATTTCCATCACCTCTGCCAAACTTCAGACCCTAAGAAACAGTGTCAGGAAAAAGCACACAGAGCCGATGAGTCACCAGGCTCTATTCCTCTGGTTCCTTGAGGCTTCCTCACCCCCCACTACCAGGACCCCAGTGCTGCTTCTCAATTCAGACTAGACCAGAACATGTACACAGGTACAGCTAGGAGATGGGAGCTCACGACACACAGAAGCCAGGAACAGGAGTAGGAATTGCGATACCAGAAGGGTAAGGGGACGAGGGGGAGAGGAAGGGAGAAAGGGGGAGACCGATGGCAATGATCGATACATAACCATGCACCCCTCCACAGGGGGAAGAACAACAGAAGACATGGGGGAAGGGAGACAGCAGTTGGTGTGAGAGATGAAAATAATAATTTACAGTCTATCAGGGTTATGAGGATGTGGGGGAAGGAGGGTGGGGGAAGAGTTGCTGATATCAAGGGCTCAATAAAAAGTACATGTCTAGAAAAGAATGAAGGCAACATAGGTACAAATTCGCCTGAAGTAAGCGATGTATGGATTGTGCCAAGAATTGTAAGAGTCTTCAGTAAAATGAAAAACAAAGACAAACAGAACCACCTGGGGAGAAAGAGGGGAGGGGTCGACCAGGCCTCGAGCCGCAAGTGCTGGAAGCCTCCAGGTTCTGTAGTTGTGCCAAGAGCCACCTCTACTGCCCTCCTGACCCACCTCCCCGAGCAGCAGGGCACACAAGGGCCTTGGCCTCCCCTTGTCCCCTCCAGGACGAAAAGACACACACACACCCAGCCCCCCATCCAGTCCGTAGCTCCCTCCCTCCTAGCTGGGGTGCAGTTGACCTGACTGCAGGTGGAGGTGTCTGATGGGCTGAGTCTTGGTCCTGGAAGCCCCTCTCCCCCTGCCCTGGCCAACCTCAACCCTCCCCCCAGGGAAAGAAGTCTGCCTTCAGGGCTGCTTAGAGCCCCCCACAGAGGGAGGCAATGCCACCACCCACAGGTTCCAGGTCTCCTCCTGTTGGGGTGCTGGTGACCCCGACTTCGGGGAGTGAGGACAGCTGCAATCCCAGTTCTGGGGAGTGGCAGGGGTGGCACCCCGAATAGCTTTTTGTAGCTGCATGTCTGTTTACCTGCCCCTCCCCTGCCACCTTGGCAGCCTTATTTTTGAAAGGGAGCCCAGGCAGGGTGCATCTGGCAAATGCACAGAGAGCCGGCTGGGGTCCTGAGCGGCAGACAACTGGACTTGTGTGCAAAGGGCTTTAACTGGTTTACGTTTTGGGGGCATACCTGAAGATAGTAAACAGCCCTCTGACCAGGTGGTCACGCTGTGAAACTTTCACCAGAGGGCTTCAAAAGGTTCGTGGGAAAATTCCATTACCTCTTCATTCAATTTCTCCACTAAAGTTTTGAAAACCCCTTGTGTTTGGTTACTGGAGCCCTGGTGGCGTGGTGGTTGTGCCTTGGATTGCTGACTTCAAGGTCAGCGGTTTGAAACTACCAGCCACTCCGCAGGAGAAAGAGGGCTTTCGACTCCCTAAAGAGTTATGGTCTCAGCAATTAACTGGGGCAGTTCTTCCTGCCCTGTGGGTCGCTAGGAGTCAATCTCGACTGGCGGGCCGTGGGTTGTTTATTTTTTGGTGTTGTGTTTCATTGGACTTGCTAACGAACTTCAGGATGATCTCGGGGCCACGGTATCTGGTAAAAATGGAATGCCAGTATTTAATTTTTTAATTTCTAGTTAAACCAAAGCCAAACACACTGACATCCAGCCAATTCAGACTCGACATGACCCAGTAATGCAACAAGGTCAGATAAAATTAATTTGTGATCTTAACCCAATGTAGGCAAAACATCACTAGGAAATATAACTGGCAAAAAGGAACTAATGAGCTATATGGGATTTTCTTCGTGAAGGGTCCAGCAGTAACGCGAAGGTTCTCGGCCATCGCCAGCATCTCTAACCCTTCTTCATCCCCACCTAGCGTCATGTGACTCTTCACTGCTGGAGATGTGTCACAGAAACCTTCTCCCCTCTGGTCACCGTTCTGCTGGGGCCACACCTAACCAAGGGTGGGGCGGGGGATGGGGCTCCTCTTAGACATTAATAATAATTTATTTCTGTCCCCAAAGTTTATTAACGCAGATTCCCTTGTTCTCGCTCTCTCTGACTGGCTTCACCTTCTGTGGCCGCACGCCGTCCCTCTGTCTCTCCCTCTCTCTAGCTCTCCCTTTCTTACTTTCGGCTCTCCTCTCTTCATCCCCCTACCCCTGCCCCTTTACTCTCATTCCATTCCAAACACCCGGGCAGCGCGTTAGCTCGAATAAAATCTGTTCATTAAAACCCACACTCTGGGCTCACTTTCCCTTGACTCCTGTTCAAACACTTTGTAAGTCAGTGTGTATTTTACACTCTGAGCATATTTCTATTGTTATCATACATACTTGATCTGCGTTTGGGCTTCTTAAATTTACAGTTGAAAAAGCCCATCCCCCTACTTAAATTGTCTTGCAACAAACTTGCTTATTTGAATGTACTTAACCATCTCCCCAAGTTGGGCATGCTTTTACCTTTAAGTTAATCGCAGTCAAATACAAAGTTGCCCTGTGGACGGATGGGAACAGGTGAGGGAGATGGTGGTTTGGGGCAGAATCTTTAGCAACCAGTGCTGTAGGTAGGTAGCAAAGCTGTGGTGTTGGCTGGTGTCTTGTCTGGCCAGTGCCGCGGTAACAGACACCACAAGCTGGCGGCTTCAAGGGACAGGAGGTCAAGAAGCTACAGTCTTGAACTCGGGTGTAGCTCTAGGGGGCGAGCCCTCCTCCTCTCTTTCAGCTTCTAATAGCCACCAGCAATCCTAGGTTTGTAGCTGCGTCTTTCTCTTTCTTCCCCTGTTTTTCCTCTTCCCCACTATGTGGCTAAGTCTTTTCACAAGTCAGAAGTGATAAGGTTTCAGATCCATCCTGGTGGTGAGTGGGCTATGTGTTGAGACGAAGACGAGGCTTTCTACTCCCTTAAAGAGTGACAGTCTCGGAAACCCACAGGGGCAGTTCTGCCTGCCCTATAGGGTTGCTATGAACCAGACTTAATGACAACGAGTTTGGTTTGGGGTTTTGGTGCTGCTATTGGGTAAGCATTGGATGGCTAACTATAAGGTCAATGGTTCAAGCCCACTCTCTACTATGAAGGAGAAAGATGACGCTGTGTCCTCATAAAGATTTATAGCCGTGGAAATCCTGCATAGTGAGTCAAAATCAATTGAATGGCAGTGGCTTTGGTGTTGGTTAGGATCCACCCTGCCGCAGTCTGGCTCCTTAACAGAACCACAGAAAACCTTCTTTCCCACCAAGGTCACGTGCGTAGGTGTGGGAGCGGATTGCCTTACGATGGATTCTGAGAACGGAATACATGCCAAAGTTTCTGAATGTGGAGACATTGGTGCTAAAGTCTCTGAAGGCAGAGACCCGGGCTTCTGGGTAATAGAATGTGTTCACGGGCCAGTCTGACCTCATTCGTTCTTCGAGCAGCGCAGGACCATCTCCTTTCCTGGGTTAGGCAAGGCCTGTGGGGAGGAGCTGACCGCTCAGCTGACCGGGGAGCTGAGGCGCAGATGGCTTGACCTTCATCTAAGATAGAGTGGACACTTGCCCTCCAGGTCCCTGGCAGGCTGGTGAGACATAGCATTCTGAAAAATATCAGTTATACTCTGTTCCTGGATTTATCTTCCCCTCCGGGCCATACACAGAATGACTGAGATATCATTGCTGCTTTGTTTGCCTTCAGCGAATGACTCAGCAGCCCTTTGTGTGGGAGCTGGTCACAGGCGGCAGGGTGCGCATTCTGAATGAAAGCCTGCCTGAATAAAGACCTGGGCCTGGGAGTCCCTTCTCCTTGAGCCCGCTACACCCCAACGCCGTCTCTTGTCTTTTAGCTGCACTCTATTTTCTCAGTTGAGGCTGAGCCCCTCTTGTTCCCAGTGGATTCGTGAGCCCGCTCTTACATGTCGGTACGGGTTCGGATGCGCGGGTTCGGATGCGCGCATGTCTGGGGAGATGCAGCTCAGTCCCTCGTGACTGCAATAAGGAGCATCCGCTCCCTTTGATTCCCTGGCTGTAGAGATAACACAGATGACGTGCCACCAGGCAACGCCATCAAAACTTCCGGGGGATGCCAGACTTCTCCCCAGAATGGGGTGGGGCCTGATTCATTATCACGTGAAACTCAGTGTCTTCCCCTCCTTGGTCGATCTGCTAAGTCGGAGTGCCCTGCATTGTGCTAGACATTTTGAGGATGGTTATTGTAGTGAAAATACGCAGAGCCAAACACATGCCATCTCAACAGTTTCCACACGGCTAATCCAGTAACCTTAACTACATTCAAGCTGTGCTCCCATGAGCACTGCCCTTTTGCAGATAATGTCCACCCCCATTCACGTTACATCAATAGATCTGAAGCAGGAACGCCCCCGCCCCCAACTTCCACCTGTGGTAACCACTCCTCATCTTAGACTTGAGAAATCCCACAGCATTTGTATTTTGGCAACGACTTAGTCCTGCCTCATGAGGTGTTCCAGGTTCATCCACGCACGGCCCTGGCAGCACCTGGACTTCATTCCTTCCTGTGGTTGAGTGGTATTCCACGGTGTGTGCTGGTACACAGAAAAAAGTCCTTTAAAAAAATTGAGATAATGTGGTTTGTAAGTGTGCTGGTACTTTAAAAATATATAATTTTTTTCCTGTGGTTTTTAAGTGCTTGTGCTCCAGAAGGGGGAGATGTGGCTGGGGCAGAACATTCCCAGAGGGGGCGGGGGTGGCTTCTGGGGCCTGGGCTGGGCTGATGGGGGCCGAGCAGGATTCTGGGGGTGTGCACAGCGGGATGGCCCGAGAGCCTGCATTTATCAACGTGTTCATTGGATGCTCAAGAGTCCAACGATTAAAAAGCAGAAGAGAACTAGATCTTGCAATGTGGTTTTACCTGTTGCTATTCTACTTTGATCCTAAGAAGATTTTGTTCGAGGAGTTCCCCTCTAGGTGGGGTTGAGGTGGACTTAGGGGTGGGGGTCATGCGGACCATGTCCTATTGTTTCTAAGGGTCTGGACAAACCTCTGGGAGTTGTGTCCTCTTCCAAACAAAAAGCCTGTTGTTTTCCTGGGATTCAGCGGCTGCCATGCTGCGGTGCTGGGGGAGACCCTGGGGAGGGTGGTGCTGTAGGAAAGTCTGAGTGTGCAAACGGCTGCAGACCGCCCTACGGCTAAGCGCTGGGAAGGCGTGGGCAGTGTCCAGACAGTGGGCCAATGAAGGGTAGCTAGAACTGAAATTGGGTGAAGTGGGGAAGCTGCAGTTGAATCTCCCAGACCCTGAGCCTTGGGCTGGGATCGAGGAGAGGGAACCTCCTGACCCACCCAGGGAAGAGGTTCTGGGGACCAGCATGGACTGAAGATTCAGCAGTCAGAGGTACAGGATCGTGGGGGACACCTGGCTGGAGTCTGTTCGTACTCCACTGTCCCCTGTAGCTTAGATGGCAGGATAAATGAGACAAATGTCATGAGATCGACCAAGGATCAGCTGGCACTCAGGGCACCAGCTACCACTGTTTACTGTTGCCACTGCTTGGTCCAGCTTTTGCCGATTTGCCCATCCATCCGCCCATGCGTCCACACATGCGTCCACCCTTTACCCATGGATACCAGCACAGTGGTGGGGACTGTGGTAGAGGTTGGGACTGTGGAGCCAGCGTCTCCATACTTATCAGCTCTCTGCTCGTGGGCAAGTCCCTTCAGGCTTTTGTGCCCCTGTGGCTTCATCTGTAAAGGGAACTGATGATGGCACTGATATCACAGGACTGTTGGGAGACTGAATGAGCCGATTATGCTGAAACCGCTTGAATATACTAAACCAGATAAAAATAAAGACTAAAAACAACTCACACGCCAAGGATCCTTGGATCCACAACCAAAGCTCTTGGAAGCAGCAGTCAGGGGACCACAGGACACATCGCATGGGTCAATGTGCTGCACACGATCTCTTTAAAGCACTGAAAAGCAAGGACATGACTTTGAGGGCTACAGTGCGCCTGACCCGAGCCATGGTGTTTGCAATCGTCTCATGAGCACATGAAAGTTGGAGATTGAATAAGGAAGACCGGAGAAGACTCAATGCCAAGAAGAATATTGAACGCACCATGGACTGTCAAAAGAACCAAACAACTCGGTCTTGGAAGAAGGACAGCCGGAGTGCTCTTTAGAGGCAAGAATGGTCAGACTTCACCGTCTGTGGGGGCAAGGCCGTTTGCTCCTTGGGCAAATGTGGCAGGACCACCCCCTTCCACGGCCCAGGCCAGGCCCTGCAGGAAAATGCTGACGGCTCAACCATGGGAGCTTAGGACGCACTGGATGGCCTGACTCTCGCCTGAGATAAAGTGGACACTTTCCCTCCTGCTCCCTGGAAAAGCTGCTGAAACACAGCATTTTACAACGTGTCAGGTGAGCCTGTTCCTGACTTATCTTCCCCTCCTGCCCTAGTGGACTGATTGACGAATGCATTATTGTTTCTTTGTGTACCCTCAGATAATTGTGCACAATCCCGTTGTGTGAGAACTTGTCACAAGTTGCACGCTCCGTGACAAGGCGTGCACATAAACCTGCCTGGAATGAAGCCGCAGACCTTGGAGTGTCTCGACTCCATGGTCCCCTCGCCTCAACGGTGCCTCTTGTCTTTATCTCTTAATCTGTCTTTCGTCAGTGCAAACTGTGCCCCTCTTGGACCCTGTTCATTGTGAGAGCTGGTTTCCTTTAATCTCACCACCTTACATACGTTGGGCATGTTATCAGGAGAGACCGATCCCTGCAGAGGGACATCATGCTGGGTAAAGTAGAGGGGCGGCGACAAAGTAGAAGACCTTCAACAAGATGGATTGACGCGGTGGCTGCGAGAGTGGCTTCAAGCATAAAACCACCGTGAGGATGGCAGTGTCTCCTTCTGTTGTCCCCGGAGTCTAGGAATTGGAACTGACTCGGCACCGAACAACAGCAGCACGTCTAAGGCAATTCCTGC
>NW_022103901.1:40016645-40017693 GCF_000313985.2 Echinops telfairi | reverse complement strand
AAAAAAAAAAAAGAGCGCTCAATAAAATGTTTAAAAAGAGAGAGAGAGAGAAAAAAGAAAGACAGCCAAGATCATTTGCAAATTTTATGAGAGTTACAGAGAAAATAAGTTGCTGAGACAGAAACTACCAGGGTGGTCAGGAAGGGAGGGGCCTTGACACTGAGCCCTAAAGACACTGGGCTGTGGACAGTGGGAGGAGAGCATTCCGGACAGCGGGCAGAGTGTGTGCAAAGGCTCTGAGCTGAGAAGAAAACTGGGGGTGGTTGGAAGGTGAGATTTGGGGGAGACTGGCCAGAGGAGTCAACAGAGCCCAGCTTTGGGCGGCCTCACAGGCTGTGGTGAGGGTCTTATTACGGAGGAATTAGGAGCTGTTAAGCAGGGGGATGGTGGGGTCTGATTATGCTTTGGAAAGATGACTGGGGAGAGAATGAATCTGAGGATCTGGAGAAGGTAGGCAACTGCAGTCATCCAAGCAAACCACGGTGTAACTGTGCCCAGGGTGTTAGTTGTGGAAACAGACCTGTGGATGATGAGAGAGTGAGAGACAGATGGATGGATGGAGGGAGGGACAGAGTGAGGGACAACTGGATAGAAAGCTAGATGGATAGAGGGGAAAGAGATGGATAGACAGATGGATGGATAGAGGGGAAAGAGGTAGGAGGATGGAAGATGGATGGATTGATGTGGAGGATGGATGGATGGGTGGGAGGATGGATGTATTGATGTGGAAGATAGGTGGATGGGTGAGTGGAGGGATAAAGGGACAGACAAATGGAGGGTAGGAGGAAGGGATAGATGGAGTTTGTTGACGGAGTTGACAGAACTTGTTGACATTGGGTTTGGGAGTGGTAATAAGGGAAGAGAGGGGAAGTAGAAATAACCTCCTTGTTACCAGCTGGAGAAGCCACTTGTGCCAGGACCCAAGACAAGGAAGAGCACCTTGGAAGAGTCGGGAGAATGACACCAGCGTCTCAGGGTGAGAGGGCTGGCGTTGTCTCCCCTTGGCCCCTGGGCGCTCTCATGAGCAGGTCAGTGGCCCGTGGATGGA
>NW_022103901.1:40012777-40015255 GCF_000313985.2 Echinops telfairi | reverse complement strand
GTTTTCTCCTCCAGACTGTTTATCCAGCCTATCTTATCTAGATAGATCTGTAGAGATAATAATATGCACCAAAAGCAAGGCATAGCAAGACAAAGCGATGAATGAGAACACAGCGATGACACAAAAAAGAAAACCAATGACCCATGAAAGAATACATTAATTAAGAAAAAAAAGAAAAAGAAAAAAATTTTTAAAGAAAGAAAAACTTGTAAATAGATCAAGGTCTGATTTTTGACCTCTAGGCATGTCCTCTAGTCATGTCCAATGGGGCGCCACACTCTGGCCCTGGATCTGTCCTTTGTACTCCCTCCAGAGCTCCCTGCTCTGCTCTACCCCCTGCCCCCCTTCCTCTGCCGCATGCCTTTCCGGGATAGACCGGACACTGAGTCTCTGTCCCGACACTGAGCGTTGTCCCCCGTAGGGCCCTGGGTCAGAGACAGGAGGCTTTATCGTTCTTGTCGGAGCCCTGGTGGTGTAGTGCTTACATGTTGGGCTGCTAACTGCAAGGTCAGCAGTTTGAAACCACCTGCAGCTCTGAAGAAGAAGGATGAGGCTCTCTGCTTCCATAAAGAGCTGCAGCCTTGCCCCTGTTCTGGAGCAGGACCATCTACAGCCATGGCTGGATTGGGGGCTGCTTTTAGGCATCTGGGTGCTGTCTATGGAGCCGGGCCCTTAGGCATGTCCTCCTACGGGGCACACGGGGCCCAGTCCCGGGATACCTACGGAAAGGAGCTCTTTGAAAAGGCCAACAAACACCACTTCTTACACAGCCTGGCCCTATTAGCCGTGTCCGGGATTGCTACTCCCACTGGAACTGCCTCTTAGGCGGAGACTGTGAGTGGAGACCCCAGCATCCAGTGAGTCGCCCCTGTGGGAGGGAGCCCACTCATTTTGGGGCTTTGAACTCTTTTAGAGTTAATATCTGAGTAAAAAAAAATTGTGTAGAGTTGGGACAAAGAGAGAGAGAGAAAAAAAAAGAGTTACAGTCTTGTGACCCCACAGGGGCAGTTCTACCCTGTCCTATAGGGTTGAGGTGAGTCAGCATTGACTCTGTGGCAGTGCGTTTGGTTTTTGGTGGCTGGGCTTTGGGGCAGGGAGCAAAGCTGACCTGCTGCAGGAGGTGACCAGGGACAACCCCCTAGGGCTTGGCCTCCACCCCATAGAACAAGGCCAGTTCAAAAAGGCCACCCCTTCAAGCAGCACATCCAGAAGAGAAATAAATCAAGGGGGGAAAGCGTCAGGAGGCCCAACCCCCAAAGCCGCGGGATTTCCCCCTCCCACTCTGTGGTCTCCCAGGGGGAGTTACCCTCTCTGGATCCTGGACTGGGGCCAATGAAGAACCTTGGGGCACATTCTTGGCAGGGGGGTGGCAGGGGGAGGGAGGAGCGAGGCAGGCAGCCTTTGGGGAACATGGGGTGTGGTTGTAGTTGGGTGTGATGAAATCGACATGGATATGTTCATTCAACACCAAGTCCTTGGCGAAGGTGGGCCGTCATAGCTAACTCGAACTCCGTGTCGCATTTGGCCCCTCGGCCTAAACAGAAGATTAGAGAAATAGTCTCTCTGCTCCTAATTCAGCTCTTCCCCAGAGCAATCACCCTGCTGACTTCTTCTACCTTGCGGTTGGCTAGTTTTACAATTTTGCCTTCTACAAAGCTCAAGATTTCTTCTCTCCCTCCTTCTCTCCCCCTCTTCCCTTATCTCCATGACTCTCTCTCTCTGCCCGCCCCGCTGACACACACACGTAAAGACACAGACTACTAAGGTTTGGATCGCTGCTGTGTGGCTTTGGAGAAGTAACATAACCTCTCTGATCCTCAGTTTCTCTCACTAAAAAGAGAATCATAAGTATACCCACTTAGAAGTTTAGTATGAGGATTCAATGGATTTGTGTCTATCAGTGGGATATCTGGTGGTGTCTGGAGGCATCTGTGGTGGTCACCACTGGGGGTACTGGGATAAGGGGCAACTGGTGGGCAGGGTGCCACTAAATGCCTGGCAGCGCACAGGGCAAAAGACATCTGGCCCTGAATGACGATAGTGCCAGAAGTTGAGAAGCCTGACGCATATCCGGCTCTGGAAGAGGGCCCCGTGCATGAAACACGGACTAACATTAGTGACATTGGTATTTTCAGCTCTGTTTTCTTTTTCACCTGCATGGGGCCTGTAGTGCCCCAGCCTTTCTCCAAGCTGAGAGGAGGCAGGTCCCAACCTGGCTGAGGAGGGAGGGGAGAGCGAGGAGGCCTTTCACTCCAAAAAAGCTGGGGTCTCAGAAAATGGGTGATGGTTTGTCACGATGACTCTGGCTCTCTGTCTGCCTTCCCAGGGCAGGGGGACCCCTCTTCCCCGTGAGCACCACATACACTGACCACCAGTACCAGCATGGGCCTACAGGGGGCACTAGCAAAGCGCACAGCCTTGTACCCCAAGGGCTGGAGATTCTGGTTGTCTTGTTCGCTGTCAGATGGCCTATGGCCA
>NW_022103901.1:40008779-40010284 GCF_000313985.2 Echinops telfairi | reverse complement strand
CAGTGACTGGATTCTTTAAACGACACAATGCATTTCAAACGAACAAACTAAACCCACTCCCTGTCACGGAGTCAACCCTGATCACAGCGACAGCATGAACCCTGAGTTCAGACGCTGGCAGGCCTGACGCGTGGGGATTGCCGGCAGGGCAGCTGCCCTTGTGTGATGGTGGCTACTCCTGGGGCCTGAGGTGTCTTGTCTCTGCATCTGGTTTGCTTGTACAGATGTGTTCAGTGGGGTGTGTTTTTTTTTTATTTTCCACATTTTATGCTAAAACATATCTTGCTGATCTCCCTCCAAAGGGGTTTGGAAGTTTCCATTCAAATCTTTTCAGTAAATCATTTTTCTTTATACCCTTGCCAACATTTGACATTATCTTTTTTTTTTGCAATGCTAGAAGCAAACACATAAAGCCAGCAGGACTCCCCTTGCTTTGTGAAAACGTGCCCTGCCGAGACAGCCATCTGCTAGCGGGTGTTTGTGAGATCTGGTGGGGAGGGGTTGCATGGGGAGCTGTTAACTGCGAGGCCAGCAGTTCAAACCCACCGGCTACTCTAAGTCAGAAAGCCACAGGGATGGTTCTGTCTGTCCTAGAGGGTCACGTGAGTCAGAACCGACTGGATGGCAGAGAGTTAGGTTTGAGTTTGAGCGTCTGTTTTTAATCATTGGTGCTGCTGTTGTTGAGACTCTACACAGCGAAACACACTCCAGTTCCACCCTTTCTGTGTCCTCCGTTCGGTGACATGGATCACGTTCTTCCGGTGTGTGACCCTTCTCGATCCCCTTCCCCAGCTGTTCCTCCCCGTTAACATACATGCACAGCTTCCCGCGGTTCCTTTCAGAACCCTGCTGGTGTGGTGGTTACACTTAGGTCTGGCTAACCTCAAAGTCAGCGATCGGAAACTACCGGCTGCTCTGCGGGAGAAAACTGAGGCTTTCTACTCCCTTAACGAGTGCCCCGTCTTGGAAACTCACAGGGGCAGTTCTACCCTGTCGTGTAGGGTTGTGGTGAGTCCACTGAGTCTGAGTTAAGGTTCCGATCTTTCTTTGTTGCTGTTGTTCATCTGATTCCATGTAGACGGTTCTGAAAAGAGCATTATGCTCAAGAGGGACATTCCAGGGAAAGGTTGTTGGGAGAAAGTAGGCGGCTTTGGCCGGAAGAGTCATATTAGGTAATTCATAGGCCCTGCAGTGAATGAATAGAGTGGGAAAGTTTGTCCAGAAACATAGAATAGTCACACAAAACGGGACCGGGACAAGCATGTTCATGGACCAGAGCAGGGGAGCAGGGAGGCTGGCTTTGGAAGATCTTACTGAAAAGAAACCTGCAGTCACAGGTGGGCTGGCTCACCATTCGGCCTTGACAGAACCCAGAACTACACCATCCCTCTCCCTCCTCCCGTTCCTTTCACCAAGCCTGGTGTTGCAGCCACTGTGAGGCCCAGCTCAGCTCAGAGGGGCCAAGGAAGGCCTGGGGGCCCCCTCCAGGCTCTGTTTCCAGCCCC
>NW_022103901.1:40006391-40008030 GCF_000313985.2 Echinops telfairi | reverse complement strand
TAATGTTATAATTATCAAGGGTTCATGAGGGAGGGAGGGGAGAAAATGAGGAGCTGATACCAAGGCCTCAAGTAGAAAGAAGATGTTGAAGATGATGATGGCAACAGATGTGCAAATGTGCTTGGCACATGGATGGATGGATGGGTTATGATAAGAATTGTATGAGCCTCCAGTAAAATGATTAAACTTTTTTTTTTTGCAAAGAGTGTCGGTGTGAGGTAGTTGTTTTAATCCCTATCTTAGTGCCGATGAAGATGAATATTTCTTCTTATGATTCTTGGCTCCCTGGAGGTCATCTTTAGTAAATTGTCTATCCACGTCTTGTGTCCATTTTTTTATTGGGTTATTTGTATTTTTCTTATTAAGGTGTCATCGTTTTCTATAGATTTTTTGAAATTAGTCCTTTTGGGGGGAAACATTTTTCCCAATCTGTGGGTTGTCTTTGAACCCCTTTGTTGAAGTCCTTTGATGTGCATAAATGCATTTTTAAAAGGTTCCAGTCTTTAACAACTTTCGATATACAGATAACACAATCTTGGTTGTTGAAAGTGAGACTTGCTTGAAGGACTTGCTGATGGAGATCAAGGATTGCAGGCTTCACTACGGCTGACAACTCAATGTCAAGAAGGCCCGAACCCTCACAACTGGATCAATAGAATAGACAGCATCGTGGTAAATGAAGAAAAGGTTGACGTCCAGGATTTCATCTTGCTCGGATCCACAATTAATGCTCATGGAAGTAACAGTCAAGAGATCAAACAACGCATTGCATTAGGTAATCTGCACAAGACCTCTTTGGAGTATTAAAAAGCAAGGATTTACTTTGAGAACTAAGGCATGCCTGACTCAAACCATCCTATTTTCAATAGCCTCACAAGAAATATGAAAATTGGACATTGAATAAACAAGACCGGGGAAGTTGTGGTTTGGGGGAAAATATTGGGAATACCATGGACTTCTGAAAGGACAAACAGATCTGTCTTGGAAGAAGTACAGCCGGAATGCTTCTTAGCGGCAAGGATGGAAAGGCTTTGTCTTACATATTGAGGACACGTTGCCAGGAGAGACCAATTCCTGGAGAAGGACATCCTGCGTGGTACAGTAGAAGGGCAGGGAGGGAGAGAGGAAGGCCCTCAAGGAGATCGATTGACCCAGTGGCCGCAACAGTGGGCTTGGGCATAGGAACAGTTGTGAGGGTGGCATAGTACTGGGCAGTGTTTTTTTCTACTGTGCATAGGGTCAACGTCCATTGGAACTGATCTGATGGCTCTTAAAAACAGCAACAGTCCTTTGTTTTTATCTGGTATAGTGCAGATATTTTTCACTAGGGTCCCTAAGTTTGTCTCTATTTTTTCATTGATGACCTTTATGGTTCTGGGATTTATATTTAGGTCTTTGATCCATCTTGAGTTCGTCTTTGCACAGGGTGTGAGGTAAGGGTCCTGCTTCATTCTTTTGTAGGAGGAGATCCAATTTTATAGCACTATTTATTGAAAAGGCTCTCTCTTTGCCAATTAATGTGTTTTAGTCCTTTATCAAAAGTCAGTTTTGTGGAGGCACTTGGTTGTATTTCTGGGTTCTAAATTCTAATCCATTGGTCTTCTTGTCTGTTGTACCAGTACCAAGCTATTTTGGGTAG
>NW_022103901.1:40003944-40005428 GCF_000313985.2 Echinops telfairi | reverse complement strand
GTTCCATTTGTATAAGTCTCTTTTGGTTTCTTGTAGGAATGTTTGGTAGTTTTCTTTGTATAAGTCTTTTGTTTTTCTGGTAAGATTTACTCCTATATATTTTATCTTTTGGGTAGTTATTGCAAATGGTATTGTTATTTTAATATCTATTTTGGTATTGTTATTTTAATATCTATTTTGGTATTATTATTTTAATATCTATTTTGGTGTCATCTTTTTTAGTATACAACAGGGGTGTCAAAATTAATTAAGACATGGGCCATTTGGTGCAACAGGCAAGATTCATATGGGCCACATCACATTTACAAATTTTGTTAAATGTATATTTTGAAGTGAGGATTCAGGAATATGGATAGGATAATTAAAACACTGATTGCTTTTATTTAAACCTTTATTTTATCTAATGTATTTATAAAACTAAAATTATTCTTTTTTACCCGAAACTTGCCAGCACTTTCCTCCTACTAGCTCTCACTTACCTCTTATGCTGTGGCTGGAAAAATATAACAAAGTAACTAATAAAAAACACAAAATGTTGGACAGCTGACAAACTTGATGCACAATCGTTATGGCTTCCCTCTAAAAATGTTAACTAGCGCTGCCGCTAGGTATGATTCATAACAGTACAGCGCAGAATGCTCTTTTTAACCTGTTCACTATTGGGATCTGTTTACATTACGTGACACTGAGAGTGACAGACACATCGCTTCCAAACGTCTTCGGAACTGAATCAGTGCATTTATACACGTCCACAGGCCCCCAGAAAAGGCACTGGGCTATGTGTATACTCGTCTTCAGTAGTTAAAGGGTTAACGAGGGAATTGTGTCAACAGGATTTTTCTTGATTTCCCCTAAGCGCTATTTTCTTCAAAACAACTTTTTCTATTTTCATTTTATTTCAGAGCATCCTGGGCCACAAAAAATTACCTCAGGGCCGCATGCGGCCCGTGGGCCACCAGTTTGACACCCCCGGTATACAAGAATCCAACTGATTTCTGTATGTTGGTGCTACAGCCTACTACACTGCCAAAATTTTCAGAGTTCCAGTATTTTTTAAATTGACCTTTTGGGGTTTTCCATATAAACGATTATATCAGTTACCAATAGAGTTTTGTTTCTTCTGTTTCAATGTGGATGCCTTTAATATATTTTTGGTGTCTTATAGCTCTGGCAAGATTTCTAGGACTACATTAAATAAGAGTGGTGGTAAAAGGCAACCAAACGGGCCAGGTTCCTGTTTGAAGCAGGGGAATGTTTTCAATTTCCTTCCATTCAGTGAGATGTTCTTGATTTTGGTTTCTTTTGCTTAGCATCATGCTTATGTGTGGGATTATAAAGAGACTTCTCCCCAGCTTTGTCTTCCCGGAGACATGCCAAACATTAGAGGCGATTTGCTAGCATATGGGGGGAGGTGAGATGCTTAGATACATCCTCCCTGAAGGTAGTCAGTTGCCAGACTACTGTCTGGTCCCACCACTGGTAGG
>NW_022103901.1:40001331-40002403 GCF_000313985.2 Echinops telfairi | reverse complement strand
CAAGGGTGGGGAGTTTGTCTGACATACTTAGGACAATTCCTGGATCAGGACATCATGCTTGGTAAAATAGAGGAAGACCCTTAATGAGATGGGTTGTGGACACAGCAGCTGCAACAATGGGCTCTCGCAGAGGAATCGTGGTGAGGGTGGGGCAGGACCAGGCAGTGTTTTGCTCTGTTGTGCACAGGGTGGCTGTGGGTTGGACTGAGTGGATTCTACCTAACAACAGCAACTTCTCATTTTGATTGGTGCCCTATCAGCAAATGAGGATCGTGGATGCTGGGCTCCATCCACGCCATTGAGGTCAACTGTACTTTGAGGAGGCAGCTCTTCCCCAGTCGTTTTGAGGGGCTCATCTTCTGGGACTCTACCAGACAACATCCCACGGCCACTCATAAGGTGAAGTCAGTGGCTAACCTCTGAGAAGTGGACCACCTAGTCCTTTATCTCAGTCTGGTCTAAGCTCCACTGGAAACTTTCACCATGGGTGACCCTGCTAGTGTTTGAAATCCCAGCAGTGTAGCATTCAAACCACTACAGTAGGGGTACGGCTTTAATAATCACAGATCCTGCCAAACGTCTTTCCACAGTGGTTGGACCAGTGTGCCTGCCCTCCCGCAGTTGTGAGAGCTTCTCTAAGCCCCTGACCCACATCTGCAGCCCTTGGCACGTCTTTGTCCTTTTGCCCATTCCAGGGGTGGGGGGTGGCAGTCTCCCATTGTAACTTCAATGCTGGCGGAGAATACTGCAAGTCCACGGACGGCCAACGGAACAAACCAATCTGCCTTGGAAGAAGTGCGGCCATTGTGCTCCTTAGAGGCAAGGCTGGCAAGACTTTGTCTCACGTTCTTTGTACGATTAAAAGGAGAGAATAGTCCTGGAGAAGGACATCCTGGCTGGTGAAGTCTCGGGCAGTGACAAGGAAGGCCTTCAGTAAGGGGATGGACACAGTGGTTGCCACAGTGGGTTCAAACATAAGCACAATTGTGGGGATGTGCAGAACCAGACAGTGTACATGGGGCTGTTATGAGTTGGAATCTGCTGGTGGCACCTAACAACAACAACAACAACA
>NW_022103901.1:39998259-40000149 GCF_000313985.2 Echinops telfairi | reverse complement strand
CCTGCTGACTAATGAGCATGAGGACCTTTTCATATGTTTATTGGCCATGAGAATCTCTCCTGTGAAATGCCTGGCCAGGCTTTTGCCCACTGTTCTATGGTGTGTTGCCATTTCTGAACAATCACGTCCCAGGGGTTCTAAGGACAGAATCCAGCAGAAAGCCCCTTTGAATGCCGTTTCCAGACAGCCAAGACTCCACGTTGAACCACAGTCCATCTACATAGATCCCTGGTGGAGAATCAGCCCTGGATGGGAAACAGTTGCATCAGTATAGGGATGGCTTTCAGGTCCAGCCAATAAGTGGAATGGAGACACCGAGGCTCACAGTCCAGGAAAAGAGTACGGGGCCAACTGGAAGTGGGCATAGGGCACTCCCAAGATGGGGTGATTGGAGAGATGGCACCCCTTGGAGAGGGGTGCTGGTTTGAACAGCATGAGTGGGGATCCAGTCACATTGGACAAATGAGATCAGTTGTGTTAGGCAGGTAGTGGGAATGATTTTTTTTAAGCTGTGGTAAATATCCACATATAGGTAACAAAACAGTTGCCATCTCGGCAATCTTCATGCCGTTCAGTCATTGCCGTTCCAGGGATCTATCGATCACCCTTATCTCAGTGTTGCTGTTGTCGTTGTTAGATGCCATGCATGACCACTGCCCGTCCTGCCGATTCTCACACTTGTTCTTATGGTTGGGCCCATGGTTGTAGCTGGGTTGTACTCAATTAACAGGGCCCTGACACTCATAATCTCTTATGTAATACATAATAATTCTGGATTTCACACATCTGTCACTGTGGTCCCAGTTTGGAGGGCTTAACCTGCTAACATGCAGGCATGGGGTGAGAGATTGTGTTCTGACCTTAGTAGAGGGTGTGGATCAGACCACACTCTTTGATTAGTGCTTATCTTGGTTACTGTATTGATAATGGTTGTAAGGAAGTACATGCTACAGCTAAGAGGAGAAAGAACACGGTTTCAGAAGTGAGCTATGAAAAGCCTGGCGGATTAAGATTAGCAGGAGGCCAATACCTTCTGGAAATATCTTGCCGGAGGCCCATAAGATAGAGGACAGGCTGGGGTATAGATGGTTGCATTTTGGTGGCCAGGATTTCCTTCAACGCTGTCCTGTTGACTATACAGAGTCCACTGAGAAGCAGGGGGTGTGATCTCATCCCCAAGACCCGGGAGTGGAGTGTGTCCTCTGGGCCCAGCATCTGGTTTACCACCTTGCTTGGACTTTGGATTTTGAACTGAACTGCACCCAGTACCACCCCTATGGGAGATATTATTTCCACAGACCTTCATGAGTTCTGAGGGACATGGCAGCGATTCTCAGAACCCAGAGACATGAGGGATGCGCTCAAGGAGGAGTGGGGGAAACGGAGCAGATAATTGTCTTGTAAGAGTGGGACTTCTGGGACTTTTTCAATCGCCAACTCCTTGGGACTAGTTTGACATTAATATTTACAAAAGAAAATGTTACCCCCGTAGCCACTGTGTCAATCTATCTCATTGAGGGTCTTTATCATTTTTGCTGTTCCTCTGCTTTACCGAGCATGAAGTCCTTCTCTAGCAATTGATGTGTCTCTCCTGACAACAGGTGCAAGGCACGTGAGAGGAAGTCTCGCCATCCTTGCTTTAAGGAGCCTTCTTCTTCCAAGACAGATTTGTCTGTCCTATCAGCAGTCCACAGTACTTTTGACAGGTCGTTCGATTAGGGATAAAGGGGGTTACTTCCTCCAAATGCCTATGCTAAACGGGAAATAGCCGTCCACACCACCAGAAAGGGGTTGCAGGGAAGTCAGGCACCCGTCAGACACTGGCGGGAAAGCACCTAGGCACCTATGCTGTGACATCACACAGGTGCACCCCAGCCACGCCCCCACCCC
>NW_022103901.1:39996304-39998120 GCF_000313985.2 Echinops telfairi | reverse complement strand
CACAATTCGAAAGCATCTTCGTTAGTCTGACCCAGGTCCATCTGTCACAGGCACTCCAGGTGATTGGAAATACCCTGGCCTGGGGTCAGGCCCACCTTAGTCCTCAAAGTCACACCTTGCTCTCCAGCGCTTTAAAAGGGTCTCTGTGGAGCATTCACCCAATGCAATGTTTTATAGGTGGGTTTATAGTTTATCTTTAAAAATACTTTTCTTTCCCAATAGATACATAAAACCGTATGGACCCTGGGACATGTAAGACTTTTAGTCTCCACAGGATTACCCATCCCACCCCCACCCCCACCTTTTGTCGTTGTTTGTACTAGATCGTCCCTTGGGCCCCTGCACACTCATATGTTCCAGGCACTTTCAGGCAAAGTGAGGAGCCAGGAGAGACGGCAGACGCTTAGTGGGGGGCAGTCAGCACCTGCTGGTTTAGATGATTTTCCCACTGAGACGTTGGACATGTGTCATCCAGGAACTAGAACTTTCTGCTGGATGGGAGGAGTCTCTTTGTCTAGTCCTAGAATGGCCTGGCGGAGGTGGGTGCTGGTCTTGGGGTCCTGGGCTGTATCAGGAGAGATCATCAGCTCAGCCTTACAACTTCAGGTGACGTCCCAAGTCCCAGATGGAGGTTCTGTTAGATCTCTCTGGAGCTAGATCTATACCTCAGTCCTAGGCTCCGCGAGAGAAAGAACGCACTCTGAAACCTGGTTTGTGATCCAAGTGAGTTTTATGAGAGTCAGAAGAAGTTTCAGGTTTACACGGCACTCAAGGGGCTCCTCCCGAGCGTACAGCTTGTCTGGAAACTGCTTGGCATCATGCAAAACTGTCCCCAAAGTTCTCCGCCAAAGCTCTGCCCCTCGATTCCGGGCTTCTGCCTTTTCAAGGATTCCACGGGGGGCATGGTGGACGACCCCTGATCGACCCCATTGGCTGCATTGAATTCCCCTGGCCTAAGTGGGCCAATCCAGGCTCAGCGCCCACCCATGCCTACCGGCAGGAAACCTGAACCTCTGGGCATGTGCAGTGCGCCACTCCTTTGTTCCTGTAGCGTTAATGGACATCCCCCAGCCCTACGCTAGCCTACCTAACAGTTCAGGAGGCATGAGGTTTGTGGGAAGGCACCTGGCCGGGGGCAGCATGTGTGAAGTCCACACTCAGCCGAGAGTGGCTTCTTTCTCTGCTGGCTTTGTTGGGCTGGAAGCTGCAGAGGAAGCTGCAGTTGACCTGCTGTTGGAGCTCTGGGGGCCTCCAAATTGCCCTGAGTGGGTGGCCTTCTGAAACCTGGGAGAAGAAACTCACCTTCTGTAAGGTAGTCGAGAAGCTCCAGAAACCAAATCAGTCGAATTAGAGCAAACAGCTTTATTAGGGAGAAAACAAACCCAGCCTGGGTGAAGTCCCACAGTCCACAACATCCGGGCTGGGGGAGTCATGCACTGCAGGCTACAGGGCTGCTGCTTATATATGGACAGGTATGTCCAGGTTTCTGGAATGTAAGGTGTCTTCCTGGTTCCGGTGTATTCGTGCCGGGTGCAGAGCAGCGGGCAAGAACAAAGCGGGCACTGAGCCAAATGGGCTGTGCTGGGTGCAGAGCGGAGGGTCAGAGCAAAGTGGGCACTAAGCCAAACGGGCCATGCTGGTGCCGGGTGCAGAGCTGCAGGTTGAGAACAAAGCTGCCATTAGCCAGGTCTGGTCAGCTCCGCAGGTGTGTGTGGGAGATTCAAGGTCACTTGCTGCTAGTTGTTTCAGCTAGCTCTGGTCAGCTCCGCACGGGTGGGGAAGACTCAAGGTCACTTGCTGCTAGAAGCCGGCCTGG
>NW_022103901.1:39985784-39994020 GCF_000313985.2 Echinops telfairi | reverse complement strand
CTGATGTCTCCCTTCACCGACTTTTCTGTTGACTGTCCCCCTGGGAGGGGGTTATATGTAGATCATTGTGATTGGTTCCCTCTTTCTCCCCTCACCTTCCCCTTACCCTCCTGGTATGGCTACTCTCCATATGGGTCCTAAGGGGGTTATCTGTTCTGGATTCCCTGTGGTCCAGCTCTTATCTGTACCCGTGTACATGCTCTGGTCTAGCCAGATTTGTAAGGTGAAGACTACCTAATGTACTGTGGAGCATCAAACGGACAGACCAACAGATCTGTCTTGGAAGAAGTCCAGCCAGGATGCTCCTTAGAAGCAAGGATGGTGAGACTTTGTCTCATGGACTTAGGACGCGTTATCAGGAGAGACCGCCTCTGGAAAAGGACATCTTGCTTGATAAGCAGCGAGGGACCACCGAGCTGGATGGACACAGTGGCTACAACAATGGGCTCAAACACGGGAACAATCATGAGGATGGCGCAGGGCCAGGTGGTGCGTCCTCGCTGTGGGGCAGAGCTGACTCCACGCAGGTGCTGTGCGTCTGCAGTCGCTCACGTGTTGCTTTGCTGGTGGAGAAGGGACTGTGTGCTCAGCTGCCCCGTCTTGTTCAAGGACGCTCCGTGTTCTGGTCATGAGTGGGCCTCCATATTTTGATCACCTCCCACGCTGGGAAACGCGATTGTTTCCCAGCGGTTCCCATTAACTCCGATGCTGCCATGGTTTTCCGTGATAGTGGCTTGTGTATTGGGCTGCTAGCTGCAAGGTCAGCAGTTCAAACCCACCAGCCACTCCCAAGATGAAAGTTCTGCTTATCCACAGGGGAAGTTCTGCTCTGTGCTGTCGGCTGCTAGCAGGCAGAATCAACTGGATGGTCAGGAGGAGGCTTTTTTACTTTTATTAAAAATGTTTCATCATTTTAGTGACATACAATTCATATGTATGACATATGTATGACATATGTCAACAATTGTCTAGAGCAGTGGTTCTCCACCTTCCTCATGCCGCCGCCCTTTAACACAGCTCCTCGCGTGGTGGTGACCCCCAATCATAAAATTATTTTCGTTGCTATTTCATAACTGTAATTTTGCTACTGTTATGCATTGTCATGTAACTATCTGATATGGAGGATATATTTTCATTGTTACAAATTGAACATCATTAGAGCATAATGATGAATCACAAAAACAATATGTAATTATATGTTAAAATATTTATTTCTAATGACAAATAAATAAAATTTTGTCTTGAAGCATGGTGTAGCATGACTAAGTCTTCACACCGGGTACTTGTATGTGGGTGGACCCGCCTGAAGACGGATAAAGGAGCAGTGTCTGGGTTCCTAAAACCATCAGAAACATGTGTTTCCCCAGGATCTTAGGAGACCCCTGTGAAAGGGTCGTTTGACCCCCACTGGGGTCTCAACCCACAGGTTGAGAACCACTGGTCTAAACATATTGAAAAGAGGTTGTACAGTCATCACTACAATCAATTTTGCAATATTATCTTCTTTCTTGTACTTGTTATTAGCTTCCCCATTTCCCCCAACTCCAAGAGACTATAAATCCCATTACTGTCTCTATATAGATTTATCCTGAATTTCGTATTGTGGAGCTTTGATGGCGTAGTAGTTATGCACCACCAGCTGCTCCACGGGACAAAGATGGGGCTTGCTTCTCCCATAAGCATCCGCAGTCTCGGAACCCACGGGGCAGTTCTGCCCGGTCCTTTTGGGTCGCTGTGAGTCAGTGTGGACTGGAGAGCAGAGAGTTTGGCGGTGGTAGTGGTGGTTGATTGCTTTAAATTTCCTATAAAGAAAAACATAACAAAACAACCAATGACAGAATAAAATGTAGGAAAACCTCAGCTGAAAAGCCATGTCTACATGTCCGTAGGGTTGCTCACTGTTTTGCATAGACTGATGTCCACAACATCAATGGGAAAGGGTTCTGGCTTCTCCACATTTTTGCCCACACTTGTTATTGCCTGTATTCTTTATTAGTAGTTATGAGTGATAGCTAATAGTATTTTTTTAAATATGTCATACAGTTTAATCATTCAATCATATTAAAATTTGAGCTATCATCAACACCGTCAATTTCAGAACATTACCTCCTCCCAGTCGTCATTAGCTCCCCACCCTCCCCTGCATGTCCCCATCCAGGTACCGTCTCCAGAGATCTGTCTGTCCTGGTTTCTTATACAGAAAGTCAGGCAAAGCAAAGCACAGCCCTACACAATCACACATGCCCAGGACCTTGGCGTGGCTGGGCAAGGACCAGAGCCTGAGAAGGGGTGTGTGGGTGTGTTGGAGGACTAGGCAGGACAGCCTTGTTGCAGGTTGGACAGTGAGGAGTGCAAGACCCCCAGCAGGGAGCTGACCATGCTGGACCTCAGGGCACGTGGCAGCTTTTGCCGTTCCAGATGTGCTAGCTCAGCTGGGGGGCCTTGGTGACATTATGGGATGCTCACTATGTCTACTGTTTCTTCCCCATCTCCAGCTTGCTGATCACTTTAGCCTGAGAACCCATTTTTCCTTTGAGACTGGCATGTTTCTCATGCAGACCTAGAAGCGGGAGTTCTGGGGGATGAGGAATTGCTGGTTGGAGCTGAGGACAGAAGCGAGGGTCCAGGGGGTGGATGGACTGTGGCCCGTGTCTGTGGATGTGTTCTCATTCTAGGCTCTTTGGATCTTCCAAGGCCCAGACCAGTCTGGAGCACCGTGCTCCCAACCCACTCCGCCTTGAATCCAGAAGGGCAGGTAGGCTTGAGCAGTTCAGGACTGCCCACTAACCTAGGCTGAACTGGGCACTTCAGCCCCAGGGTGCATGGGGGTAGAGGTCTCTGGTGAGGGGAGTGCTGAGCAGAGACTGTTTGTTGCCCCAGGTCCAGCCCCAACAACCCTCCCAGGCTGCCTGGAGGGACGGTGGCGTGTCCCTGACAAAGGCTGTCCCAGACACAGAGTGTTGGAGACCCTCTTTCCTTCTGGCCACTGCTAATAGTGAGTGATTCCCACTGGGAGTCCTCAGCAGAGAGTGACAGTGGTGGCAGAGGATGGTTGGTGAGAACTTGTTCCTTGAAATTGCTTTCCAGGGGCATGTGGGTGCCCACTAACCAGCCCCTCGGTCCCCAGGGTGTCAAGGGCCTGCCTGGGGTTGCCGGAGGGGGTGGGGACTGGCCTTGCGGGTCACAGGCATTAGTCAGCCTGGCCCTTGTTGGTGGGTGGGAGACCAGCTTTCAGTCTGGAAACAAGCCCTGGGCTCAAGAGAGCAAACACCTTAGTCAGACCCCCTCACAGAAAGGCCAGGAGCTGTGTGGACGGGCCAGAACAGCAGGCTGGGGTGGCAGGGTGCATCCTCAGGGTGCAGAAGGTAGGTGGGCAGGGCCAAGCAGGGGCAACCAAAGGGGGACACCTCCAGGGGGCTTCGAGTCCAGGTCCCAGGCCTGGCCCATGACTGCGCAGCCTGCCTTCAGGACAGTGGCAGGCCAGGGCTGACTGGCAGCACCTCCCAACAGCAGATGGGGACATTTCCAGGAGGCCTGGAGGCCAGTTGTCAAACGTAGCCACCACTAAAAAATTAAAGTCATGTCAGTTCACCACTAAAGGAATAATAAACATTGGAAGCCACCCCACCTAGCCGTCCCATTGCATCCGCTCTGTGATCTTGGTGACTGGCGGCAGCTTTTGTAGCTGTGTGTGCCAATCCTGTCTGATGGCTTCCCGAGTCCGAATCCAGTGATGTCACAGAGGCACCTGGACACGGGCCGAGAGGGGAACATGACACCACGGACGTAGACAGCCACAGGCAAGGCTTCTTTCTTTCATTTCTTAGGCCATCGAGTGTAGGGTGCTGCTGAGCAGCGTGGGCCACTGGGGAAGGGAGTGGGCTTTTATAGCACCCTGGGTAATTATGTACTTTGTGCAGGACATCGGTGAGTGGTGGGCACATGCCTCCCATCCCCGGTGGATGAGGCTCAGACAGGTGGCGGCGGCTTCCTGACTTGCTGCCGGGTTAAAGTGCTGCCTGAGGAGTGTTTCTAGTCCCGGGAATAGCGAAGGGGGAGGCGCCATCAGCAAGCGCAACGAGAGTCCCCAGGACCGTTGTCCTGAGCTGCCGCTTGAGGCCGACAGTGGTCAGGGCTGTGGGGACAGCCCTGTGCAGAGGGCAGAGCTGAGCAGAAGGCTGAACACAGGGTCACAGGCACCAGCCTCAGAGGCCTTGGCAGAGCCAGGGGGCAGTTAGAAGCAGGGCACTGCCAGCAGGAAGTGGAGATCTGGCTCAGCCTGAGCAATTGAGCTTTGGGGGGGCCCTGCGTCCAGGCTGGGGGGAGAGATGCAAGGAGCTAGCATCTCAGAAACCCACAGGGGCAGTTCTACCCTCCAGGACAGGCATCATCCACTTGATGGCAGTGAGTTGAGTGAGGTGTTGTGGGTGCGGTGGGGGTGGGGTGCTGTCCAGGCTGAGGCTGTGTGTCTGAGATGAAGGATGCACCGGGGAGGGAAGGAGGGGTCTGTAATCCAAGGGCTGCGCTCTGAACCTGCTGCTTTCTTCCTCTGTGAGTTGGAACATGCGGAAACGAGCCTGGTCAGGCCTAGAGGAGACATGAGGGCAAGCCCTCAAAGCCCCCGTCATGAGCCCTCGGGGCCAGTCGGAGGGCTGTCTCAGGTGTATTTTCATCATAGCCCTTGGAAAACATCCCCACGTGCTCAGCAGAGAGCCGTGGGAAGGCTCTGCGGCCCTCGGATTACGATCATGGCGCTGCTTCTCAAGCCTGCCTTAGGGGTGACGTTCCTAAGGGCAGGGAGCCCCTCTCTTTCCACACTTAGTTTGTTCTCACTCCTGCAGGGTCTGGCACTATGCCAGGCCACAGTGGTAGTCGTACCCCACGGGGTCAGCTCCGACGCCTGGCAACCCCACGGCAATAGAATGAAACCTGCCCTGGTCCTCGGTGTCAGGGTGGACTAGAGAAACAAATCCAGGGAGACTCATGTGTATCAGAAAGAGCTTTATATCAAAGAGTAATTGTGTATAAGAAGACATCCCAGCCCAGTCCAGATCAAGCCCATAAGTCCACTATTAGCCCATATGTCTGATACCAATCTATAAAGTCCTCTTCAGACTCACAAAACACATGCAAAGACGCTGAATACAGGAAGATTGCAGGCCAGTGGGTAGAAAGTCTAGTGGATGCAGTGGTGGTGTAAGCATCTCAGCGCTGGCGTGGGTCTCCATGTGGCTTCTCCAGCTCCAGGGCTCTAGTGTACCTCCGTGTGTCTTGTCATCAGGAATAGGAAGCAGAGAGTGTATCTGGCCTCCGATGAGCCATTTACCTCCGTGGCGCCTCCAAATGAGGTCATCAAGCTGTGACCTGCTTGACAGGCTAGAATCCACCCCTTCGCAAGTTGACAGGAGATTATTTACTGCCACATCCTGCAACACCCCACTGGCAGGCAGGTGTGCGAGGTAGGTTGGCTGCGCCTTCTGCACAAAGACAAGCATTTTACTGCCTCGAGTGTTCCTGCACACGGAGGTCTTGGCTCAGTGCGGTCAAGCTGGCTCTGACTCATAGGGTCTTGTGTGGAATACGAGGAGACACGGCCTGGCCTGCGCCATCCTCATGCTCGTTGCTGTGTGGAAGCCCAGTGCCACAGCCATTGTGCCCATAGTTTCATGAGGGGGGTCTTATTCTTTGCTGACCTTCTACTTTGCCAAGCATGATGTCCTTCTTGAGGGACTAGACCCTCCTGGTAGGCATGCCCCAAGTATGTGAGACAAAGGCTTGCCTTCCTTGCAGAATGCTGGCTGTACTTTTACCAAGACAGATTAGTTTGCACATAGTAGGTTCCCAATAAATACTTGCTAAATTAGAGGAGAGTTCTGTGTCGCTGCACCAGAGAGCCAGGGGGAGAGAAACCCGACACTGGGCATGCTCTTACTGAGCCTCAGGACACCTTATGCAGAAGATGCATGCTTTGTGGTTGTGTCTGGAGGCAGGGGGTTGGACACAATGACCTTGTCCCCACCGAGGGGTCTCCTGGTGGAGTCTCTGCCCCCGCCCCTCTGATTCCCAGGCCACCAAACTGTTCCCCACGCTGGTAACTCGGCTGTGGGACCCTTCCACTGCGGGGCAGATGGGCCCTGGTGATGGCTAGACCCTCCCTCTGGATAAGGTGCTGACAAGGAGCTTGCAGGGGAGGGCTTGGGGTGTCTTGGCACTGCCCTGGGTCACTCTCAAGGGGTGAGTATGTGTTTGTTTCTTAGAGGTAAACCCTCAGCTGCTAACTGGGAGGGAGGTTGATCCTTCAAACCCACAACCACCCACAGGCGATAGGTCTGGCCATCTGTTCCCATGAAGCTTGCAGCCTGGAAACCGGTGGGGTGGGGGGTGGGGCATCCCTGCCCTGTCATGAGGGGTGGGTCGGAACTGAGTCTGGACTCCACCCCCACCACCCCAAGTCCTATGGAGGGGGTAACTGGAACCAGCTGGGCCATCCCGTCTCTCTCCCTTCTGGGTGCTGGCAGTAGGAGATGAAGGTGCTGCCAGGCCCCCCTCGCTCTGCCGGCCCTGGCGCAGTCCTGCCTCTCCGTCCAGCGTGGCCTCTGCAGTTGGCTTACGG
This sequence comes from Echinops telfairi, assembly GCF_000313985.2. Lineage (NCBI taxonomy): Eukaryota > Metazoa > Chordata > Mammalia > Afrosoricida > Tenrecidae > Echinops > Echinops telfairi. The sequence continues at coordinate 39,987,407 of NW_022103901.1, read as the reverse complement.
TTCTATCACTCCGGTCTCCACCTCTGAGGCCACTTGGCCTTCTGTGTGTGTGTGTTGGGGGGTGGAGGGTGGGGATCGTCTCATTGTCGCATAAAGACCCCAGTGGGTCAGGCAGTGGGATGTTGACTTCTCAGGAGGAGGGGACGCTGTCTGCTCTCGTGAAGATTTACAGTCTCAGGACCCTATCTACAGTCACTGTGAGTTGGAATTCACCTGACGGCAGGAGGCCTGGGTTTGGGTAATCTGTTATGAAGGAGACCTGGTGTCGCAATGGGTTAAACACCTGGCTACAGATGGCAGGGCCGGAAGCCCATCTTTTCATAACCCTTGCCCTCTCAGCGGGCCTGCTTCCCCTTCCTTGTGTTAGGAAACAAGGAGTGTTTATTTGTATTTGGCAGGTATGGGCGAACAATGAATGTGCTTTCTCGATGTAGCTACTCCCCCTCCTGTCACCAAGGAAATGTGCACAGAGACACAGGGCCCACCACTCACACACATGCCCTCTGAGGGAGAGGCACACACACACACATGCATACCAGGACAGGTACACAGACACACGTACATCAGAGATGCAAGGACACCAGCCCACAGGACACATGTTCATATGTACACCCAACAGCGTGTACCCCAGAGACACACACCAGGATGTATACCCGGGACATGCACACTTCGAAGCAGTCACACCCACACTGGCCCCCTGTCCTGGATAGTCACACATGAGCAAGCACATGAGGGCACATATGCAGGCGTGTGAGCCCACAGGGAAGTCTATGGAGCATGCGCACACCTGAGCCAGGATGCGATTAGGGCATGCACATCCCGGAGGGCACACACATTGGCACACGCACATGTACACGGGCACACAGGAACATCCTGGGACGTGTACATACACAAGTCGGGACACATACGTGGCAGGACACCTGCGCACACAAGCTATGCATATGAGGTGCACACACCCAGGGCCATGTGTGCACGGGTCCCCATCAGGATGGTGTGCACAGAACCATGTGTCCACTCGTGGGAACGCACCCACTCAGAGGCACGAAGCTCCTGCTCAGAGGCCAGGCCGCGTGCACAGATGCTCACAGATGGAGGCAGGGTAGGGCTCTCATGCCTGGTGGCCAGGGCAGTACCGCCTGGTGCTGCGCTGTGCTCACGGCGGTGGTCACGTCGGATGGAGCCCAAGGTTGCAGCCCCTGTGTCTGTCCAGCTTGTCCAGGGCCTCCTCTCTGTGCTGCCCTTCAGGCCCTGTTCACCGCATAAGACGAAGGGACTTCAACATTTTCGTGGAAACATTCCATTACTTTGAAATCCACTTCTCCCCAAACTTCTTTGAAGACCCTTCCATCCTGCCCCTTTCTTTTTTTTCTTTTCTTTTTTTTGTCAATGAATCAGTGAGGGAGGCAGTGAGTGAGAGTGAGACAGGCAGTGAGTGAGTGAGACAGTGAGATAGTGAATGAATCAGTGAGACAGGCAGTGAGTGAGTGAGACAGTGAGACAGGCAGTGAGTGAGAGTGAGACAGTGAGATAGTGAATGAATCAGTGAGGGAGGCAGTGAGTGAGTGAGACAGTGAGATAGTGAATGAATCAGTGAGACAGGCAGTGAGTGAGTGAGACAGTGAG
>NW_022103901.1:39981981-39985591 GCF_000313985.2 Echinops telfairi | reverse complement strand
GAGCGAGTGAATGAATCAGTGAGACAGGCAGTGAGTGAGTGAGACAGTGAGATAGTGAATGAATCAGTGAGACAGGCAGTGAGTGAGTGAGACAGGCAGTGAGTGAGTGAGACTGAGCGAGTGAGGCGGTGAGTGAGACAGTGTGACTGAGACAATGAGTGAGTGAGACAGTGAGAGAGACAGTGAGAGAGGCAGTGAGTGTGTGAGTCAATGAGTGAGTGAGACAGTGAGAGATTGAGTGAGGCAGTGAGCAAGGGAAGCAGTGAGTGGGTCAGTGAGAGAGTGAGGCAGTGAGTGTGTGAGGCAGTGAGTGAGAGTGAGACAGTGAGCGAGTGAGGCAGTAAGAATGAGACAATGAGACTGCCTCACTCACTCACTGCCTCACTCTCACTCAGTCACTGACTCACTCTCACTCTGTCCCACTCACTCACCGCCTCACTCTCTCTCACTCACTCACTGCCTCACTCTCTCTCTCACTCACTGCCTCACTCTCTCTCTCACTCACTCACTGCCTCACTCTCTCTCTCACTCACTCACTGCCTCACTCTCTCACTCACTCACTGCCTCACTCTCTCTCTCACTCACTCACTGCCTCACTCTCTCCCATACTGCCCCTTTCATCACCCGAGTCTGGTGGTGTGGGGTGAGCTGTTGGGCGATGCGCACCGTGGTCTGCAGTCGAAACCACCAGCAGCCCCTGGGGAGAAAGCCTGGCTTTCTGCGCCTGTCCAAGTCACGTCTCGGAGCCCCCAGGGGTCACCTCGGGTCAGCACTGACTCGTGGCAGTGGGTCCGTGACCCTCTAGCTCGTAATCGACCCTCCCTCGCACCTGTCAGAGAACGCTTCCTTTTGCAGGGAAACCTTTGTGGACTACTGATACTAGCACTCTCAGACAGTATTTGCCTTCCTGCTATGAACCTGTTTCGATCAGCATCGTGTACTCCGGTCATGAGGAGTCACAGATGCATGGTGTGCCAACACTGTGTCGTTTCCATGGTGTGTGTGTGCCACGGCTTGTGGAACCACTCTTCCGGAGTTAGCTTGTTCCCAGTTTTGCTTGTGTGTGTGTGTGTGTGTGTGTGTGCTGTTGTGCATAGTATTAGTGAACACTAGTTATGTCACAGCTATTATTTCTCTAGGATATATTCCAAGTCGGATCACTGGGTTGTATGGCATTTCTGTTTCTTCTTTTTTTTTTTAATCATTTTATTGGGAGCTTTTACAGATATCATAACATTCCATAGTTCAATCGCATCAAGCAGTATTGTACAAATGCTACCACAATCAGTTTCTTTCTTTTTTTAAATTTTACAATCAGTTCCAAATTTTGCATCACAACTTTCTTTTTGTGTTACAACGTTTCTGACGTGGCGCCGTGGTTTCCGCAGTGGGTACGCCATGTTGCGGTCCCACCAGCAGTGCCTGAGGATTACAGTCTCTCCAATGCTCACCTGCACTTGCTTCCTGTTTCTAAACTTTGCTCTGAATGCTGGGATGAGATGCTATCTCGCTGGCCTGTTGGCATCTCTGATGACTAATGACCACAGGCATGTCTTCACGTGTCTGATTGTCATCTTTGCGGAAGTGGCATTCATGTTTCCTGCCCGTTTTTAAGGTGGACGAGGTGTCTTTCTCTTGTTGAAGTTTTAAAATAAACTTTAAAGATCGTCTTTTGCCTGATGTGTCATCGCCAATGTGTTCCCCTCCTCTGCGGATTCTTCTTTTCTCCTTTTAGTGAAACCTTCTTATACACACAAGTGTCTAATTGTGAGGCGCCCCAGACTCCTAGTCTGTCCTTTGTACGGATTTTCAGCTGTTTGGCAGTGAGTTTATGCCACGTATCAGGGCCTTTAAGTTTGTCTTTATTTTTCCATTGATGACTGTTACAGTTCTAGGTTTTAGATTTAGGTCTTTGATCCATCTTGAGTTTGTTTACATTTTTATAACATTTTTATTGACATGTAAGTCAAAGATCATGTCATTCAATGGTCTAATTATATTAAGAGTTGTGTAATCACCCCCACAATCAGTTTTAGAGCATTTAATTCTTTCTTATATTCATTATTATTAGCTCCCTACTTTAACCCAATCTCCCCTGTCATAACCCGAAGAAACGATTAATCATATTACTGTCTCTATAGATTTACCTATCCTGGATTTCATATACAGAAAACAAAAAACACCCAACAACAACAAAAAATAAAACAGAGAAAAACCTTAATCAAAAAGAAAGTGGAAAATATTAAAAGGCAGAACAGATGAAAAATGAGTAAAACCGGAAAGCAAATGATAAGGTGTTAAATTTTAGCATAACTACATCTGCATTAATCCACTTTCCAATGTACACGGTCTGATGGAAAGACTGTTCACCATCCCGGGTCAATAGTCAGAAGGGTTCCACTAGAGACGTAACCCACATGGGGACCTCCCAAATAGATTTTGGCCATTTGTCATTATCCGTAGACTTCTGCAAACTGGGTGCTCAAAATTTAATCTCTAATATTGCTCCTCCTCGGGGTTTGGGTTTTATTGTTTACAGTCTTTGCCCTGGCTGGTGGGCTCCTTCCACACGGACTTGGCAGTCAGTTCACTTAGATGGCTGCTTGCTTTAAGATAATCGTTTAAGATCCCAGGGGCTATTCCTTCTGAGAGCTGGACACCATCTAGTTTCTTCACCACACTTTGCTACAGCGCCCATGTCTTTAGTGGTCTCTTCATGACAATAGGTATGGAGTAGGACCATGTCATAAGAATGAATTGTTCTTAGCTTATGACTCTGATTAGGTGTGAGCTCAAAGTCCGTTCCTATATCTATAGTTTATGTATGTCCCTGGTTCACTTTAGAGACATCTTTGTGATTTTATTGGGGAACATGATAAATCATCCCCGTGTGGCAAATGGTAATTCTATTGATAGTATCATTAATTTAGCCAATGTTGAGTTTGTTTTTCTATATAGTGTTAGATATGGGCCCCATTTTATTCTTCTGCAAATGGATATCCAGTTTAAACAGCACTATTTGTTAGAGAGACTATCTCTTCCCCATTTAATAAGTTTTGGCCCTTTGTCAAAGCTGTCCTCAGATACATGGATTTAGTTTTGGCTTTTCCATTTTGTTGCATTGTTCTCTGTGTGTGTCGTGTCAGAACCGGGCTGCTTTGACTACTGTGGCTGTGTAATTGACTCAGATCAGGAGTGAGAGGCCTCCTACTTTGTTTTTTCATTAATAGTGCTTTGCTTATCTGAAGTCTCTTTCCTTTCTAGATAAAGTCAAAAACTGTTGGCCAATAGGCCGGGGTAGAACTGCCTCTGTGGGGTTCCATGACTGTAACTCTTTTTTTTTAAATGAATTTCATTTGGAAATGAGTTTTCTGTTTCTTTTTTTTACTTTAGTATGAGTATACTTTATTTTTTTAAATCGTTTTATTAGGGGCTCATACAACTCTTATCACAATCCATACATACACCAATTGTTTAAAGCCTATTAGTACATTCATTGCCCTCATCATTCTCAAAATATTTCTTCTCCACTTAAGCCCCCGGCATTAGGTCCTCATTTTTCCCCTCCCTCCCCACTCCCCCCTCCCTCATGAGTCCTTGATAATTTATA
>NW_022103901.1:39977955-39980816 GCF_000313985.2 Echinops telfairi | reverse complement strand
TCAGTCCCCACCAGGGTTTTAGCAATTCTTCTTTGTTACATTACCCTTGATCATGCCCTACCAGGCCTCCCACACCCACCTCACCACCAATTTGGATCACTTGTTGTTCCCTTGTCCCTGGGTTTGTTAACACCGACTGTAACTCTTTATGGGTGTAGAAAACCCAGTCTTTCTCCCACACAGCAGCTGGTCTTTCAAACTGCTCCACTGATAACCACTACGCCACCAGGACTCTTAATCATCTAATTCACACACACACACACACACACACAAAGTAGATGATTCATTTTCCCATCTCTTTAAAGAATAATGCTAGGATTTGGATTGGGATTGCATTGTATCTATAGATGGCTTTGCATAGTGTTGATATTTCACAATGTTAACTCTTCCTGTTCATGAGCATGGTATAGTCTTCCATTTGTGTCTGTCTCTTTTGGTTTCCTATAATGACATTTTGCAGTTTTCTTTGAATAGATTTTTTTTTTCCTTCTCTGGTTAGACTTATTCCTAAGCCACCCTTTTGTTGGCTATTGTAAATGGTTTTACCCTGGTTATTTTTAAGAGTTCTCCTTGTTAGTACCAAGGAATCCATCTGGTTGCTGTGTGTTGAACATGTATCCTATCACTTTGCTGAATCTTTTGGTTTATTTTATGAGTCCTTTCAAAGCATCAACTTGTTATCTTGTTGATTCTTTCTATTGTTTCTTTATTTCATTTATTTCTGTTTTAATCTTTAATGGTTATTTTCTTACCACTGTAGACTTATTTTCTGTTCTTTTACTAATTGCTAGAGATGTTGGGTTAAGGTGTTGATTTTAGTTCTCTTTTGATATGTTCATTTATTGCTATAAATTGCCCTCTAAGCACTGCTTTTGTTGTGTCCCAAGGTTTGGAATATGTGTTTTTATTATTACTTCTTTAAAGGAATTTTTAAAATGTCATATTTTATTCTATTACCTAGTATTTTTTAAAGCAGAATGTTAGTTTCCACATATTTGATTATTTTTTTTTTTTGTTTTCCTTTTGGGGTTTTTTCTTTTCTTGGCCTTTTGTTTTGGGAGGTTGTTTTTTCTTTTTTTGTTTTTTTTGAGTTTATTGAGACTTGCTGTGTGGTGTAACATATGGCCTCTTCTGGAGAATGTTCCATGTACTGTTGGGTGGAGTGCTCTGCATATGTCTGTGAGGTCAAGTTGGTTAGTGTGCTTAGTTCTTCTGTGTCTTTGTTCAGTTTCTTCCTAGTTCTACCCTTTATTAAAAGTGATGTGTTGACGCCTCCGACTATTGTAGCGTGTGTGTTGCTGTCTTCAATTCTGTCAGTTTGATTTATGTATTTTGAGCCTCATTTATTGAGTGCACAGATGCCTATTATGCCTATGTCCTCTTGTTCAGTTGACCCTTGAATCTTTACGTAGTGGCCTTCCTGGTCTCCTCTGCAAGTTTTTTTTCCTTAATGTGTATCTTATCAGAAATTATTATTGCCATTCTTGCTTTATTTCGATTGCCATTTGCTTGATCTACTTTTTTATCCTTTGATTTTTAGTCTATTTCTGTCTTAGTATCTAAAGTGTGTTTCTTGTAGACAGCATACTGATGGGTCCAGTTATCCATTCTGCTGCTTTTATCTTTTGACTAGTGTATTTAATCCACTAAACTTTGGTGCAATTATTGATAAGAATGATTTCTTTTTGCTGTGCTTATGCTCTCTGTGTGTTTTGATTTTGTTTATTACTTTCTTATAATTTCCTTTATTGTACTTTTTTAGCTTTTACTAAACCTTTCTGAGTTTCTTCTTTAATTTTGATGAAAATGTGTGGTTGGAAGGGGTGCCGGCCCCCCACCACTAATCCTGGGTTCAATAGAAACAATTGTATGGTTGAGATATATAAATATATTATAACAAAGTCCTCAAGAGCATGAGAGATAGAAGAGAGATTGAAATAATGGAGTCAAAAAAAAAAAAGAAAGAAATAATGGAGTCAGACACATTTCATGGTAGCAATGCTCACCTCAGCCCCGCTTGGTGGTCCACGTGGCGAGAGAGAGATTTAATGCTAACCAAGGCTTTTATATTATATTCTCTGGGGACATGCAAGCCCCAAAAAAAAAAGAAAGAAATAATGGAGTCAGACACATTTCATGGTAGCAATGCTCACCTCAGCCCCGCTTGGTGGTCCATGTGGCGAGAGAGAGATTTAATGCTAACCAAGGCTTTTATATTTTCTGGGGGCATGTAAGCCCCCTAATTACAGGTGAAGACATGTCACAGGAAAGGGTTGTGCTATAGGTAATACAGTAATGGAAGGGGGTGATCTAGGGGTGTCCACGCAATAGGAAGAGGAGGGATTGGGGGTATACATGTGGCAAGATAGGCGGATCCTAGATTCAGGATGACAGCCTAACTGAGCATTTGACCTGTTCCCTGGCACCATTATCAGTAGGGTGTGAACTCCACCTACAGGAACCAAATCAATGACTGCAAGTCTTTATGGAGGAGTCTATTGTCCTTGACAGCAGGGGGCGGGGCCTACCTAGTCTGGTGACTGACTGTCTTCCCGGAGGATGTCTGTAAGCATCTGACCTCCCCCCATATGCTAGCAAAAAGCCTCTAATGTTTGGCATGTCTTTGGGGGAGACAAAGCTGGGGAAAAGTCTCTTTCTAATCCCACAATAATGTTCATTAATTTTCTTTGAGGTCTGTAGTATTAAATAAAAAATGGCAACGAGGGAGGTGGGGGACCAGCCCCCACACTAGTGCTCTACTACCCACGGGTTCAGTAAGTACAGTTGTACGGTTGAGATATATAAGTATTATATTAAAGTCATCGAGAGCATGAGAGATATTACAGTAATACAGTCAGACA
>NW_022103901.1:39974177-39976255 GCF_000313985.2 Echinops telfairi | reverse complement strand
CACAATTGATGTGTGTATGGATTGGGATAACAGTTGTATGAGCCCCTAATAAAATGTTAAAAAAGAAAAAACAAAACAAAACAAAACAAGTAATAAGTACCAGGAAAAAAAAAACTGTACATAAATGAAAAAATAAATGAGGCAATTTACAAGAAATGCTTTATAGTTTACATTAGGTTACAACTTAGCTTGTTATGAATACCATTTCTAGCACATCATACATTTTATACATCAAATTCAGTGTTAGGGAAATTCAGACATGATAAAGCTCAGTCTTGACAAAAAGCAATGTAATTGATAAAGGCAACTGAAGCAAAAGTGGTTGCTATAAGTCAAATAAACACCAAAATGAAAGTTCTGTAGATTAGGACGGCTGAGCCTCTTCTCAGGTCTGACCTGAGTAATCATTGGGTCAGATTAGGAAAACCACCCTGAAAAATTACAAGTTGAACTGTGGGGATCTCACTGGGGCTCAAGAGAAAGCACATCAATGGATTTAACCACTTACCACCGACGACCTAATTCCATCCCTGACCGCTGGCACACGGAGAGCATGGCATTATGTTTTAGGTCTCTGCATTATCTTTAGAATCTAAATGCTGTCCATTAACAGTGGTGCCATATCCCTGCAGTGACCCCTGGCTGTCAGACGGACTGCTCAGATGAAATACGGCGATACTGAACAAAGCCACAAACTATATGCTTTATACTCTTTACAAATTATGGAGAAACGGAGACGTTTTCTTGGAAAGCTATTGGCTCATTAACTGCAGAACTTTGCATTTCCATGGCTGTTTCTAAGAGGCTTTCCTTGTCTTGGGTTTGGAAGCTCTGTGATGTGTCTCGGCACTTCTACTTTGGTGTCTGTCTTGTTTGGGAATCGTTGGCCCTTTGGAGTGCATACCGTCCCATTCTCCAAGGGCTTAGGGAAGTTTACTTCCAACAACTCCTACAATTCTCTTTATGCTTTTCTGTGTCCCTTTCTATATGGAATTCTGACCACCTGTAAGTTATCCATCTGGATGGTATCCATTATAATTCTCAGGTTTTCTTTACAGTTTTTGGATCTTTGATAAAATTGTCTCCGGTGCCACTCCCTCCGTCTTCCATTGATTCAGGTCTACTTCTTCGTCCTTTCAATTCTGAAATAGTTCTATTACTCCTCTGAATTTCCATTTGCTGTTTTAAAAATGGTTTCTAAATTTTCATTTATTTTGTCAATTTGTACTTGTAGTGTTTTTCTGAATTCTCTTAAGTTTTTCCCCCCTGTGATTTCCCTGATTTTTCCCGCAATGTCTTTAATCTCTTATTCAACAAATTGAAGGTATATGAATACCTTAGGAAGGTTTTCTGGCTCTGTGATCGGGTGATCTACTCGAGCCATCCTGCCTTGTTTCTTTGTGTGCACTGAGGCTGTCTGTTGTCTCTGAGGCCTTGGCTGTTGTACGTGTGTTTACTTGGTAACTGCATGTTGGCGTGTTCTTTACGTACCCTCTACCCACCTCTCGGTGGGTGTTACAGAAGATGGGACTGTGTGTAAAGTTCTGAGTGTTGTTCATTGCGCAGCTAAGGGAGGCTTGAGTTGGTGTTGGCCAACATCAATAGTTGCTACATTGGTGCAGGAGAGAGTAGAAACTCTCGCTCAATTAAACTAATACCAATAGCTAAAAATAAAATAATAAATAAAACAAAATAAGTGGGATGAGGGACAACAACAAGAAAAAAGAAAGTGATAAATGTTAAAATGAAAAGGGGTAAAAAATATCAAGGGAAGAAAACCCCCAAACCCACTGCTGTTGAGTCGGTACCTTCATTTTACCGACCTTTTGCAGCGGAATGTCTCGCCTTCCTCCTGTGGGCTCGAACTGCTGACCTTGCGGTGTGCAGCCCCATGGGTAACCCACTGCACCACCAGGACTGCCTGAGGGGGAAAGGAGACAGGGAAGCATAGGGAGGGTAAACAAGACAAAACACAGAAAAGTGTGAGAAAAAAAGAAAAGATTCAAAAAGAATTTTTTTAAGAAAAATAAAGATAATAGAAAAGAAAGTGAAAACTACGGGTGTGGGGGAGGCAAAAA
>NW_022103901.1:39970553-39973746 GCF_000313985.2 Echinops telfairi | reverse complement strand
TTTACGGTGACGGGAAGTTTGGCGGCCATGTGGCGATGGGTGTACAACCGGACTAACAGCATCTACAGAATCTTTCTGTATTTATTTCTCCCCAAGGGGGTGTGTATCAATAATCAGAGCAAATCCCTTCACCTGTTCACCTCCTCGCCCTTCCCCCAACTTCCCCATATGATCCCCAGACAAGAGCCCAGCAGGGAGGTGCCAGGGCCGGTACCCTCCCATCCTCACCAAGCCCAGCTCTCCGTGGGCTGGCCATCCTCCAGCCAGTCATGCCAGCGGACAGGCGGGACATGCAGTATGACACCCTGGGAGACCTCCCCGTCCCTCCCCGAGCAGGGAGGCAGGGGGCTCCTCAGTGGAGGGAGGTCTGGCTTGACGGACGGCTGAGTCGGATCTGTGGTCCGGCTCCCCTGGCCCCCGTCGCCCTGCTGTAGACAGAGGCTCCTCCAGGGCAGGCGGTCCTTTCCTCTCGTGGCAGGCTGGCGTACAAACTGGCGTGCTTGTTTTACCAGGTGTGGCAGAGAGGGCACTGCACTGTGCCTTGCAGGCTTCGCTTTCTGCATCGCAGAGGCCTCTCCTCTGTGCTCTGCGTCAGAAAACCTCTCCAGCCCTGTCCCAGGCACCTGGTGCTGCTGTAAGACAATCGCCCCGGTGCACAGCATTGACGAATAGGGACGTGTGTTCTCACGGTCTTGGAGCGAAAAGCCCCAGCTGGGGTTCGGCCAGCGGGCTCCTTCCTTGCTGGTGGTCCAGGTGTTTCTCAGTCCCGGGTGCCCCTCACCTGGCATCAATCTTCCCTGGCGTGTGTGCCCACATCTGCGTCTCCTTCGTTCTTTCTGTATCACAGAAGTGATGAGGTCTAGGACCCTCTGACACCAGTGTGAGCTCCTCCACAGAGCACATGCTAGTTCCAAATGGGACCTGAGCCGCAGGATGGGGAACAGGATGCCGCCTATGTTTTGTAGGGGACCTAGTCAATCCCTACCACCCACTGCCCGACAGGCCACTGAGCCTGGGGTTTCTCGACCTCAGCACGGGTGACACTTGTGGACAGATCCCTCCTTCTTGTGAAGGACTGCCCGGCACCCTGTAGGATGTAGAGCAGCATCTCTGGCTTCATGCCAGGAACCCCCACGCCGACCCCAGAAACCCGACTACCAAAAAAGTCCTTCAGATAGTGCCAATGTCCCCGTCTCGAATGTGGGGGCCTGCCTGGGGTGGGAACCCCAGGTTAACTCGGTAGTGTGTGTCTCTGTCGTAGGTGCACAGCAAGGGGCCCCAGGGTGCTGCCGGAGGGTCTCTTGCAGAGCAGACATGGGGAAAGCTGGGTCCCGGCAGAGGGCCACCTCTGGGAGCCTGGACAGTTGGGAGATGGTATATTCCTGGATGTAGGTAGGTGGGTGGGCCCAGAGTGATGCCCTCCCTCTGCCCATGGCAATGGCCCCTGTTCCTTCACGGCACCTGGCCCTCAGGGAGGATGCTGAGATGCACATCACTGTCTGACTGTCCTGGTGAGGTGCCCTGGTGGGAGGCACACCTAGACCCACAAGCAGTCTGCCAGGGTGACTAGCGGCGGGGCTGGGGAGGGGTACCTGGGGCTGGTGTGGGGCACTTCTACGGGGTAGAGGGTGTCATGCAAGTGTCTTTCTGTCCCCTTCCTCCTCCCAGCTCTTGCCACACAGTCTGGACAAGCGGCCCCTGGGCTCCTCCATCACTTGGCAATTCCTGTGCCAGTTCCATCACTGGAAAACCTGGGAGAAGTGGCTTTTCTGCTCCAGTCCTGTTTCCTCATCTGCAAAATGGGTCAAAATGGGTAGGAATCATTGGACTCGGGGGTCCTTTCAGCTCTGGCCAAGGCTTGGCGTGGCCCCTGAGCGAAAGGGGAGGCCTGCCAAATGGGAATCACAGACCCTTTCTGGATTCTGACGCAGGGTTCAGGCCTCCGGACATAGTTCCTGACCAACGACATAACTTTTAATTGAGTGCCTAGAGGCCTGCGGCCTGAGTTCAAATCCTAGCTAAGCCACTTCTTTTAAAAAAAATCATTTTATTGGGGGCTCGTACAACTCTTACCACCATCCATCCATCCATTGTGTCAAGCACATTTGTACATTTGTTGCCATCATCAAAACCAAAACATTTTCTTTCCACTTGAGTCCTTGTTTTTTTCCCTCCTTCCCCTCACCCTTCCTTCCCCCCTCCCTCATGAACCCTTGATAATTTATAAATTATTATCATTCTGTCATGTCTTACACTGTCTGACGTCTTCCTTCACCCACTTTTCTGGACCTAATTAGAGTTCTCACCCTTCGGTGCTGGATCCGCTTGGAGTTAGTTTCCCTTTGTGGTGTAGTTATGGGTCCAACTTCATTCCTTTGCATGTTTCGATCCAGTTTTCCCAGCTCCGTTTATGAAAGAAACTATTCAAGTGTCCATCCCAGGCCTGGCAGGGGTCTCTGTGAACATATTGCCACCAAGTCGGCTCCCACTCACAGGGTGACACCCGCCCCCTCTGAGTTTCCGAGACGACCCCTTTAGGAGAGTAGAAAGCCTCATCTTTCACAGAGCGACTGGTAGGTTGGAACCACTGACCTTGCAGTTAACAGGCCAAGGCATAACCGAGTCCACCACTAGGGCTGTGACAAATGTTGTGATTAAAAAAAAAAAATTCATTCTCTTTTCCTCCCATTTTTGCACATGCCTTTTGAAGCCCCCCCGCCCCCTCTTTGCCTGGATCAGAGTCAGCAAACCACGGCTTGGGAGCCATATTTGGCTCAGTGCATACACATGGCTCTGCATTAAAATGGCAAAAAAGGATATTATTCAGACCAGCGTGATTTCATTTGTTTATAAAAATCCATTCAAGGCTCTCGAATAATTTTTTGATTGTTGTGAGGGTCAATATTGGCTCTTCCATCTCAAAAGTACGTTGACCTGGTGCAATAGGAGGGGAGGGGTCAGGACTCAGAAAGAGGACATGGAAGGTGTGGCTAACTGCCTCCACCTGTCTCCTTCTTCAGGAAACCAGGGGAACGGGATGGTTCCAGACTCCCATTACTGAACATTCTGATAGAAGACGCTATAGAAGAGTCTTGATCTAAAGGGGGGAACTGTGGAACAGAATTTAAATCCTCAGGGATTTCAGATTTTCCAGAGCAAAGGGCCGATAACCCCCAGCAACTATTGTCCTGAG
>NW_022103901.1:39969224-39970251 GCF_000313985.2 Echinops telfairi | reverse complement strand
AACAACATTACCAGCACAGTAGAGGAGTCTCTGGGTCTCCATATGCTCAGCCTGCATGGATGCATGGATGTGGAAACGGGAGTTGACCGGGAGCCTCAGGGAAGACCAGCATTTAAATGTGATATTGGGAGAATCTGTGACTATGATAGAAGGTGGTGAAGAGCCATATGGAGAGTTTTATTGATCAACGGAGCCGAATACCCCAGTGTTTTTTGTTTGGTGTGACGGTGTTGTGTGAGTTGCCGCTCTGCGGTAGGAAGCTGACCAGCTTGGAAAAGAGGAGGCTTGAATGTAAGGTACATTCGGAAGAGAAATCTGCATAGATGTTGATACTCAGAAGTGACCAAGGATTCATCCTTTCCTGGTCTCTGCGCTTATTGTCATGCCAGTACCAGGCTGTTTTGATGATTGTAGCTCTACAGTATGCTTTGAAATCAGGAAGTGTGGGTCTTCCTACTTTGTTCTTTTTCAAGATTGCTTTGGGGGTCAAGGCTCATTGCTTTTCCTTCCCTTTTTATTGCTTCTTGTTGTTGTACAAATTAAAAAACAAAAGCAAAAACCCCAAACTCATTGCTGTTGAGTTGATGCCGACTCAGCAGGACCTTATAGTTCAGGGCAGACCTGTCCCTGTGGGTTTCTGAGGCTGTGACTCTACAGGAGTGAAGAGCCTGGCCTTCCTCCTGCTGAGCTGCTCGTGGTTTCCAACTGCTGACCTGTGCTTGCAGCCCAGTGTGTAACCGCCCACACCAGCAGGATTCCTGTGTCGCCATCGTTGTTAGGTGCCATCAAGTTGGCTCTGACTCGCAGTGGCCTTATGTCCTACAGAATGAACGCTGCCAGCTGTGTCCTCCTCACAGTTGTTGTGCTGTTTGAGTCATTGTTGCAGCCCCCATCCATCCGTCTCATCAAGGGCCTTCCTCTTTGTGCTGCTCCTCCACTTTAACCCAGCATCATGTCCTTCTCCAAAGTATGTGTGTCAGTCTGGGGAGACTAGAGACACAAATTCACAGACCTTCATAGGTGTATA
>NW_022103901.1:39965515-39967343 GCF_000313985.2 Echinops telfairi | reverse complement strand
ATAAATATATATATATAAAATTATCAGAAATCTGGTTTTATCTCTCTAGAGAACCCTGTCTAACACAATATCTTTGTTAGACATGTGGGAAAATACTTAGGAGTGGGCGGCCTGGACCATATGGTAGGCATGCATTTAGTTTTTAAAGAAATTACTAATTTTTTTCCATGTCCTACCCATAAATGTATGGAAGTTCCAGTTTCTAAACTATCCTCGGATGGGTGGCCATGACTAGATGCTTTCATTTGTGTCCTGGTCTCCAGCAGGTATCACTTACATTTCCCTAATGACTGAAGAGGCGCCGTGGTGGTGCCATACTTATACCACGGGCTGCTAACCCCAAGGTCAGCAGTTCAGAAACACCAACTGCACCAAAGGAGAAAGGTGAGGCTCTCTACTCCCATAAAGAGTCACCACCTCAGAAACCCACCGGGGCAGTTCTACCCTGTCCTGGAGGGTCGCTGTGAGTTGGCATCAACGAGGTGGCAGTGAGTTTATGTGTTTGAAGGAGCATCTTTCGTATTTTGCATCTTCTGCCTTTTGTTGTCTTGAGCCTCCTTTCACAGGCCGATTGGCTGCCTCTGTGGCTCCTCTGGTGGAGCGTTTTTGTCTCTCTGTCTCCATACTGGGTTGTACCCTTACTTTGAGTTTGAGAATCCCGTCTGTGTTCTGTGTCCTCACTCAGGTACCCTGTTTCCCCGAAAATAAGACAGTGTCTTATGTTAATTTTTGCTCCCAAAGATGCAATAGGTCTTATTTTCAGGGGATGTCTTATTTTTCCATGAAGAAGAATACGGCACATATTTATTGTTTAATGTTTTATTAAAAGAGACCTCGCACTTCCTTTCTGCTTGGCTGCACTGTGGCCAACAGTGAGCTGTGTGGTGGTGCCCGCCGCTACGGTCCAGAGTCCAGAGTTACAGTAGCTTCAGGGGGCCTTATTTTGGGGGAGGTCTTATATTTCGTGGGGATGCCTTATATTTCAGTGAGAGGCAAAACTGTAGGTAGGTCTTGTGTTTGGGGGATGTCTTACTTTCGGGGAAACACGGTACGTAGCTTGGGAATGTTTCCCCAGCCTGTGGCGTCCTTGTCATTCTCTGCACAGTGACTTTCAAAGAGCAGAGGCTCTTTGACCAATCGCGCTGATGGAAAGTGCTCTGGGGGTTGAACCAGGAAATCCCTAGACGGTTTTCTGAGCCCCTTGCAGGTGGTCTTTCCCCAGATGCTTCTGGGCATTGCTGGTCCTGTGGGATGGGCCTCCTGGGTCTCCCTGGACCCTCAGCTCCCCTCCTCAGGCAACCTGCCACCCTTGTCCCCTCCTTTATCCCCAAGCTGCAGCCTGAACGGAGGCTTCCTCCAGGTGCGAGCTTGGGCCCCCTGCCTTGGTTCCCATCCCTAGCGATCACTGTCTCACTTTGCCGGCTGTCTGAGGTCTTGGGAACCGTGGTTTAATCGTTCTCATCTGGGTTTCTAGTCGTTTCCCTCGGGAGGGCAAATCCAGTCCAACTTGTTTGGCAGCAGATTCCCTTTTATATAAATGGAATCATTCAACTTCTGCCCCCTGCCTCTTCTTCTTCTTCTTTGAACCAAGTGGAATATGCATACCATACAATTAACCATTTGAAGGTAGACAATTCATTGGTATTTAGTCTGTTCACAGTGTTGTGCACCCATTGCCCGTAAGTCCAGAACATTCCATAGCTCCAAAGGAGATCCCACAACTCCCTGGCAGCAGCTTCCCATTTCCCCCTCCACTCCCCGCAGTCCCCAGCCAACTCCAGTCTGCTTCCTGTCTCGAGGACGCTCCTAGTCTGGTCATTTCCGCACA
>NW_022103901.1:39962681-39965252 GCF_000313985.2 Echinops telfairi | reverse complement strand
CTGCAGCTTTGTGGAAGACATCCGCCTGTGTGGCCGGGTGGACTTCTGGGTGGTTCTTTCTTGTTGCTGCATCGCATTCCGTCGCGGGAGCGGCAGTGCCTGCGCAGGCGTGGTGGCGAGGGCCAGAGTAAGGGTGGCAGGAGGAGCGGTAGCCCTGTGGCCAGCCTTGCCCCTCTGAACATGCCTGCTGCCTGCCAGCACTGGCTACTCATTGCTCCCCGGTTGGGGGCGGTGAGTGGCAGGTCCAACATTTCTGTTTGGAGAGAAATGGAAGATCTGGATTTCTATAAAATCTCCCAAGTTTGAAATGTTAGAAACACATTCGATTCCTTAAAAATGCACAGAGTAGGGGGAGCTGGGCACCTGTCGCAGAGCAGAGATGTGACCGCAGAGGGCCGGTGTCCTAGTCAGGACAGGAATTCAAAAACAAGAAACAAATAGCAGCCCCCCTACTGAGCATCAGGTAAGTGTGGTGTTTGGTTCATAGTCATGCAACAGTGTGGGCTTCAGAGCTGTGCCCTCTCTACGTGGGGACAAAAGACGTTGGGAGGAGCTGGCAGAAAGGTGCCTGGGAACTGCAGTGCCCTTACAAGTGTCCGTGACTCTCAGTGATTTCAAAATAATGGGGCCCAGTTTGCAGCGGGGCTGTGGTGATCCTGAGCTGCATGCCTGCAAGGACAGCTGGTGGGCGCCACTCCCTTAGTGCCCTGCACCCAGCGTCAGGGCATATGGGAAGGGTGGGCGCCCAGGACCAGGCCAGGATGGGGTGGGCGACTGGCGTCCAAGCATAGTGGACGGTTGGATCCAGGTGAGAAAGGGCTGGGATCACTTCCAAGAGCACCGGAACATACCTGAGGAGGCTTGGGGGCGCCGCAGGCACATCCTGGACATGGGAGTGGTGTGGACATACATGGGCCTGAGTGTGTGTGAGCATGTATGTGACCTACCTGGTGAGTCTGTGAGAATGAATGCATGTCTGTGAGCATAGGTGTGAATGTGTATCTAGCAACATGTCTGCACACATCTGTGCCACATGCATATAGTCATGCATGTGAGTGGAGGGGTATATGTGTGTGTGTACATGATGGTGTGTGTGTGTGTGAACATGAGTGTGGAATGCGCATGTGTGTACGTGAGCCTGAATGTTATACCACTGAATCTGTGCATGACCCCGTGCCTGAATGATCATGTGTGTCTGCATATGAATACTTGTCTGAGTCTATGAAGGCGTGTGAGCTTGTGTACATGTGAGGGTGGGGTGCCTTTTTGTACATGCCTGGCTGTGTCTGAGAATAGGTGTGTGTGCATGAACCTGCATGTGTGAGAGGGACTGTGTGTCTGGAAGTGTGTGTATGTGTGCACGGGAGTGTGCATGTGCGATCACATGTATCTGTGTCTGTGTGTGACAGTGTCTCTGCATGTGTGCTTGTAAACATAGGTATGTGTCTGTGAACATTCATGTTATGTTAACATGTCTATAATGTGTCTGTGAACATGTATATGAACAGTGCATCTCTGAACATGTCTGTGAGCAGGCACCTTTGTGAACATGTCTGAGCATGTTCAGGTGTCTGCACGTGCATGTGTCCCTGAAGGCATGTGAGCACATGTGTTTGTGACAGGCTGGGAGTGGGGTGAGGAACGGCCATTATCCGCAGCTCTGTCCTTGGTCCCTCTTGAGCTTGTTGGCTCCCCAAGCCCCCCAGGCTTCCCCTGGGATCTTCCGCAGGGGCCCTTGCCCCTGCTGCCCTCCAAGCCCTCCTTCCGAGAGCCAGAGGGGTTATTAAAATGCAAAATAAGTCGTATCACCCCATCCCTACTTCTGAGAGTAAAATCAGGCTCCTCCCTGATGGGCATTGGCCCATTCCTCCCCTGCTTACCCCCCGCTCCTCCCCCCAGACCCCTTTCTGAAGCTCTGGGGAGACCTCCTTCTTCTGACCTCAGGACCTTGGACATGCTGGCCCCTTCTTGTCCTTTAGATCTCTCCCCAAATGTCAGCTCAGCAGGACAGAGCCCAAGCCTCCGGCCAAGCACGCACCTGTGGACAGACCCTCCTGGGGCAGTAGCCCCAGGCCCGGTTGTTTGCACAGACTTGGCCTCAATGCCAGGCTCCTGCAGCTCGAATTCCTCAAGCGACTGAACAAGACTGGCTGGTCTGGACCCATCCCCCTGCCCCACCCATCCCTGGGGACAACCTGAGGAGCGCCGGCCCCTCCACAGGCCTCAGAGCCCACTCCTGCTCCACCAAGGACGGCAGGTGTCCCGGGCTGGGGGGCAGCTCCAAATCCCAGGTTGCTCTTCTGCCCAGGAAGTCGCACTGTACGTGGTAATTCAGCCCTTGTGGCATAAGTGGAAACCACCCACAAATGCCCTGCGGAGAAGATGGGGGCCATGATGTCCTCTACAAGAGCCAAAAAGACCACCCAGACACTCAGCAGGAGACTCCGCAAAGAAGGGGTGTTCACGGTTTTCCATGGTGGAAAGAAGGCTAGCCCACCGTGCCACCAGGGCCCTTTAAAAGCCCGTGGAGCAGCTCTCCCCTTGGGGTGACTTGGGGTCACTAAGAGTCGG
>NW_022103901.1:39944112-39961300 GCF_000313985.2 Echinops telfairi | reverse complement strand
ATGATAGTGGGACAAGAGGAAAGTCAAAGGAAATAGAGGAAAGAGCTAGGAGGCAAAGGGCATTTATAGAGGTTTGAATAAAGGTATGTACATATATAAATGAGAATGGGGAAATACATCTATGTGCATATATTTGTAGGTGTATTAAGGTAGCAGAAGGACATTGGGCCTCCACTCAAGTACTCCCTCAATGCGAGAATACTTTGTCCTATTAAACTGGCATTCCATGATGCTCACCTTCCTGACATGATTGCTGAAGAAAAAGCGGGTGCATAAGCAAATGTGGTAAAGAAAGCTGATGGATCCCAGCTATCGAAAGATATACTGTTTCCCCGAAAATAAGACAGCGTCTTACATTAATTTTTGCTCCCAAAGATGTGCTAGGTCTTATTTTCCGGGGGTGTCTTATTTTTCCATGAAGAAGAACATGGTACACATTTATTGTTGAACAAAAAAAAATATTCGGGAGGTAAACACACAATAATATGATTTTTTGTTCTTTGATGCCTAATAACTGATCCCTTTGGCACCTCGTGATCACACAGGTTAGTGTGCTTTTCCATGTGGGCTTTGTTGCTTCTGAGCTAGATGGCCGCTTGTTTACCTTCAAGTCCTTAAGACCCTAGATGCTATGTCAGACAGTGTAAGATATGACAAAATAATAATAATTTATAAATTATCAAGGGTTCATGAGGGAGGGAGTAGCCAGGAGGGAGGGGGGAAAATGAGGAGCTGATACCAAGGGCTCAAGTAGAAAGCAAATGTTTTGAGAATGATGATGACAACAAATGTACAAATGTGCTTGACACAAGGAATGTATGATGAGTTGTATGAGCCCCCAATAAAATGATTTAATATGTTTTTAAAAAATAGGTCCTAGATGCTACTGTGTTTCCCCAAAGCTAAGACATCCCCCGAAAATAAGACCTACGCACAGTGTTGCCTCTCACTGGCTCCCAGGCTGACGATGTCATTGGCCTCTGGGCCGCTGCCCACGCAAGGGCTTCATGAGGGTGTCACAGGCACAGCCGGACACATGACTCTTCCACAGAGCCCCGCGGAGCCTTCGGGGTAGGAACCTGAGTTCCACGAGATCCATTTTCCTCAGGAGTAGAAAGGCCATCCTCATGCAAAGAAAGGGGGCTTGCTGCGATGCGCTGTGGCTGTATTGAAGGGGTTCAAGTCCTTCTTACTTTGCAGCTGGGGTCTCTCTGGGTTTGAGGAATGGCTGAGCAGGTTTCCCCTCTTAGTCCAGGATCACGTTCACCTTCTGTATAAGTGCAGGGGACCAGGCGAGGTCCAGGTCAGGAGCTGTGGCTGGCGGTTGGGGTGGGGGCTTATGGGAAACAGAAGGATTTCTCCCAAGTTGTATTCCCCAAATATATGCCAAACTTAGCTGCTTGAGAATGACTATACACTTGGGGGTCATCAGGAGTAGATTAGGGGTCATTCTCCCTCAGAGCTATCAGCCATCTAGACCAAGCATTCACCACTGTTTATCCCACAAGTAGAGCCCACTCCCTTCTGATAAGGATAATAGTTGTCTGTTTCCTTGTAGGAGACCCCAGAGAGGTCAATCCCGCCCAACGATGACCAAGGTTAGGCTGCCATCATGAATCTAGGGCCTGCCCATCATGTCACATGTATACCCCTAGACCGTCCCATTCCTATGGGCACACCCCTAGCTCATCCCCTTCCTGTCACGCTTATGCCTATCATACATCCCCTTCCTACGGTGTATGCCTATTGTACTGCCCCTTCCTGTGACGTGTGGTTAGTTACCTGTAACCATGCCTCCCAAAGGAGATATAACCTTTGGTTAATAAAGTTGAGGCTCTCTCCTACTCTGGCTCCCGGGGGCTCTCTCCTGCTCTCACAGCCGGGCTCCCCCCATGAGGACCAGCAAGCAGGGCTGAGGTGAGCATGCTACTATGAATTGTGTCTGACTCCATTAATTCAATCTCTCCTCTATCGCTCATGCTCTAGATGACTTTAGTATAATATTTATATATCTCAACCGTACAATTGTGCTTACTGAACCAGAGACTAGCGGTAGGGGGCTGGTCCCCCCACTTCATACTACAGAGGCTGATCCTGACGGCCAGGTGGCTCAGTCGATGTTGTGAAGAACCAGTGGGATGTTCTGGGCCGGGAGTGGCATGGCCTGATTAGCATCTTGGGTGTGCTATCTCTCAGGTTTGTGTCGCAGGTGGATTCCCTTGGAGAGTGCCATGCACCGGGACCTGCAGCTCCATGGGCGGCCGCCCTCAGGGGCTGGCTGCAGTGGAAGGACACAGCCCCGAGGATGTGGGATGGGGACTGTCATCCTCCTTTGCTAGTGGTTCAGAATTCTGGCCTCTGGGCTCTTGGTCCAGATGTGCCTACCACCTGGATCATCCTTCCTTTAACCCTGGCCCTGCCAAGCACCTCTCCAACCTGCCTTCACCCTATTGCTCCCAGCGTCCATGGCCTGTAGCCCTGCTCCCTCTTCTGCGCTTTCCTCTAACGGAAGAAATGGCTCCCTCTGCTGGGTTACATGCGTGTGTTCTGTTGGAGCATCCTGGCAAGAGGATACTGGAGGGTCCATGGAGGGGAACATGTCGAAAGATCCTTAAGCACTGGCTACTCTTCTCTAGTTTATCCTTCAGATTATTATTATTTTGCTTCAAAGTAATGTGCGTGCGTAGTGTACAAAGTGGGTGAGACTGTGAGTTGGTAATTGATTGCTGGAGCTGGGTGATTGTCTTCTGGCTGTTCTGCGCTCTGTTCTACGTTGGTATGTACTTTATAAAACGTTTTAACGTGTAGAAACAGTGCATTGACGTTTGTCACGGAAACAGCAGTTGTGCACCCCTTGTGTTTCCGTAGTCCGCTCCTCGATATCTCTTCTGCTGCTGATCCCCCATCTTTGTGCTGCTGGGGCTTGGCTGGCTTCTGTTTTAGGCACTCTCTGTAGACTTCCTGGGATAGCCCTTGTCACACATCAGTTTGCCACATTTTATTAAGCCTGCGTTTGATGTTGCGTATCTTGTGACTCCCAGTATTCTTTATCACTCAGAAAAGGTTGTGTACTATGATCACAACTCTCATTGTCCTTGGAGTTATAATTGCCTCCCCCACCTGATTAGTTTGCGACTTTCCTACTATGAATCGCTTTCAGAGTTTTCAGAAGGCTTTATGCCAACTGGGCACTCCTAGCCGGGGTGGAGTCAGACCTGCCGGCCACGTGAGCTTGAACACACCTCCCTGAGGAAACGCACCACAGAGCGCAGACCACGCCCCATCCCGTCTGGCACGATGGCCCTCTGCCAGCTGTGAGCCATCGTCACCCCTTCTCTCTGAGTTCTTCCCCCACGAGCAGACACTCGCTGTCCCGTGAGGCTCCTGTCCAGACTCTGGACTTGCTGCTGTCACTCTGACCCCAGGCAGGTAGGTCTTAAGAGGTCACGCTGCTCCAGGCAGATTGGTCTTAAGACCTTCTCTGGCGATTCAGCTGAACTGGTGCTTGGTTTGGTTTTTAAGATGACTCTTTGGGGAAGTTTTTGGTTGAAGGCTTACAGATGATCTCTGGGCAGTAGTTTTGGGGTGCACCCTGCCTCCCTGGCTCCAGGGAGTCTGCAGTCATCTTATTTTCCCGATACAGTTTGAAGTCAGTTGGAAACATTTCAAAGGGAGGCTTGCAAAGACAAAACCAAGTATTATATGCAACATACAAAAACCTGGAGTTAGAAAACCAAAAGGGAAGGGCACGCCCAGCATTTCTCAAACTGAAAAAAGTGAAGAAAAGTCAGGCCTCGAACTGCAGTATTGAAGGATCCAATGGGCAGATATCAAATGTATCCCTATGCCACAAAGTTGGTGGCCATTCAACCATTTCAGCAGGTAGCATGTGATCAAGAACCAACGGTACTGAAGGACGAAGTTCAAGGTCAGCAGACATGCCTGGTCACGGGCCTCCCAAACCTCACGGCCTTGAACCCCCAGAGCAGCTCCACTCTGCACACAGGGTGTTGCCACGAGTCGGAAGTGACTTGACGGCAACGAACAGGCGGTCCTTGCACTAGTGTGATGCACAGACCTCCAGGCTGCCAGTTGATGGGTGTTGGCAAGTGTCCATACCTGTGAGACCCCAGCTCCAATCGGGATTTCTAATAGTACCATCGTTCTAGGAAGTCCCCTCATGCCCCTTCCCAGTCTCTCCCAGTGCTGAGCGATGCCCAGAGCTCCCACCTGCCGTAGGCCCCCCGTCCTGGCCCACTTCCTGATTTCTGTGCCTCTCTACTCCTCCCAGGAAGGAGCCTTGTACCTGGAGAGTCATGTCCGCTGCTCTTGGCCACCCACAGGCTGGGAAGTAAAATGACACCCAGCTGTAAGCCCAGTAGTACCAGGAAACAAGCCGGTGGAAGTGAGGGAGACTAGGGCTTTTGATCTCAAGACTGAGGTCAGTTTTATACCCACCTGTGGAGACCATGAAGAAGGGGACCTGTATCACTTCCCAGGAGGGAGGTCCAGCGTCACACAAGCTGCAGCTCCTGTGTTGGGACGCTATAGGAGCATGGAAGGAGGGGGTGGAAGGATCCTGGCCTGACTTGGACCCAGAAGGAGGTAACAGGGGGGAACCTGGTGCCCTCTGAGCTTAGGCTGTGGAACTGTAGCAGACAGAGCCAGGCCAGGCCTGGGAAGCCGCCACAACTACTTCTTGCTGTTAGCAAGGTGGTGACAGTAGAGGTGGCAGGAATGTTTCTGAATCTGGTTTTGGTTTGAAGGCTTAGACAAACAAGCAAAGTCACTGCCGTTGAGTTGATGTTGGCTCCTAGTGGCCCTATGGGGCAGGCACCTTGGAGGGTGTTGGGCACTGGAACTGCTTATGGGAGCCAACAGCCCATCTTTCTCCTTTGGGTCACAGCTGGTGGTCTTGAACTGCTGACCTTGTGGATATCAGCCCAATGGGTAACCACTACGCCAGCAAGGCTCCTTGGTCTGAAGGCAGAGCTGATGACTTAGCAGTGGGAAGGAGGAGCTCAGGGGAAGGCACAAACTTGATTCCAAGGCTTGGGTCCAAGCAGTTAGTAGAAGGGAGTGTTGTTTGCTAAAATCGGGCAGCCAGCAGGTTCCAGGGGAAAGGTTGGGGGATCGTGGCATGTGAGACCAGGTGGGATGCCCTTGTATTTGGCCAGAGGCTCAGTGATGCCCAAGCCCCGTCTTTGCCCCGTCATTTCCCCTGTGAGGCCCAGGCCCCGGGTGTGACCCTCTTGGCGGCCAGCATCCTACAGCAGTGTGCCAAGAACTCCCTCAGCTCAGCCTACAAGTGGCCTGTCACCCCATCCCTGCCAGCCCAAATCCCTGGCCTGCCATGTGGGCCCTTTGGGGTACAGACCGCTGCCTGATGGTAAAGTGGTCCAGGAGGGGGAAGGGATGGAGTTTTTCTCCTTCCTCAAGGCAGCCAGCCCTGCCCAGGCCATTCAAGAAAGGCCCCACAGAGATGGCACGGGAGGGAAGGATTCGGAAAGGGCATGCCAGGGAGAGGAACTGGGTCTACAAAAGGCTGGGTTCACCTGACTGCCTCCCTGCAGGTTTCCATGGCAACGGTTGGTCTGGCATGTAAATGTACCTTTGTTGTTGGTTGAGGGACCCCCAGCGGGAGCTGAACCTAAGGGTGGCCTGCATGCCCACTGTAGGGCAGGGCTGGGGGTGCCTGCCATCGAGCGAGACCAGCATTCCTCACCTGGGTCCCTCCCAACCCCTGCTCCATGTCACTAGCATTGCCACTAGTGTAGCATGTGATCTTCGGAGCCAGTGTTCGGCCACTCTGAGTCTCAGCGGGTCCATCTGTAAAGTGGACCCCGGCTACCCTGACACGGGCCCCCGCAGCCCAGGCTCTGACTGAACTGCTAGCAGTCCGACACACTGGCAGCCCCTCAGGGTTGTGACTTCCAGGGGGTGGTTGGTGGACAGTGGTAGGCTGCCCCTCGAGCCCACCGCCAGGGCAGGGTAGCCAGTAACCTGGCCCTTTCTGCGTGGCCACAAGACCCATGTATGGCCAACTGCTCTCAGGGCCTGTGCTTCAGGCCCGCAGCTCCAAGACTAAAGCACAATGGGTGATTCCAGCAGAATCGGGGGGCCTTCCTCCTTAGGGGCCTGCACCCTTGTCCCCAGAATGAGCACTGAGTCAGGCCACGCCCCTGCCACTCTGTCCCCCACAGGAACCACGGGTAATAAAATGGTTGCCCAAGTCCTCATCTCCTATGCGGAAGGCCACCAAGGGAGGGTGGGGTGTGAAATGCTGCCGGAAGACCAGGCCCAGCCAGCTCAGCGCTCAGAGAAAAGCCACCTCCTTTCGAAGGCCCCGAGCCCCAGCCCCTTCATTAGCATGCTGGGGCAGACCTCTTCCTCAGTGCCCCTGCCTGCACCCTTCTCTGGGCGTTCCTCCCCTGGGGCAGAGCTGCTGATAGGCTGCTGCTTGGTGCGGAGGACAGCGTGGGGCGGGGCTCAGCAGACCTAGCCTGAGCTCCAGACAAGCCACCCGCCACCAAAGTGACACCACATGAAAGACAGCAGTGGCCTCGTTCAGGTGGCCCAAGCACGATTCTGTCGGTGCTGGGTGCCGTCAAGTCTGCGCGGACTCATGGCGACAGTGTGCCCGACAGAAGGACACACCGCCCGGTCCTGCCATCCTCACAATGGTTCGTCTGCTTGAGCCCAGTGTTGCAGCCGCCCTGTCCACCCGCCTCAGGGGGCTTCTTCCTCTTTTTCCACTGCTTTTACCACTCAGGATCTTCAGCAAGATCTTACTTGGATGGGATATCAATGATACAGCTCCAAAATGTGAGCATTCTGTTGGGCCACCTTCCTCTGGAGTGGGCACAAATATGGATCTCTTCCAGTCAGTTGTCCACGTGGTTGCCTTCCAAATTTCCTGGCATAGGTTGGCATAAGACCTCTGCAGAGTATTGAAAAGACGCTACTCGGAGGACTAAGATGCGCCCGGCCCCAGCCACGGTATTTCAATGGGCTCCTGTGCGTGGGAAAGTTGGATGTTGGATAGGGAAGGCTGAAGACGTATTGCCGCATTGGCATCGTGGTGCCGGAGAGAACGCTGAGAGTGCCACGCACTGTCAAAAGGACAAACCGATCTGTCTGGGATCATTCCTTAGCAGATTGCTCCTTACGGTAAGGAGGGTGAGACTGTCGCATGTAACTTGGACGTGTTGTCGAGAGAGACCAGTCCCTGGAGAAGGGCATCGTGTTGGTAAAGCAGAGGGACAGTGAGAGAGAGAACCTTGGACAGGACGGGCTAGCACAGTGGCTGATAAAAGTAATTGTGGAGATGGCACAGGACTGGGCGGTGCTTCCCTCTATGGTACATCGGTCACTATGAGCTGGAACGGACTCAAGCACACTCACAACACTCATGACCCACTACACAGTGTCGCAACAGCCAGGTATGATGGAGCAGTCACTGGGATGGAACCCGGTCACTGGGGCCCCTGGAAACCATCTCTCCTAGCATTGCAGATGTACCTGGTAAGCCCTCCTCTCAATCTGGGTCCTGCCCCTTCCAGGAGAGGTGACGCTCTGGGCGATGGCCTTGTGCTCGTCCGTGATTACTGAGCACCTACTGTGCACCAGGCCGTGGGCAAGGAAGAGGGTGGTGAGGCCCTGCCAGCTGGGTGGAGCGGGAGGCCCAGCCTTCTGGAGCCTCCCTTCCCTGAGAGGGCAGCCGGGCTGGGGTGGAGTCCCCGGGAGCGAGGGGGAGACTCTGGGCAGGAGGCCAGCCTAGAACACCTGCACAGAGCTGTCCCCTGAGGTGTCTTCCTTTTTTTTAACCAGAGCTTGCAGAAGAGTGCTGTGAGCCAAACCCAGCTTGTAGACCTGTTTGGTTTGGCCTGCGGCATTTGAAAAACTGTGTGAGTTAATTGCAGCATTGAAAGATTTAGAAGATTTGGGTAAAACCCAGATTTCTGCTGGTTCATCTCACCACACTGGCCCCACAACCCGAGCAGACAGTAACAGCTGGAGCTTTGTAGATGGTTCTTTAAATCATTTAGTTTAGTTGTGTTGTGTCTCTCGTTGGTTTTAAACATGTCCTTACTCACGACCCACAAGGTTCTCTCAGATCTTTGCATGTTGTTGCTTACCTATGTGTTCCTTCCTCTGCCTGGGTGCTAAGAGCCATGGTGGTGGAGCGGTTATGAGTTAGGCTGCGATCCACAAGGCCAGCAGTTCAAAATCACTGGCCACTCCAAGGAGAAAGACAAGGCTTTCTACTCCCATGAAGAGTTACCTTCTCAGAAATTCACAAGGGCAGTTTTACACCATCCTATCAGCTCATTATGAGCCGGCATCGACTTTATGGCAGTTTGGTTTGGGTTCAAAAAGAAAGCTGTGTATTCTTTGAAAGATGTACCAACCCCCAAGCGAAGCCCACTGCTACTGAGTCAATTCCAGCTCATCCAGCTGACTACGACAGAGGGACTTGCAACGCTGCTGTCTTTGCAGAAGGAAACTGCCACGCCTCTCACCTGCCGTGGAGTGCCAAGTCCAGCACTTTCACCGCCGTGCCGCCAGGGTTCCTCGTAATGTGGGCGCCAGAAATCAGTTTGGTGCCAGGACATCTCATCCGTCTCGGCAGAGAGGGTGGAGGGCCTGTCTGCTTGGCGTGGACCAGATGCTCAGGGATGTGGCGGGAGACGTGGGTCCCATTCCCGGTCAGTGCGCCTCCAGCACCACCACCACCTGTTAGCGGAGGCTCACACGGTGCTGTTTGAGCAGAGCTTCTGCTGACAGACTCGGAAGAAAGTCCTGGCAATCAGCCTCCACCAACCAGCCTGTGAGGGTCTCACGGGGCGCTGTGGTCTGGGCAGCATTCCTGTAAGTTGTGCGTGGGGTTGCTTTGGGGTGGGGCTAACGGGGGCCTTTAACAGCAAGTCCTTGTTCAGTGACCTCGTGACTGTGTAAATGATTGCGCTGTTAGCTTCCTGCCGCGGCTGCTGCAACAAATTTCCCCAGGTGGAGGCGCTTGAAACGGCACAGGTGCTAGCTTACCGTCCCGCAGATCAGTGATCGGAAATGGGTCTGACGGACAAGAAGGGAGGTGTTGACAGGGCTGTGGGTGCGGGAGACTCGGAGAGAATTCCTTGCCTTCTCTTCCCCCAGCTGCTGGAAGCTACCTGCCCTGCCTGGCTCCTGGCTGCATCCTTAACCTCCAGAGGCTCTCACTCACACAGATGCTCTTCACTGCCCAAATCACCTCCCATCTCAGCGTCCTTAATTCAATCACACCTGCAGGGCCCGGCTGCCTTACATGGCAAGGGGGCGTGCTCCCAGGTCTCCAGGGGCTCGTCAAGTTGTCTGCCGCTCCTGGCGTCCCTACAGAATGAAGCTCAGTCTCTTGTGGCTGGGTTGTGCCAATCTACCTCGCCAAGGGTCTCCCGCACCGGCCCTCTGCCACACACAGCATCTCCTGAGTGGTCCTTCCTGGTAATATCTCAAAAGCAAGCAAGTCGGACAGTGTTCTTGTGATCCTTAAGGCTGCTAAGGGCTAGTTTTTGGGAGGAGATTACCAGGCCTTGCTCCCTAGTCTGTCTCCATGTGAGAGCTCTGACCATGTCACTCACAATCGCCTGTGACTCTGCTCTCTGGCCTCGCAGGGGCCCAGGCTCTTTCCACCTTGTGGCTCTGCCCTTGCCGGCAGGTGTGGCGAGAAGAGGTGAAGAAGTTGGGCTGGTCCATAGTGGTCTGTGCCATCTCCACCCACATCCCGTGGGCCGGACATTATCGCGTTGGCCTGCCCTAGCTCCAAGAGAGGCTAGGGAGCGTGCCATACTCTGTTCATATAATTCCAGACGTCTACATTGGTTGGCCTACTGCCTCCTCCACCCTAAGGGTTTTCTTAAGCCTGCTGTGCTGATTTTTCTACAGTGACTGGGGAAAAACAGTATGGTGGTGTTTATTACCTCGGGGGAGGGCACGGTGGGTGAACAAACACAGAAGGGGGGCCCACGCTATTGGCCTGAAACATGGTGTCTTCCTTCTCTGTGTCCAGGAGGGAAGGTAACGTCGAGCAAGGATAGTCGCTGTGCTGTTTTGCTTGTCTGTTCACCCAGTCACCACTTACTGATCGTGTCTGCTGTGCCAGGCTCCCAGAGGCAGGACTCTGAGGGTGCCCGGCCCATCTCCGAGGAGCTCATAAGCTAGTGGGCTGTTAGCTTTGTATCAATCCCAGTTCCTGGCCCAGCTCCACCGCTGGCCACGATTCACTTACTTAACTCCATTGGAGCCTTGGCCGGGTCAGCCGTGCGACGGACAGTGATACAAGTTGGAAGAACCAAGGGAGATGACAGGGGTCAGGGGTCAGGCACAAGCAGGCACCGCCACGGGAGAGGAAGGGGCCTGGCCTCCCAAAGTGGTCCTCCTCGCTCCATGCCGACACCTCACGTCCCACATTTAACACGAAGGCTGAGAAACATTGGGGTTATTTGGAGTGGGGAGGTAGCGAGGGGGAACTCTGGAATCTGCTGTGGGCCTGGGATTTGAGCAAATCTTGGGGGGATTTGTCCCTTTTGGGTGCCCAGCATCCCCTCACAGGCCTCTTACTCTGATCTCCCTGATTTTCTTTTCTTTTTTTGAGTGCTTATGATTTTATTTATTTATATTTTAAACATTTTATTAGGGGCTCATACAACTGTTATCGCAATCCATACACACATCAATTGTGTAAAGCGCATTTGTACATCATTCTCAAAACATTTTCTCTCCACTTAAACCCCCGACATTAGGTTCTCATTTTTCCCCTCCCTCCCCCCTCTCCCCTCCCTCATGAGCCCTTGATAGTTTATAAATTGGTATTTTGTCATATCTTGCCCTGTCCGATGTCTCCCTTCACCCACTTTTCGGTTGTCTGTCCCCCAGGGAGGAGGTCACATATAGTTCCTTGTAATCGGTTCCCTCTCCCTGATTTTCTACCTCACCTCCCAACAGGTCTCAATCCAACTGAAGGGGCCTGACCTCCCACTCGGTGGATTTCTCCCAAGCAGACATCCGTCAAACTCACTGGTAAGGACAGTGATCTCTGGGGAGGGGCCCTGAGCTGCCTGCCAAGTGCTGCCTCTGAGGGGCTGGGCCTCTGGGAGACAGGGGGCGGGGGCACAGCAGGACTGCGATGGGAAGGCGGCCCCCATGTTCTTGAAGCAGGGCCAGACGGCAGGAAGGGGGTCCAGCTCCCGGGAGCAGGTGGGCAGGTAAGGCGCATGAGTCCCCTCCACGTGCTGGCCTGGGCAGGGGTTGGGGAAAAGAGTGCATTTTCACTCGGGACCCTTTAAACAAGTGTCCTTTTACACCCCCCAGCCCTCCCCCAAATGATCTTGCTAATGTGTGTGGTTTTATGCCCAACTTCATGTCAAATTTGATCCAGCCCTCATGTGCTTGTTCCAATTTGCTGTTTTAAAACCTGTGGTAAGCACGCACTGTCCTTGTCCGTGGTCCTCGGCGTGCATTCATTGCCATGGATTGCCTGCCCTGCGTCCATGGCCAGGCTGCTTCACCAAGCCCATTACCTCTTCCCAGGTCTCCCATTGCCCTTCACCAAGCTCAGGGTTCCCCAAAGCGCGGGGCCAGCCTTCCCCTCCCCCTGCTCCTGGGAACCACTTGTACGCATGTATTAGTTTATTTGTTCATTATTTGTACTATCACCCACTGCCATTGAGTTCATTTTGACTCACAGCAACCTGGCACAGGATTTCCGGGGTTCACTGCAACACTGTGAGCAAGGGCCACAAGGTGGAAACAACCCGTGGCTGGCCAGGAAGCGGCGGGAGCACCAGGATGTGGCCGGTCCACCGGGTGCTGTTCCTGAGCCATGGAGAGAGCTCTGACCCACACAGCGGCAGGGACAAAGCTGGAGAGTGTGCTGGGCCAAATCGTCCAGGCACTAAAGGCTTCACACGCAGCACAGCATCTCCAACGGCTGAACGCACAGAGGGGAGGTGGTTCTTGGTTCTCCAGCTGGGAGGGGCGCGAACAGCTAACGGGCAGCCCCAACCACAGGTCCGGAGTTCACAAGGTCAGCTGCTCCCAGGGAAAAAGATGAGGCTCTCTTCTCCTGTAAATAGTCTCAGAAACCCACAGGGGCCGTTCTACTCTGCCCAACAGGGTCCCCACAAGTCAGGGTCAACTCAATGGCCCTGGGTGTTAGAGGCGTGTCTCCACCCCAGCCCCACCCTCCCTCCTGAGCCTGTGCTGTCCCTGGGAGGCTAGCTCCGGAAGGCTTCCTGGAGGAGGGGGCTCAGGCTCTGCGGGGAGAGGAGGTGTTTCTGAATAATACCCTCACTGCTGCACCCCACCCCTCTGCTTCTCATTGCCCACCCCCGTAGGTGAAGGGCTGCCTGGTTCGCCAGGGCATCTGTGCTCAGTGGTCGCCCCAGGTCTACTTGGCAAGGTGACCTCAATGAGGACATGGCCCCAGGGTCCCTGCAAAGGCAAAGGGCTGGTGTCCTGGAGCTGGGGGCCATCACTCTTCCGTTCCTCTGAGAGCTGCCTGAACGACCCCCCCAAGCCAGGCCTGCGTCCCCAGCACGGCGCAGTTGGGCGGGAAAGGCCTCTGCAGGCCCGGTCCATTCCGTCTCCCTTCTTTGGGTGATGAGAGCTTTGGTTATGGATGAGCTGGTGCATGGTGGTCACACAGCACAGATAAACAAGACGCTGATGGCTGGACAAGTGTGTTGGGCCGTTGCCCTCCAGACTGCCCTCCAGGCTGCCGTCACGTGGGCCAGGAGCTCAGAGGGCTCCCAGGAAAAGCCCATCATCCTTCAATTCCCTTCTCTCCATGCATCTTGCAGTCCCTCGTCTCTGTGAGGCGTGGCTATACAGGGGGCTTCAAACAGTTGGTAGAAAAATGAAATTCAAAGGTAACAAAAGTTTTCCATGGACTTTTTGAAGCCGCTGGCATAGTCTATCCAGTGTGGTGTGGTCTAGCAGCGCCAGCGGTGAAGCCTTTGGGTGTGCACTGAAAGGTTGGTGGTTCAGCTCCACGCAGCTGCTTTGCAAGAGAAAGGCCTGGCGATCCGGCCCATAAAGATCACCACCTGCTCCTAAGAGAACTAGCCATATGGGATCCCAGTGGCCACGGCAACAGCATGGAGGCGGAGAGGGAAGGGTCTGGAGTCAGCCCACCTGGGTTTCATTCCCAGCTGCGCCTCTGGGACCTTGGACGAGCCACTCTGCTCTTCTGTCTCTAACTCAGTGTCCATCAGCGTTCAGTGGGAGCGCTCAGGGCCTGGCCGTGCTGTTAGTACAGCGCCCTGCGGCCACGGACTGCACCCAATGAAATGTGAACTCCTTCTTGCCTCTGCCGTCCCAGTTTTGTCCCCAGCCTTGGCGTGGCTTCAGGAAGACCCTCTGCAGCTGTTGGCCTGTCTTTCCAGCTGCCCGTCCTCTCCCTGACCTACAAGGGACTCGAGGCAGACTATGCAGTGAGGATTCCAGATCCCGCGGGTGGTTCCCAGCGGAGGGCCGAATGGCGAAGGGTTTCGGCCTTGTGGGCCATCCAGTCTCCTGCTCAAGTGCTCAGCCCTGCTGGCTGGCAAAAAAACCCAACTGGCTACAGATGATATGTAAATGAGCAGGTGTGGCCAGGCTCTAGTAGAACTTTATTTACCAAAACATAGATATGTGGTTGGCTAGATTTAACTTGTAGTTGCTGCCTCTTGTCCTAGATTCAAAATAACACACAGGATTTGGGGTGAAAGCAAAAGAAAATGGGGAAATACTTCATGTGACATCAGGAAACAAAGTGCCTGCTTTGAGGTCTTCCACATTCTCTGGAGCTGAGAAGATTTGCTTCTGAGCTTCCTACCAGTCAATGCAAAGAGAGAAAGCAAGTAGTATTTGTGGCGGTCATAAAGGAGGTGTACCCCGACTCATCCGCCTGTGTGCACGTACACCCAGGATAGCACGGCTTCCTTATTTCCCGCATTGATGCTCAAGACAGGGGTTCCTGGTGGGGCTGTATACCGCATCACAGGTACGCCATGTCCCTGATCCAGTTTATACACTAGAAGTCCTTCAACTCACAAGGGCTGCTGGGTCCAAAGTCAAGGAAGCACACAGGGGAGTCCTCCCTCAGGCAAGGCAGGCAGAGTCTGCCCACAGGCAGCACGCAGCAGGGTGGGTCAGAGCTACAGTCAGTAGCTCTGAAGCTTAGTGAAGCAGGCCCCCACGGGATTTCAAACTCAGGCAATGCAAGGTGACAGAATCCACTAGCCTCAAGCTCA
This sequence comes from Echinops telfairi, assembly GCF_000313985.2. Lineage (NCBI taxonomy): Eukaryota > Metazoa > Chordata > Mammalia > Afrosoricida > Tenrecidae > Echinops > Echinops telfairi. Next base: position 39,947,030 of record NW_022103901.1, on the reverse strand, counting down.
CGCGATGTCCATACCGACAGTGTGGCTAAGCAGGTCTTGAAGGAGTCTCAAGCTCTAGCAACAGGATCCACGGGTTGGCTTGGCCCACAGGTGGTGTAGCTCATAGGTTGAGGCAGAGAACTAGCCACAGCAGCAGAATGCTGGTCCGATCCCCAGAGGGCAAGAGAGAAGGGGGCGGGCCTGGCCGAGCCATTGATCTCTTTGACCTTCAATCAAACTGCAACCGGGTTAATCCCACATGTTCCTATTGGCCGGGTTGGCACAACAAACCTGTCAATGAGCTTTGAGTACATTACTTGCCTTCTCTCTAACTTGCTTGCCTTGCCTGTGTAATGAGGATCCTAATGACTCTCACAGGACTTTTATGAGGATTCAGATAATGTTGCTGAAGTGGACATGCTTTAGTTAGCTGTTGCATAACAAAGCCCAGTGGATTAAAATAATCAGCTATTTTATTTGCTCATGACTGTCCGTCAGAAATTTGGACAGGGCTCAGCTGGGTGTTGGTTTGTGTGTTTTTAATTTAAGTTTGGGTGGTTTTATTGTGTGACTTTGGCTGGGATCATTCTCTTGGTCCCTTGGTTGACTACAGCTTTTAGCCAGACGTGTGCGTGACTGGGGACAAGGGTGAGCTGGAAGGGGTAAGCAGGTGTCATCACATACTTAGCACCGTGGTGCCCCTCACATGGCCGCTCTCCCATGATCGTGGGCTTCTTCACAGCATGATGGTCTCAGGTCAGACTTCTTACGTGGTGGCTGTATTCTGAGAAGGAGCCTTCAAAGGTGAAGGTGAAAGCCAATTTCACATGTAATGCCCCGGCATGAAAGTTACCCAGTGGCACGTCACTCACAGTTTATTGATTACATAAGTGAAAAAACTAGGGCTTAAGGGCAGCCCAGACTCAGTGGCGGGCAGGGAAACCGATCCCACCTGGACACGGGGGACTGGCACGGTCACATTACAAGTGTGTGGGGCTCACGAGAGCTTCCGTCCTCTGCACTGGGTGAAGGGTTAGTCTCTGTCAGTGTTAAGGTCAGCTCAGGGCTGGGGCTTCATCCCGCCCTTTAGAGAAGAAGGGTCTGTGTCTGCCCAGGGCCACACAGTGAGCACCAACTTGGGAGTTGGAACCCAGTGTGGCGGACCAGAAAGCCCATCATCTGAGCCCCTTCACTACACCGTCTCCCTGGGGGCCCAGGGAGCTCCACCCTGTGGTGGTGGACCTGGATCATGGAGTTCAAGACCCACCTCTTCAGGCCACGCTCGCCTACTGGAGAGGACAAGTCAGGTCCCCGAGGGAGGCTGCTATATCCTTTCTCATGCCTTGTCGCCGTCCTTTCCTGGGTTTGGCTGTTTTCTGGCGTTAGAAGTAGCACAGCTGCTTTTGGAGGGGCTGAGGATCAGAGCCAGGCCTCCGCCTCTGCTGGGTGGGTCCTGAGTGCGAGCCTACGGCCAGGTGCAAGGCCCCGTGCGAGGTTGGTTCCCACCAAATCAGGTGGTAAGACCTGACCACAAGAAAGACGTTTCAATGAGCATTATCACTTCCTGGGGCTCCAGCCTGGTGACTTACCCAGAGACCAGCTGTGCCTGGCTGCTGGGCTTCAGGAGGGGCCTCCCAACCCTCACAGGCACGCTGACACAGGAGATGTAGTGAGGGCCGTGGAAACGCCAGGGGGGCAGGTAGGGCCAGTGGGCCGGAGCCGTCACAGGTCCACAGCCCGGCCATGCTGAACTGGGCCCTGGGCCCTGGGGGGGGCCAGAAGGAACCCCAGAAGAAACCAAACTGAAGCCCAGCCCTCATGGGTGTCCTTAGTCACCCTCTCTGCGCCCAATGTCACCATCATAAAATGCCACAAAGATCAGATAGGAAAGGGGACCAGACGTCCCGCTTTTGGCGGGACAGTCCGGATTTTTAATAATTTTTCCCGCGTCCCGTGGCGTTTTTTAAAAAGTCCCAATTTTTGGAAAGAATGCACGACCAGCTAGGGTATACGGTTTTCGGCTGCCATGTGGCTATTTTGCCAAGAGATGAGTTTCATCAATGGTGTCCCGCTTTACTGGCGCTTTGCACCCAGCCCCCGCTCAGTGTGGACCGTTTCCTTGTTGCTGGTGACGAGCTGGCAGAGGGCTTTGGCAAGCTCAGGGCCAGGACCCCAGCCCGTTCCCTGTGCACACTGCCTTCCCCAGTCCTGGGCACACCACACAGCCTTGCTCCCACCAGGTGGGCTGCGAGGGAGGGTGGGCTGGATAGGAGACCCACAGGCACCGTGGGAAGGCTGTCTGCCAGGCTGCTTAGGGGAGAGCTTGGTTCTCTTCCGTGCAGAAGCGCCTGTGGTTTGGGGGAAGTGTGGGGAGAGGGGGGCTCCATCTGCTCAGAGGTTCCCATACTGGAGCCTTAGGGGCCTGAGGATTGGAGCAGAGGTGTCAACAGCTTCCAGAAAGTCATGCATTGACCCATCCAAGGGGAGAGTATTGTTTATATCTCCACAGGGAAAGAGGGACCAGACTTCAACCTGGTGCTCCAAGATGTGAATGCAACATATGGGCATGAAGCAGGGCACCAGTGGAGAGGTCTGAGGGGCCAGCTCCAATCCCTACAATGTGGACAGCCACCCCTCCCTGTAGAAGAATTTACTTCAGAGGATAGCACTGAAGCTGCAGCTCCGGGAGAGGGACGTGTCTGATTAGAGCACACGGGAGCAAATGAAGGGGGAGGTAGAGAGAGTGGAGCACATCCTGGTCCACCAAGCCTTGAGGATGATATCCCTGCTCAGAGCAGCCAATGCAGAGAGAGGACCATATGGCCGGTCCCACTATGAGATATGACATCCTTCACTGACCCATAGCCCTACAGGGGACAACACTGTAGACACAGTGTGGCAATTGCACCCGATCTGACCCCACCACACCGAGGCAAAAC
>NW_022103901.1:39941213-39943646 GCF_000313985.2 Echinops telfairi | reverse complement strand
AGAGGAATTACTGAAACCCAGATGAAGGCTGAGCACGAGAGTGGGACAAGAGGAAAGTAAAGGAAATAGAGGAAAGAACTAGGAGACAAAGGGTATTTATAGGGGTCTAACTACAGGCATTACATATGTAAATATATTTAAATAGGATGGTGGGGAAATAGATCTATGTGCAAATATTCATAGGTTTAGTATTTAGTCGCAGATGGACATTGGACCTCCACTCAAGTACTCCCTCAATGCAAGAACATTTTGTTCTATTAAACTGGCATTCCATGATGCTCAACTTCTCGGCACGATAGCTGAAGACAAATGGATGCATAAGCAAATGTGGTGAAGAAAGCTGATAAGAGTCCGGCTAGCTGGCCAGGCCTCTGACCAACCCTTTGGTGGGCACATAAGCGCCAGCCAGCCCAGTACCTCTGTTTGTCCACCTGCAGGGACGGTGTGTCAGGGCTACATCCTCCCACCGCCCCCATGCTTTGAGTTGAGCCAGCTATCCAAGAAAATGGACCGGGTGGAGAACTTGGCATCAGGAGGGAGGGGGTTCCAATATGCAGAGGACACGACCCCGCTGTCTGGAGGCACAGAGGACTGAGGCACTTGCTAACTGGTGCAGGTCGAAGACATTGGCCTTCGGTAGGAAGGACGACCCAACATGAGGAAAGCCCAGACCCTAACACTGGACCTGCAGGCGGCATTGCGGTACATGGGTAAAAGATCGACTTCCAGGATTTCATTTTGCACAGATCCACAATCAATGCCATGCAAACCGCAGTCAAGAAATCAGCCTCACCTCCCAAATAAGATCGCTGAAGACAAACAGGTGCATAAGCAATGTGGTGAAGAAAGCTGATGGTACCCGGCTATCAAAAGATATAGCATCTGGGGTCTTAAAGGCTTGAAGGTAAACAAGCGGCCATCTAACTCAGAAACAACAAAGCCCACATGGAAGAAGCATACCAGCCTGTGCGATCACGAGGTATCGAAGGGATCAGATATCAGGCATCAAAGAACAAAAAATCATAACATTGTGAATGAGGGGGAGTGTGGAATGCAGACCCAAAGCCCATGTGTGGGCAACTGGACATCCCTTACAGAAGGGTCGCAGTGAGGAGACAAGCCAGTCAGGGTGCAGTGTAGCAACAATGAAACATGCAACTTTCCTCTAGTTCCTAAAGGCTCCCCCACCCCACTCTCATGATCCCAGTTCTACCTTGCAAGTCTGGCTAGACCAGAGGATGTACACTGGTACAGATAGGAACTCGAAACACAGGGAATCCAGGGCGGATGATCCCTTCAGGACCAGTGGTGAGAGTGGTGATACCGGGAGGGTGGAGGAAGGGTAGGGTGGAAACGGGGAACCAATTACAAGGATCTGCATGTGACCTCCTCCTTGGAGGATGGACAATGGAAGGGTGGGTGAGGTGGGACATCGGACAGTGTAAGATATGACAAAATAATAATTTATAAATTATCAAGGGTTCATGAGGAAGGGGGAGCGGGGAGGAAGGGGAAAAATGAGGAGCTGATGCCAAGGGCTTAAGTGGAGAGCAAATGTTCTGAGAATGATGAGGGCAATGAATGTACAAATGTGCTTTACACAATTGATGTATAATGTATGTATGGATTATGATCAGAGTTGTATGAGCCCCCAATAAAATGATTATAAAAAAGAAACCAGGCCCCGATATCTCCACAGTGTTAGAGGGGCGGGACGTCCCTGGGAGGACTCAGGTGCGCCCAACCCAGCCATGGTCTTTTCAATCCTCTCCTATCACTCACTGCCACGAGTTGATTCCAACTCAGAATGACCCCTGAGGGCAGGAGGGAACGGCTCCACTGGCTGCCGAGGCTGAGTGGAAAGCTTCAGCGTTCTCCCAAGGAGCAGTGGGTGCTTTCGAACTGCTGACCTTCCGGTTAGCAGCCCAACGTGTAGCCACTACACCCCCAGGGCTCCCATCACCTCGTGGACCAAATGCAAAGGTGGGACAGTGAATAAGGAAGCCCGAGGGTGAGTGGATTCATTTGGAACATGTGCCCACGGACTTCCAGACGCACAAGCAACAAGGTACACGCCGGATGGATGAGGGGAGGGGCGCACCCACTCGCTTTGGGCGCGTCAGGAGGACACTGCGCTTGCTAGAGGATCAGTGAAGAAGAGAAAGAGCCAGGGTGTGCCCACAGCTGTGCTGGGCTGCTCCCTCCCTCGCACGTTGTCTCTGGGTCTCTGTTGGGCGGGCAGCAGTCCTGGTCCCCTGCCTCAGGGTCCCCGCAGGGCCTGAAACCAGGCCTCCGGCCTTTTCTTCCCTTCTTCCAGCAAAGAGCTGTCTCTCCACTGGCCCCGCACGGCCTGCTGCACCTCTTGGTCTCATCCCCACAGTCAAGGTAAGAAGGCCCAGTGCCCAAGCCCTTAGTGGATTCCAGATGCCCAGC
>NW_022103901.1:39935051-39939699 GCF_000313985.2 Echinops telfairi | reverse complement strand
TTGGACACTGGTTGACACGGCACCACGTGGAGAAAGCTGCATCTGTAAAGTGGGCTCTTTACTGTGCTGATTCTTCTTTTGACACGGCTGCACTGAGCCTTTGTTTGGAGCAGGCTCCCTGATGCGCTGCTGTTCAGTGCTCCCAGTGTTATCCCCATCTTTCCGGTCAGAACACGAGGACCGATGGTTCGGTAACTGTACCAAGGTCATTTCATCAGAGTGTGGTAAGGTCAGAATAGGGTCGCTGGTCTGAGACCAACTCAAACTAAGTCATTCATAGTGACCCTGTGGGACAGGGTTTCACTGCCCCTTGTGAACTTCTGAGATCGTAGCTCCTTACCAGGAGTACAGAGCGACATTTCTCCTAGGAGCAGCTGGTGGCTTTGAACGGCTGACCTTGCAGTTAGCAGTCCTGTATAACCCTAGCCGGCAAGACTCCTTTGCAGTGAGCACTTGGACTTTATTCTCTGTGTTAGACTGCCCCCCGCTGCTCAGTGGTCGCACACCAGGATTATTGCTAGCAGTCCCCCTCGCTGCTGATTCACAGCCACGCTGCAGGACCGGGAGAACTGGGCTCGGGACTTTCCGAGACACTAACTCTATATGGGAAAGCCTCTTCTTTCTCTCATGAAGCGGCTGGTTTTGAACGGCTGACCGTGTGGTTAGAAGCCCAGTGTATGACCACTAGGCCATCAGGACTCTTCTTGCTAGCAAGTGGCTACCTTCAAGTCCATGCTGCAAGCATGGGGGTTGTCATGGTTGCACCCCATGGCCTAACGTGAAGCTCGGACCCTCATTCCATCAGAGACCTGATGGCACTTCTCAGTTTTCTTGTGAGCTGGCTGCGCATACATTTGTGATGGGGGAGGAGGGACATCGCTTCCACGTCGGTGCCTGGCGCAGGCTGGTCACACCAGCATCCTCTGCTGGGGCAGACCTTTCCCCAGGGTCGTGGGGAACAGCCAGGGCCAGGGCAGGCCAGGCGGGAGCCCCTGGGACAGCCAGACGAAAACCCTCCTGGAGTCTGGCTTCTGGGAGGGCCCAATGCAGACAAGGCTATGAAGTGGGCAAACGTTGCCAAAAGCAGTTCTCAGATGACCTGTCTGTCTGTCCTTCCTCTCTTCCTTCCTTCCTCCCCAAATGTCTCCATTGTGGTGGTGGATAGATAGAGCCATTCAACCGCTTCTGTGTCTCCATGTGCCTGTGTCCTTTCACATTACATACTGACCATCTGCTAGGTGCAGCTATTCCAGAAGCTGGGGGTGTTGCCCCGGGCAGGATGGAGGGATCTCTGCTCTCATCAAGTTCACAGCTTGCTGCGGGGCAGACTGACACACATACAGAAATCACACAGATCAACAAGAACACTTCCCAGGAAGGGACACCTGCTGTAGTGGAAAGAGCAGGTGGCTTCAGACTGGGTGCAGAGGCCACGCAGGAGCTGAAACCCAATGGCAAACAAGGATCGTCCTGTGGGAGGTGGGGAGAGGTTTCCTGGCAGGGGAAGTGGTAGGCACCGAGGCCGAAAGGCTTCTTGGGGGTGGGTGGGGCTGTGGTAAGATGGAGCAGGGGTCCACCAGGGCTTGTCAGGCCCCAGGGAAGACTGGCTGTCATTCCAGAAGAGATCAGCAGTCGCTGGAGGACATGATGGCAGTGATGGTGCAGGTGCTCTGTGGCTGCTGGAAGGGACCAGCAGGGGGCAGAAGGGAGTCCTGCTAGGAAGCAGCCGTGGTGATTCCCGCTCCTTGCGCCTATGGGGGTTGCAAAGCTGTAAAGCTTTATGGGAGCAGAAAGCCTCATCTTTCTCCTGAGGAGCAGCTGGTGGGTTTGAACTGCCAACGTTATGGTTAGCCTGCCTGACCATACCACCAGGGCTCCTTAGTGGCAAAGAAAGAAGAAATGATGTCTTAGACCTGACTGCCAGGTGCAGCCTGGGGCACACACCCCTCCCCCAGACAGCCTCTCCGCTGCACAATGCCTGGCCTTGGGGCCAGATGGTCCTGGGTGCACTGGACGGCCTGGGCAGCGGATGCCTCTGCGTGAGCCTGGGTGAGTTTGTCTGTAAGAAGGGCATGCTGATTCCATGAGAGGAAGGCCCTGGGTGGGAAGGGTTGACGCAGGGGCTGCAGCGATGGTGCGGCAGCACTGTGAGGCTGGGCAGGCCTGGGCAGGCTGCCTGGGGTTACTATGGGGGGAAGGATGTGAAGGTGCTAACAACAGCTCCTCCTCCCCGACTGGGTATAATGGGCGGGGCGTGGGAGGCAGGGAGAGCGAGGGCTTCCTGAGGGGGAGGCTGGAGCTCGGGTGGCCCCACGGGGCTCTGGCTGGTGCCCTGGGCTTTGAGACATGCCGACGGTGGTCTCAGAGGCCCCTTTGCTCTTCTGCTTTCTTTTCTCCAGGCCTGGGTTTCTTCTCTCGACGCAACTGGGCTGAAGGAGCCCTGGTGACGTAGCGGCTAACGGCAAAGTCAGCTGTTCGAAACCAGCAGCAGCTGCTCAGGAGAAAGACGAGGCTTGCTACTCCTGTAAAGGGTGACAGTCTCAGACACCTACAGGGGCAGTCCCACGCTGTCCTGGACGGTCACTGGGAGTTGTTTTTGATTTCACACTGGGCTGAAGCTCTTTGATAAAGGTTTTGGTGGTGGCGGGGAGCGTTGGCAGCTTTCCTCCTATACCATGTACCCCCCACTCTATGTGCCTTCTTACTCCCAGAAGCGGCGAGGGTCCTGGCCAGACAGAGGCCACACAGGAGCATGAGCTTCCGGGAGAGCTGGGAACCCGCTGCACCCTGCCCTCTGAGCAGGACTCTACGACCTGCCAGTGTGAGTGCCACGGGGACCAGGGACCATGGGGCTGAAGGGAGAGGGTGCCCCAGCACGCAGGGGTGTGAGCGGCAGGCACAGCTCAGTCTCTGGGGTTAGGCTGAGAAAGGAAGGAGCTGGCTGTGAGCATTCACACAGAGGGCTGGTGCGTGGCACATGGAGGAGAAATCCTTCATCACACCACCCTGCTCGGCATTGTCAGGGGATCTGGTCCTTCCTTCCTCTCATCTCCATCCATAACCCCCCGCCTTGTCTGTCCTTCCATCCACCCATCCCAAAGGTTGCAAACTTTCTCTGTACATACTAAACCTCAACCGAACCTACTGCCCCCGACCCTATCAGGCACAGCAGAACTGCCCCTGTGGGTTGCCAAGGCTGTAACTCTTCATGGGAGTAGAAAGTCTCCTTTCTCTCCCGAGGTGCCATGGGTGGAGGCAGGCAGCTGTTTGTGGTCAGCAGCCCAGGCAGCCCTGAACCCCCGGCAGCTCTGTAAATGCGAGACCATAACTGCAGACTGAGCAAGCGCTCCGGCTGCACTCGTGGTGCAGTATGGGAGAACACCAGCACGGGCGTGCCCGTTTCCCAGGACAACTTACTCACCAAGGGGCCAGCAAGCCCAAGCTGGCTAATGCCAACTTATCTCTTCATTTGTCAATCCAGGAAACACCCACGGGCCTGCGGCAGATGGTGACAAACCAGGTCTCTGTCCTCTTGGACCTCACATTCGTGTGTGTGTCAGAGTCACGTGACACGTGCGTGCTGTGAAGGGACGGAGCAGGTGGTGGTGAGGGCCTTGCTGACAGAGCCTGTGGGAACCGCGTGCCAAGGTGGGGTCCTGGGGTCGGATCTCCGTGATGGCTGGCTTAGGAGTGCAGGGGCACGTGAGGGGTGGAGGGGAGGTCAACGAGTAGCGTGGACAGGCGGGGCCCACGGGCAGGCTTGCTCCTCTGTGGATTTCAGCAGGGACATGACGGCTGATTGGCACTTTGTAAAGGTCAGGCTAGCACTCATGGAAGGGCTGTGGGCAGGGTGAAGCTTCTGGGACAGGCCTGGCCCCTGGGATGGTGGTATAGACCAGCGCAGTGGTGAGGAGGGTGCCCCCTTGGGCTCACACCTTCCTCTCATCCCCAGCCACTCACCCCCAACTTCTCTGGGGAGCTAGAGTTTGCGGTCCCACCCTCTCTAGCCGGCAGGTCCACCACTGCCTGGCCCAGCCTGCCATCTAGTGGCCATCTTCAGAATTTCAGGCTGGCAGCTGGTAGGGATTTACTGTAACTGCCCCGTGGGTCTCCAGGGCTGTAACTCTTTACAGGAGCGAAAGCCTTATCTTTTTCCCCCACAGAGCGGCTGGTGGTTCTGAACTTCAGCCCAGCACGTAATCCACCAGGGTGTGACTGAGTGGGATCTACTGACCCCAGAGAAGGGCAGCACCCCCATCACCTCAGCAGTAGCCAGCCCTGCCTTCAACCAGGGGCAATAGCTGAACTACCCAGCAACTACCTCCGCCCTCTGTACCTCAGAAGTGCAGAGACCATGCGGCTGCCTTCCCTCACCAGAGAGCCCCTGGCTCCTGGCGGCCATGCATCGGGCTGCTAGCCACAGGTTATCTGTCTGTCTGTCGGCTCTAGCTGCACGAGGCTGCTCCTGAAAAGATGTGCAGCCTGGGACATGGTGGGGCAGCTCTCTGTAGACAGGGTGGGTGTGTGGTGGCTGGGCCTCACACAGGATTCATATTTCTAAGGCTTGGCTGTGTGTTGCTTAGAACAGTGCCTGGTACAAAGGAGCACTTACTAAGTAGTTCTGTTGTTTTGAAGGGGCCCCGTGGCA
>NW_022103901.1:39931829-39934213 GCF_000313985.2 Echinops telfairi | reverse complement strand
AGCCAGCAGGTGGGTCCATCAGCAGGTCTCAGGGGAGCCACAGGCAGCCGGACTTGGTGAAGAGTGGGGCTCTCTCCTTCCTCTCCTCCCCCTCCAAACCTTCATGAGAAATGTGCATGTCAGGGGCCTCTGTCAGAGCATTTACAGGCGTGTCGGTCAGGGTTCTAGAGAAACAAAGCCAGGCCACTTACAGATGAAGCTAGGTTTACACAGCAAGAAGGAATATAGCAGCGAATTAGTCCACACAGCAGTACAGAGAGCTGGGTTCAACTCACTTTCGTGGAATAGTTAATATAATGAAGTTCCTTCAACTCAAGTGGACTGTCAGGTCCAACCAAGGTCAAGGAAGCAGACAGCGGAGTCTGCCCGCAGGCAAGATAGGCAGAGTCTGCCCGCAGGCAGCAGACAGGGGTGGTGAGCAACAGCCAGTAGCAAGGGAGCTTAGCAAAGCAGGCCCTGATGGGATCTTGAACTCAAGCAATGCACCGTGACGGGATCCACCAGCCTCAAGCTCAAGCTAGGTGCGCACCAGCAGCGTGCGAAGCAGGTCCCAAAGGAGCCTCAAGCCCTAGCAGCACGATGCCCGTGGCTTGGCCCACAGGTGGTGCAGCACACCAGCTCAAGCCGCTGCTTGCTGGTCCGACCACCAGGGAGGAAGAGAGAGATGGGATGCCGTCCATCTTTATTTATCTTGGTCACCCTCCAATCGAGCTGCAACCTGATGAAACTCCGCCCACGTGTTGCTATTGGGCTAGTTGGCACAGTAAACCTAACTACCTACAGGTGTGTGTATCCATCACCAGTCAATTCTACAATATTCCCACTACCCCATAAAGAACCTCTGCACCCTTTGGTGGCCACCCCCCAATTTCCTCATCCCTTCTCCCCACCCAGTTACCCACAGGTTCTCTCTGGATTCACCTGTAACAGATGTCACGTCTGTGGGTCACACTGCATGCATGTGTCCCTTTCTGGCCAGCTTCCGCCTCAGCATGTGGCAGAGTGGCGTCCACTCTGTGGCAGCTGGCCACAGACTCTTTCATCCAGGGAGGCTCTGGAGTGGGGGTCACTTTCAAACCCAGGGTTCCTAGCTGGGGACCTGCAACCACAAACTCCACAGGTTGTCCATGAAGACACCATCCACAGAGCCACTGCCCCCAAGGCCACCCCATGCTGGCCAGGGACCTGGTGACCCCTGATGGCCGGCTGTGTGGGGCCCTGGTGCCCAGAGCTGCCGGCTAAGGCCTTTCCTCACAGTCTGAGGAGCTGGATTCAGCTCCGCCCTGTCTTCTCCCCAGGCTGGAAGGTGGGTATGCCGGAGAGGGAGGGGTCTGGTGGCCTGGCGGCGCCAGACTTGGCTCACGGGTGGCTTGTGCTGTTGTCCCAGGAGCTGGACACCCCTAGCCCTCCGCCCAGGCCAGTTAGGGTGGGGCCTGAGGAGAAGATACTTTCTCGAGTCCTGTGTCCACATGACCCTGTGGGTGACCCCTGGGCCCTGCAGTTGGACAGGCTGGATTCCAATCTCCGCTGCCCACCACTGATGAGCCAGTTGATGTCAGGCCTCGGTTTTCTTGTCTGTTGGGGGTTGGGGGGCACAGGCTAGGCAGCCACTGGGCCGTGCACCAGCCAGTGCCCTTGTGACTATGGTCTCATGGAGGGCTGCAGTGTGCCACTGAGCTGCCCCACGTAGACATGGGCAGGCCCAACCAACGGGGGCCACTTACGGGGATGGAATTCTTGTACATTAGTCAGCCCACTCTAGCCACATGGTTGATGGGTCAACCCACCAGCTGCTCCCTAGGAGAAAAATGAGGCTGTCAAAGTCTGTTCTGAGTCAGGGACAAGGCGTTCTCGGGTCCTGCGCCATCCTCATGCTTGCCGGGAGTGTCGCAGCCCACTCGGGCTCATCTTCAGAGAGTGGCCTGGTTTCACGGGCTCATCTTCAGAGAGTGGCCTGGTTTCACGGGCTCACTCTCAGGTGGGTCAGGGGGACCTTCTCCATAGTCTGCCCGTTCCAGAAGCTCCGCCGTCCTCACACGTGTTGTGTTTGATCCCACAGTTACAGCCACAGTGTCCTGCCATCTCATGGAGAGGCCCTCTGAGGCCGTGTAGAGAGCATGCAAAACGTCGCTCCTCCCTCACTGCTAAGGAGCATTCCGGTTGCACCTCTTCCAGACGGATCTGTTGGCTCTTCCGGCCGCCCATGGTCCTCGTCAATGCCACCATTCAAAGGCGGCACACTTCCTGGGCCTACCTTTCTCGCCGTCCACCACACGCGCACACATGCGGTGACGGGACACACGCTGGTCCTCGGAGCGGCATCCAGACTCCTCAGCACTCAGGAGGCCTTCTCCAGCGGGTTTGCCCAGTGCCCACGAGTAGAA
>NW_022103901.1:39928446-39931634 GCF_000313985.2 Echinops telfairi | reverse complement strand
GGGGGTGGGGGTGGGGTGCCAGCCAGAGCCTCCGGTAGCAGGCTGGAGGCTGGCTCTGGTCCCGTCATGGTGGAAGCCATGGCAGTGGAATGGGCCCACGTCTTCAAGCGTGAGTGAGCTCACCCCCCGAGAAAGGGAGGGCAGCGTGCTTGCTGCAGGGCCCCCGCCTCCAACACTGCAGGGCCCTGTGGCCGTGCCACACAGAGGCTCCATCTCTGTGTGCAGAGGAGCCAACCAGGAGGAAAAGCCCCGTGATGGCAGGTGGGTGGGGGGAGTGTCTGGGAGCCCAGGAGACGGCCCCCACCAGTGCCAGGCCGGGGCAGGGGTGTGCTGTACACCCTGCAGCCACAGTGCCCCTAGCATGTGGGTTTTCTTTGTTCAACTGCAATCAGATATCGAAAGACACAACACACCAGGAAAGATATGAGGGGGCTTCGACAAGCTCAAGGGCAAATGGAATGAAAAATCGTGGAAACGTTCCACCATCTCTTTGAAGGCACCTCATAGATGTCAAAGGAGTGGCGGAGTGGTTACGAATTGGGCTGCTAGCTGCAGGGTCAGCAGTTCAAGCCCTCAGCTGCCCCTTGGGAGAAAGATGAAGCTTTCGACTTCTGTAAAGAGTTACGGCCTCAGAACTCCCCAGGGGCAGTCGGCCTTCTCCTAGAGGGCCGCCGGGAGTGGGCATCTGCTCAACGGCAGGGAGTCTGGCTTGTTCCCAGGCACAGAGATCACGGAGACAGAGCAGGAGCTGAAAGGGAGGCGGCTCTGTCTTCAGAGAGAGCGCCCCCGGGGCCCCCTGTGGTTATCACAGCACCAGGAATCCAAGCAGGTCTGCATCTGGAACTGAGAAGGGTCCCCAGCCCGCTGCCATTGAAGGGAGCCTGTGGGACAGAGAACTGCTCCAGGATGCTTCTCTCATGGACTGACCCTCTTTGAGTTAGCTGCTAAGTGCAGTAAGTCACAAAAGGACACATCTACAGAGGTCAAGGTGCGCCAGTGGCCACTGGGGTGCTTGAGAAAAGGCAGAGTCATTGTTAGGGGCCAGGGGAAGGGGCAGACACAGGTTTCCTGTCACGGAACAAGCCAGACCCAAGTGCAGGGCCTGCCCAGGCAGGGAGATGGTGCAAGCGCTGGGCCCAGCTTACTCTCCCCTGTTCTCTTAGTGACTGAGCTTTCCCAAGCCTGCCCTAGTCTGAGGGAAGAAGAGCTGCTTGCAGACGCATCTGTCCAGGACAGAGAGGGAAACTCCAGAGAAACTCAAGGAAAGGCACAAAAGCGCTAAAGCAGCGCCACAGCCCCTAAGTATCCACAGAACATCCCACCCAACGGCAACGCAGCATGCTTCCCTTCCTGCACACACGGCCCTCGCTGAACCCTGGGCCCAAAGGAAGCCTCCGAGCACCCACAAACATCTCCTCAGATGGCGGCACCGTCGACACATGGGTGCTGAACGACACCCTGCTCCAAAACGACTACAGGGGCCTGGTGCGACAGTGGACTACGTGCTGGCCAGGAGCTCTAGCCCGTCCTATTAGGTGACTACGAGTCTGAAAGGGCTTGATGGCAGCCCCCCCAGCCCCCCCTTTGCTTAAGAGCATTCCTTGAATCGAACAAGAATGAAACACAACTTACCAAAATGTTTGGGACGCAGCAGAAGCAATGCTCAGAGGGCAATTTATAGCAATAAACACACAGATCCCCAAAGAACAACTTAACCCGATACCTCCAACAATTTGACAAAGGGCATCAAATTAAGCCTACAACTCACCAGAATAAATGAAACAAATAGAAGTCGGTTCTTTAAAAGGATAAAATTAGTCACATCTAAAAGAAAAAGGCACAACTAATATGAGCAAACGAAACAAACCCTGTCAGCAAAGAGCCAGTTGAAACAGATGGGATCCTGCTACGATGAGCCACATTTCACCAGTGGTTCTGCATTGGGCTGCTAATTGCAAGGTCGGCAGTTTGAAACTACTAGCTGCTCCTCTGGAGAAAGAGGGGGCTTTCTACTGCACTAAGGCTGTGCAGTCTCCGAGACCCACGGGGAGAGTTCTACTCTGCTCACTGTGAGTGGGAATTGGCTTGATGCCACTGAGTTGTGATGTTTCAACCACTTTAAAACCTAAAAGAAATGGATACATTTCTAGAAACACAATATTTACCTACATTAACATAGACTGGGGTAGACAATTATATCACAGCAAAAGAACACGACCATGTCACTAAAAAGCTCCAAACCAGAAAAGGACAGGCCCCAACGACTTCACAGGAGAATTCTACCATTTAGAGATGGGCTGACACCAACTCTACTCAAACTACCCCAGAATATAGAGACGGATGGACTACTTCTCAATTCGTTTAAAATTCAGTTTAGGAAGCTATCATTGCCCTGAGACCAAAACCAGTTAAAGACATCACTGAAAAGAAAATCAGAGACCAATACCTCTCATGCACACAGACACTGAAATGGACAACACTCTAGCCAATAGAACCCAACAATATATCACACGAATTACATCATGACCACGTGGGATTCACACCAGGGATGCAAGATGGTTCAACATAGAATATAATCAGTGTAATCCACCAACAGAAATAAAATGAACTACATATCAATTGATGCAGAAGAAGGTATTGGGCAAAATCGAACACAATGGATTAAAAAGAAAGAAAAAAATCAAATATCGATTCCTGATAAAAATGCTTAATAAGTAGCAGAATGGAAATTCTTCAGCATGATCAAGAATACACCAGGGTCTTTAACTGTTAAATGTTTATGGGAGCAGAGAGCCCATCTTGGAGCTGTTGGTGGTTGTGAACTTCCAACCATATGGGTCACACCCCAACACATAACCACTACACCAGGATTCCTACTATCCATGCCTCTCTAGTTCCAACCCAATGATTGGGTGGACTATGCATATGCAAATAAGGTATAGAAGGCTCTAACTTGGTGACTGATCAGTTTCCTCATCCAGGAAAGAAACTGTAGAAGCCTTTCCAATCCTTCTCCCAACTCTACCAACCAGCCCATTCTTACTTACACACAGCAGTGGGTTGGTGACAAAGGACAAGTAGATCATCCTTCTCAAGGCAGGGCTGATCACATCAACACTTGGCAGTTGTGTGTGCACATGCACGGGCACACACACACACACACACACACACACACACACACACACACA
>NW_022103901.1:39924472-39925590 GCF_000313985.2 Echinops telfairi | reverse complement strand
AGCCGTGTTCCTGTGGGCCGTCTCATAGACCTACCAGAGCTGGACGATGTGAAAGGGAAGCAGAAGGCAGATTCGTGCATTTGAGCGGCAGCTTTGATAACAACGACTATGCTACAGATGGCCAGAAGATGGACAAACCAGTCTTGGAGGAAATACAACCAGAATGCTCTTTAGAAATGAAATGGTGGAACGTTGGCTCAGTAACGTTAGACAAGCCATCAGGAAAGGCCCAATGGCAGAAAAGGACGTTGCTGTTGAGTAAACTACAGCGATGAATAAAACGGAGACCCTCCAAGGATGAGCCCAACAGCCCCCATGACGGACTCAGCCATGTGATCATGGCAGCAACACACGGCCAGGCAGCAGTTTGCTCTATCGCACAGAGGGCGCTGGGCATTCAGCCACCACCATCAAGCAGGACAAGACTGAACAAAAATCTGCATTAAGGACGACACGGAATCCAGACTTCCTGGCACCAAAGCTGCGTGAGCCCCTGAAACGACTGGCCTGAGATCATCGTTTAAAAACCAGCAGTAGTCATGTAGCTTAACACGACCAGGCCCTCTGCCTGCACAGTGTGCTCTTTCAAGGGCTGTCTCTATGGGGTCAAACTGCCCAGAGCAACTCAAGAGGCTCAGGGGAATCTCAGCAGGGAGAGTTCCTGTTGGTGGGGGAAGAGCAACTTGGAGGAGGAGGAGGGCGAGAAGGGCGTCACCACTCGAAGAAAGCACCCCGTCCCTGAGCAGCACCCTGAGGCACTGGGGGAGTGGCCTGCGTGCTGCTGTCCCTGCTCAACAAGTGCATTCTATTGATTACATAAGGACCAGTCACAGCAGCTGGAGGAGCCTCCAGAGCAGTGGCTCTCAACCTTCCTCATGCCACGACCTTTCGTACAGTTCCTCATGTGGTGGTGACCAACCCCCCCCACCATAAAATTATTGTCGTGGCTACTTCATAACTGTCATTTTGCCACTGTTATAAATTGGGCGACCCTCGTGAAAGGGTCGTTCAACCTCCAAAGGGGTCTCGACCCACAGGTTGAGAACCACTGCTCTAGAGAATCGGACACCATTCATCTGTGAAGGGTGAGGAATTTGTAGGTGACCATTTTTCTTTTA
>NW_022103901.1:39921864-39922872 GCF_000313985.2 Echinops telfairi | reverse complement strand
GGGGGGGGAGAAATCAGAGGGTCGAATGATAGGGTACTACCCCCTCTACCCCATCCCCCAAAGCTGGCAGGGGCCTGGGGCTGGTTTTTGGAGTCCAGGCACAGAGAGCAGGTGAGAAGGTGGACAGAACAGTGGGTGAGGAAGACAGGGGAGCCGGCAGTGCTGCTCCCTCCTCCACACTGATGTCTAAGCCCTGGAGAAAAACCCGAGAGTCAGTTCTTGGTAAGGACCCCATTCTTGATTAAGATCAAATTAAAATGTGGCTGTGCGTGAAGGCCTGAGTTTTGCAGCAGAAATTGGGAGGGAAACAATGCTTCATGTTCAGCTGTTGCCCAAGCAAGTGAAGCTGATCTCTCTCTCTGCTTCTCTCTCTCTCACACACAAACACACACACACACACACAGACCGTTAGGAAAAATCGAGTCAGCTTCTATTACTCAATCTTGTGTCTCAATTATTATTTCAAAACAGAGGGGGAGTGGGTGGGAATGAGGTCACCCTGAGGTCTTCTGGCCAGCTAACTTGGACTTCTGAAGAATGTGCAAGCATCCCTGGCCAATGGCCACAGGCCACAGAGGCGGCTTCCAGCAACTTCTCTGCCCCATGGCCTGGGGATCTGGTTTCGGACGTCTCAGATTGTTTCCTTTAGACCAGCTCGAAAGCATGTAGAAGAAAGGTGTACTAAGTTGATAAAGTAACTGAGAATGGCGACCTTCATCCAAAAGTTGTCTCATGACGGGAGCCAGGAAAGGTGATAAATGAACCAGGACAAGTCTGAGGAGGACAAGAATTCCAGAACATTTCATTGTGCTCCTGAGGAACCTGTACATGGACCAAGAGGGAAGCCATTTGAACCGAACAAGGGACTAAGATCAGGTGGTTTAAGACCAGGAAAGGTGCAGACCAGGGTTGTATCTTCTCACCACACCTTTTCAGTCTGTGTGCTGGGCAGAGAATCTGAGAAACTGGAGTAGATGAAGAAGAACGTGGCAGTGTGGGAATTGTGCC
>NW_022103901.1:39909753-39916636 GCF_000313985.2 Echinops telfairi | reverse complement strand
AGAGAGAGAGTTCCCAGTGTCTCTTATAAAAAGGCCAAACCCCCCAAGGAGGCATCATCAGGCTGTGACCTGATTGATAGGTTGGACCCTGCCCCTCTGCTTCACACAGGTTCACGATGACATAAACTCTGATTGCCACAGTCCGTTACAGTTGTCATCCCCCTGGCTATAGGGATCAACCATCTCAGAAACCGAGAAAGAAAACCCAGGGCCATTAAAACATGGCACCAGTGGAGCATGTGCAAGATCTCTGTGTAACAAGGTGGAAGCTGATATCACAGGCACCAGAGGCTGTGGCATGCAGACCACGGGGCAGAGCAAAGGGATCAGGCCAAGCCCAGAGGCTGAGGAGCAGCGCCGAGACTATGGGACTGTGAGACAGAGCAGTGGGCTGGCTTCCTGACCTGTGATCTTCCTGCACTCAGTGTCATTGCAGGTGTTGCACGATTCTGAAGAGGAAATTGTAGACTGGTATCGGACATATGGGCTAATATCAGACTTATGGACTTGATCTGGACCGGGCTGGGCTGTGTTCTCAATATACAACTGCTCTTTGATATAAAGCTCTTTCTTATATACATGAGTGTCTATGAATTTGTTTCTTCAGTCCACCCAGACTAACACACCTACCCTACTTTCTGTCTCTATAAAAACCAACAAACTCACTGTCATGGAGTCAATGCCAACTCACGGAGACCCCACAGGGCAGGGTAGAACCGCTCCTGTGGGCTTCTGAGACTGTCACTCTTGATGGGGGTAGAAAGTCTCATCTTTCTCCCTCGAGCGACTGTGGCTTTTGACTGCAGATGTTGCAGTTCGCAGTCCAATGTGGAACCACTAGCCACCACTGCTAGAGCTTCCTTTCCCGCACACTGTCTATAAGTGGAGCCATATCACAGATGGTCCTTTGTGATGGGCTTCCTTCTCTCAGCAGAACATCCTCAAAGTTCATCCGTGGTATAACATATATCAGTGCTTCATTTCTTGTTATTGTCTTCTTGCCGAAGATGAATTATTGGTTAGGTGCCATCAAGTAGGTTCGGACTCAAGCAAATCTATGCTAAACAGAAGGGAACACCACCCAGTCTTGGGCCAACCTCACAACTGTTGCATTTGAGGACAATCATTAGCTATAAATACCGGATGAAAATTGGGGTTGTGTATGTTGTAATTGCTAAACTCCCTGTCACAGGGTCAGCTTTGCCTCACAGGGTAGTACTGCCCCTGTGGGTTTCCGAGGCTGTAACTCTATGGGAGCAGAAAGCCTCATCTCTCTCCCTAGGAGCGTCTGGTGACATTGAACTGCTGACCTTGTGGTTAAGCAGCCCAATGTGAAACCAGGGCTCCTTGTAATCCCTAAAGCCACCACTAAGGAAAGTATTTTTTTAAATCTCAAAAATATAAAGGAGTAGAGTTAAAATCCAAAGCCGAGAGAGACAGAGAAGAGGAAAAATACAATGTTTTCTAACGGACGACCGCATTAATTACTCCAGAAGGAGAGGGGAAAGGAAGAACAAAGAACAGAAGCAAACAAAGAGAAAATGGGCCGCAGCCACGCCAGCAGTTCCACGGGAGGCACATGAACTAAATGCCCCAACTGGAAAAGATCACTGGACTGAAGCAAAAAAGTCATGTTCCAGCTCCGTGCTGTGAACCAGCGATCTTCATTTCAGATGTGAAAGCACAGCTGGATGGAGGCAAACAGAAAGGCATACACCATGCAGCATTCATGTCGGGAGCAGATCACAGCCCACACCAAACCCACTGCCATGGCGCCCAGCCTGACTCAGAGGGACCCCAGGGCAGGCCAGGCAGACGTTTGGAAGGAAGCCCTGTTGCGCTACTCAGCCTGTAAAAGAGATGAAGTCCTGATGGAGCGGGGAGAGAGTGCGCCGAGTGAAATTAGCCAATCACAAAAGCGCACATGTAATCTGCCCTCGCTTACAGAAAAAGACAGGAAGGAGAACCAACGTTGACTCCTGTTACAAGGGGCAGGTGGAAGGGCTGGAGGGAGGGAGGGAGGGGGGAGGGAATGAATGGCGACAGGAAAATCACATTGTGCAGCTGATCACTGCCATTGCGGTCAATAAGTTCTGCAGCTGTATAAAGTTGTGAGACAGAGTTACCACATGCACTACAAAAGAAAGCATCTGCTGAAGCTGCTTACGTATGACCACACACCTCACGGCATTTGGAGGACTAGGGTCATGGCTTCCTGGGTGCCTCAGCTGGTTGGCCAAGTAATGTGTTGAATACCTCTGTTCGAGCTCTGAGCTGATTGATGCGTGGTGCCTGGGGTCTGGGAAGCTTTTAAGTGGCCATCCAAGGCACAACTGGTCTCTACTTACCTGAGGAGCAGAGAAAGGAGGAGAGTCGGCTACAGGTGCGGGGTACAGGACGTGTGGCCACTGCCTCCATGCTGTAAGACAAGAAGAACAGTTTGATAAAAGATTCCATAGAAGAATCCTGATCCTGGGGGTGAGGGGAGGAATTGCAGAATAGAAGTTCAAATTCCCGTGACTAGACTTGTTGAAGTCAAGGGGGCAAGATAAACCCCTAGTACTCTGAGATGATTTTAAACCAAAAACATCCCCTGAAGTCTTCTTAGAACCAAACGCTAGTCTACCTTTGTGGGAAACAGAACGATTTCTCCCAAGTTGTCTCCCCAAAATATATGCCAAACCTAGCTGCTTGCTACACGTGGTAAATGACTTAGAGGTCAACAAAAGTAGGTCAGAGGTTACTCTCTCTAAGGACTATCAGCCATGTAGAGCTATCAGACTGTATAGTCTGTCCCACCCTAAGTAGGGCCCACTCTCTTCTGATAAGGATAGTAGTAGACTGTTTCCTTATAGGAGAGCCCAGAGAGGTCAAGTCCACTCAAGGGTGACCAAGGTTAGGCCACCATCATGAATCTAGGGTCAGTCCTTCTTATCACATGTATGCCCTTAGTCCCTCCCCTTCCTATCATGTGGATGCCCCTAGCTCATCCCCTTTCCGTTATACTTATGCCCATTGTATATCCCCCTCCTATTGCTTATTGTACTGCCTGTTGTCCAACCCCTTCCTGTGACGTATGTCTTTACCTGTATTTAGGAGGCATGCACACCCCCAAAGATATATAAGCCTTGGTTAGCAATGAATCGCTCTCTCCTGCTCTCTCCGGCCCTCGCGTGTCCCATCTCCACGTGAGCCACCAAGAGGGGCTGAGGTGAGCACTCTGCCATGAAATGTGTCTGACTCCTTCATCTTACTCCCTCCTATCTCTCTTATTTTCCAAAATGTCACTATGATCTTTATATATCTTAACCGTACAATTGCGCTTACTGAACCCATGATTAGTTGTGGGGGGCTGGCTTCCGCCACATACCTTAAATAGCAAAATCATTGTCCTTGAGCTTTATGCTTAAGAACTATCTATATGGGATGATCAAGTTAACAATAGCAAATTGCATGATTGTATAGGCAGGGAGCTGATGTTAATAGGAGAGGAACAGGGGAGTGAGAATGGCTAAAGAATGGAATCGATGTCTCTAAGTGGTACACGGCGAAACTTGAAGGGGTACACATTTTGCTGTGTGTATATTCAACAACAACAAAACAAAACGCAGAAGAAAAAAATCAGTTAAATATAGAATTACCCAATTCTCCTCCTAGATATCTGCCCCGCCCCCCACAAAAAAAGAAAACCGGAATCCACATAGATACTGTCTGGCCTTGGCACATCTCCACAGATACTTATTCAGAGCGGCAGTATTAACACAATGGAATATTACTTAGCCATAAGAAGAAAGGGAGCCCCAAGAGGGCATGGGTGGACCTTGAAAACACAATGTTGATATAACCTCCTCCCTGGGGGATGGACAACAGAACAGTGGGTGAAGAGAGATGTCGGACAGTGTAAGATATGACAAAATAATAATAATTGATAAATTATCAAGGGTTCACGAGGGAGGGGGAATGAGGAGGGAGGGGGAAATGAGGAGCTGATATTGAGGGCTGAAGTAGAAAGCAAAATGTTTTGAGAATGATGGTGGCAACAAATGTACAAATGTGCTTGACACAATGGATGGATGTATGGATTGTGATAAGAATTGTACGGGCCCCCAATAAAATGATTTTAAAACAAACACAATATTGAGTGAAATAAGCCAGACTCAAAGACCAATGGTGCAGGATCCCTTTTCATGGGAAAAATCTGAGATTTGCAAATGCATTCAGGCAGAAAGTCGGTCAGAGTTGTTCAGGGACTGGAGGGAGGGGGAGGGTGTTATTGCTTAAGGGGGCTGAGAGTCCCCTTTGGCCGCGGGAATGTTTGGAAATAAGACAGCAGAGACAGTTGCACAACATGGTGAGTGCCGTTATTACGGAACCGTACACTGAAAAATGGCTCAATTCGAAATATTTAGGTTCCGTATAGTTTACCACAATAAAACGTCAATTTAAAAAACAACAACAGTAACATGGTGAGTGAAAGGCCCAAAGACACACGCACATGAAGTCCACAGACTGTATGAGTCCACTCACAGGAGATGCCCAGCCCTGAGACGGAAGGTAGACTAGTGGTTGCCAGAGGCTGGAGGGGAGGGAGCGAGGAGGAAGTGTAAAGGGGTCGGGCTTCCTCTCCGGGTGATAAAATGCTCAAAAACTCACTGCCACTAAGTGGATTCCAGAAACTGAGAGGGGCAGTCCTACCCTGTCCTGGAGGGTCACTGTGAGTCCGGATGATGAAGATACTCTAGAACTAGATGATGGTTGAAGCTGCACAGGTTTGTGGATATGCTGAAACCATGAACCCGGTGAATCCTGTAATCCGTAAGCTTTTATCTCAAGACTAACTAGTAAGATTGGGAGCATATGGGCAGGGGGCGGGGTGGGGGGGTAGGGGGGGGAGCTGTTTTGGTTTCAGAATTAAACCAGAGACTTTTTCCTATTAAAAAGAAGAGTCCCTTTCTGTTTCTATGGACCTCTTCCACTAGTTCCCACCCAGAGACGCTTCTAACCAAGGCCCCCTGTTGGCCTTTTCATTTTTCATCACCCCCCCACCCCCACAATTAGAATGGGACCTGAGCTAAAGGGCATGGAGCCCCACCACCGCAGGTCATCTGCCAAGCAGCACCCCCAGACTCACTGTACCCAGAGAGGGCCCCCTCCTGTTCACCATCTGGAAGCACACGCTTTCCTCTCCCACCAGAAGCCAGACGTCACCCACCATGGTTTCCTTGGCAACAAGAGCCGCTCTCTATGGGTACGAATTGCTCCCCTGTCAGGAAGCACTTGCTGTGGAATCTCACTGGCATCAGAGGGGCGAGGCTGCCCCTCAGGTTTGCCTGCCTGGATTGAAAGTTCGGCACTAAGCCCACATTCTTGCAGAGATGGTGCACGGAGTCCACAGAGCCAGTCAGCTCTGAGGGCAACCAGGGGGCTCCGGCCTGTCCCTACTGTGTCACTTGTCATGAGGAAACGACTCCTGACCCACTGCCATCGAACTAATGCTGACTCATAAGCCGATGGATGGAGAGCTGGCCCTGTGGTTTGCGGCTGTCAATCTTGACAAGAGCAGGCAGCCTCATCTTTCTCCCACAGAGCAGCTGGTGGGTTCGAACTGCTGAGCTTGTGCTTGGCAGCCCCACATGTCCCCACTCCTCACATGGCTCACAGGGATGAACCCAGCCAGTATTTTCGGGGTGGAGGTTCAGGCCCATAGCCCACCAGCTGCCTGAGCTCCAACCAGCCTGGCCAGCTTCCTGGAGTCGGCCGTTCCTGACTGTGCTGTGGAAACTGCCTGCTACGTCCTGTCCCCGAAAGCCTGTGTTTCAGAAAGGAAGTGGAGACTGCGAGGGGAACCAAAACTCCAGAAAACTCTGCAGCCTTCCCCCCGCCCCTCCCCCGGCCCTACCCTACCCCCCAGAGGCCTTAGTGGGGTGGGGTCTCCACACATCACCCCCATTTTGGGATTGAGGCCACAGTGGCCCAAGTCTTGCCAGGCCTCTCAGAGGTCCCACCAGGTCCATTCCAACTCACAGCGACCCGGGGTGCAGAGAAAAAGCTTCACAGGGCTTCCAAAACGGGGACCTTTGGGAAGCAGATTGACAGGCCAGTCGTCTGAGGTGCCTCTGGAGGGTCTGAGCTAAGAGCTGAGGGCTTAACTGTTGGACACCTCCACCATGCTCCCAGAGGCCTTAGGGTTGCAGCTCCTGGAGGGGGCGGGGCAGCAGAACCTTACTCTGTAGACAAGAGGTCAACTCTTAAGACCGCTAGAGAGACCACATGGTTTGTTTTGGGAACTACCCTGTGCAGGAGAGCCCCAAGAGGAAGAGAAAGCCAGCCGGGCTCAGCTGCTCTTTGTAGAAGGATGGATGCGGCCCAGGCCCTTGATCCGAATGAAAGGGGAAGGCAGCCCTCAGGGCCAAGTGCACTTCCCATCTGAGCTCCAGGACAGCTCCTTTCGCAAGCTGGATGCTGAGGCAGCAGGGATCGCTCTCTGCGTGCTCCTGGGGACAGAAGGGACCTTGATCCCTGAGTTCGAGTTGGCAGTTGCCAGAGAGCTCTCCGACCCAGGCATGGGCCCTAGGCTCCATTTGTTACTGGGGTGGCCACCCTGGGAGCTGATGATGGCCCCTCCAGCAATCTGAGAGCACTTAGGGGCGATACTGCACAAAGAGTTTGGCTGGCAGGCTGGGAGCGGGCATGCTGCTTCACTTAGTGCTGAACCACCCATGGCGGGATGTTTGCAAAATGGGCCAGTGGCTTCACGTTACCCAAGGTGCCTCCTTCTGTCTCTCTCCATACATAATTTCAAGCAAATGTGAGCCTGAAGGCCCATGATATGACCACAGAATAAACAGGATGCTCATGGCAGAACACCTGTACCAGGAAAGGC
>NW_022103901.1:39900645-39908400 GCF_000313985.2 Echinops telfairi | reverse complement strand
TTCACAATCCATACATCCATCCCATTGTGTCCAGCACATTTGTACACTTATTGCCCTCATAATTCTCAAAACATTTGCTTCCTATTTGAGCCCTTGGTATCAGCTCCTCATTTCCCCCCTCCCTTCCTGACCCCCCTCCCTCATGACTAACTCATTAATTTTTAATGTACGTGCCACAGACTGCACGGGACATACTTATATGAAAAATAATCCATTGTTCACCTGAACTTCTAATGCAACTGAGGAGCTTGCATTCTTTTGTATTAACCCTTTTTATAAATGGATCCTCTTTTGGTTGGTAAAAACAACAAGTCCTTACAATGGTAAACACATAGGAAGCTAAGAAAATAAAAATGATATATACAATGAAATACATTTAAACGACAGGGTGGCCAAGGTATAGAGCTGTAATTTAGGATAACAGCAGCATAAGTTGGTGAGGTTGGCATAGATAGAGTTGTTGGATGTTCCTGCAGTTATGTTGGTATTGGTATGAGCAAGGTTGTTATAAATGCCGGATGGCAAAGGTAATCCTTATGGAAACCACAGTGATAGTAAATATTATGGACAAAAACAAAGCAGGGAAACAAAGGGATTTAGCAAAAATAAAGGAGGAAGAGGGGTAAATCGATACACAAAAGAAGCCAACGCTGCAGGGACAGGGGAACAAAGAAGGTTCAAACCAGTGTTTCCCAGCATGGGTGATGCCCCACCTGGGGGCACTGTAACAGTCTGGGGCTACCAAAGCAGATACCTATATGTTACCCTCCATTATGGGTCACAGTGCAAAAAGTGTTGAACTGCGGGGGGGTGTGGGTACGGAGCAGTTTTTCTGAAGAGACAGTGGTAGACCAAGTAAGTCTGAGAACCGATGGCGTACACCCAAGCGACGTACTGCTGCCTGACCCAGCAGCCTGCTGCAGGAGACACTGTAACGCGAGTGCCTCCACGGCTGCAGCCCAGAGGAAGCAGATTGCCCCTTCTTTCCCCCGGAACCGCTGGTCGGTTTGAACTGCCGGTGGGTCCTGGTAGCACACTGGTCAACAGCTCAAAACCTACAGCCGAGCACTTTAACCACTGTGCCGCCAGGGCACTGGAAGAAGCCTTAAGTCCTCCTTTATCAATAGCATAAATGGATCTAACACTCTAATCGAGAGGCAAAGAGTGAAAAATGAATAAAAAATAAGACCCATCCATATGCGGTCTACAGGAGACACCCCTCAGACACAACGAGGTCGAAAGTGAAAGGATTGGCTGAAAAAACAGCATTTGACGTGACTAGCGACTGAAAGCGAATCAGCACGGCAATGTTAATATCAGACAGAAGAGCCTTTACATCGGAAGAGAAATGTGAATCATATCTTACGACTGTTCAAACAGAACAAGTTTAAAACATTGAATTGTATGATATGTGAATTATATGTCAATAAAACTGTTAAATGTTTTAACCATTGGATTGCATATATGAATTATATGTTAATAAAATGTTAATTTTCTAAAAAGGGCTAAGAGACAAAAAGGATCAATACATCGAGAAAATACAACAATTATAAACATACGTGCACCTTACCTAAACCAAAAACCAAACTCACTGCCATCAAGTCAATGCGACTCATAGCGACCCCACGGTAGGTTTCCAAGACTGCAACTGTTGAAAGGAGTAGAAAGCCTTCCTCCCTCGGAGCGGCTGGTGGTTTCTGACGGCAAGTCTACAATGAGGCGATCGCAGCCTGACATGTAAGCACTACACCACCCGGGCTCCTGCACCTTACTGAAGAGCGCGAACATCTATCCAGCCAACACTGACAGACCTGAAGGGAGGACCAGGCCTGCAATATAACCTTACGGGAAATACGAATGGGCACATTCACACAGAGAACCAAAAATGATGGACAGTCACTAAGATGAGCATGCATGACAGCGCCACTCGAAGTCAACCCAGATACACAAGTATGCAGAGTAAAGCACACTGTGCTGCTGTTGTTAGCTGCCATTGAGTCAGTTCTGACCATGGGGGCCCGTGCACAACAGACCGAAACACGGCATGCTTCTGTGCCATCCCCACAACGGTTCCTCCACCATTGATGCAGCCACGGCATCAATCCACCTCAGCGGGACCTTCCCCTCCTTCGCTGCCCCTCCACTTCACCAAGCAGGATGTCCTTCCAGGACTGGTCTCTCCAGACAACCTGTCCAAAGTATGTGAGATGAAAAAGTCTTGTCATCCTTGCCTTAAGGATCACTCTGGCCTTATTTCTCCCAGCACAGATTCGTTTGTCCTTCTAACAAGCCATGGGATTTTCAATATTCTTCTCTAGCACCACATTTTAAATGTGACTCCTTATCACCATTGTGGCTCCAGCCACAATTTAAATGTGACTTCCTTCATTCAGAGAAAGCAGCAGCTGAAAACAAACCTACACAGCGGGAACCAGGGAATTAGAGCTATCCATGTGTAATGAAGGCAATCACAAAGTAGAAAGAAGGAGTGGTGTCTTGCCAAACTTCCAAATGGAGAGGAAATACAATGGATTTCAAGAACACAGGTGGCCAGTGATAAACGATGGAGGTGGGGGAAGAGGCAGGGAGGAGTGCAAGAGTTAAAGGCCACAGCTAAGTACTGGTAGACACACAAGGCTGCCATGACGGAGCTCTACAGGTAGATGCCTGGATAGACTCGCAGGCTGAACAGCTGTGGGACCGAGCATGGGAGTAGACCCACAAGTACACAGAGGCTTGATGCAGTATATTTTCCCCTCTGTGATCCACTGCATTCTTGGATCTAGCAGCAAAGTTAAATACCCATTCACAAATAGACGCTTACGAAAGCTTCTTAAAAAGCACAACTCAAATTCACTGCCATACAACTGGTTCTGACTCATAGCAACCTTATAGGACAGGGTAGAACTGCCCCTGTGGGTTTCCAAGTCTAACTCTTTCTGGGAATAGAAAGCCTCATCTTTCTCCCTCGGAGTGACTGGTGGATTCAAACTGCTGACTTTATGGTTAGTAGCCCAACGTGTAACCCACTACACCACCAGGTCTTCGGAAAACTTCCATTGCACAACCAAACATCTTGAGGGAGGGAGTTGCTGCACCTGGGTGTCTCAGGACCATAATCTGGGGGAGCACTAAGGTCAACTGGCATAACATAGCCCGCAAAGTCTACATTATACTTTAGAGTAGTGGTTCTCAACCTGTGGGTCGTGACCCCTTTGAGGGTCCAACGACCCTTTCAAAGGGGTCATCCAATTCATAACAGTAGCAAAATTACAGTTATGAAGTAGCAACGAAAATAATCTTATAGTTGGGGGTCTTCACATGAGGAACTATATTAAAGGGTCGCGGCATGAGGAAGGTTGAGAACCACGGCTGTAGAGAGTTGTCACTGGAGCCACAACTTGTAAGCAGCCATCTAGGATGTCACTATTGGTCTGGAAAGACCAAACCAAACTCACTGCCATCAAGTCAAATCCAATCCAGTGACTCAGTGGGACAGGGTAGAACAGCTTCGGAGCATTTCTGAGGCTGTACCTCTTACTGGGAAAAGAAAGCCTCGTCTTTCTCCCACGGAGTGGCTGGAGGTTTTGAACTGCTAACCAATGCACCAGGAATCATTGATCTGGAAAGAAGAATGCTTAAACTCAGAGATAGGTGGGAAATGTTACGTCAGCTGACTAATGGACCACGTGAACTCAGTCTTCACAACCTAGAGACCAACAGTTGGTGCCCAACTACTATTACCAACTGCTCTGAAAGGGATCACCTTACAAAGTGCTGGACCATATTAGAAAGAATGGGAGAAATATGTGGAACAAAACTCAAAATCAGGAGAGTTCAGACTTGCTATTTGAATAAAACTATAGCCCTTATCACCCTTCAGGACTGGAACTGAATTCATCCCTGTGGCTCAATTTTCATCTAAATAGATCTATAAGGAGGAACAATATCACTATTGAGGTGTGCATCCCTTAGAAAATCAAACATCTGGGCTCAGGGGCAGCATTCACCCAAAGACAAAGTTCAGAAGTGCTGGACAGAAAGAGGAAAAGAGATAGGAAACAGGGAGAAGGTGGGATGGGTGATGTTACATTGAAAGGGACTGCAATGCATGAGATGACATAGAAGGTATGAATAGCTGAATGTAAAACTAATGATCTGCTCTGTAAACCCTAACCCAACTCATAAGTTTAAAAAAAAGCCTACAATGATAATTTCAATATTGAAGTGAACGACTGGGAAGAAAACCTAGAAAGTAAAAGAGGCTCTGCACACCACCCTTAACTGACCAGACAGAACACACAGAGAACCTCCTCTCTGCAGCACATGGGTCATTCTCAAGAGGCAGCGTACCGAAGACCCAGAGCAAGTCGAAGACCCAGAGCAAGTCTCCATACAGCTTACAAAGTATTCGGAGGCTTCCAACAGTTTGGGGGAAGATTCCATTATCTTTTCATTCCACTTTGCCACAACTTTTGCCAAATCCTTTGCCAAGCATGATGGGAGGAAATTAGAAATTATACCAAAAGAATACTGAAAAGTGAACCCACACTCGGAAACTTAAGTATCCTGTTCCTAAACTACTGAGTCAAAGAAGTCACATCCCCAAATCTATGGATGAGCAACGACAGTTCTCACAGGACAGTAAGAAAGAGTAGCCCAATGCTACAACTTGTGGATTTAGAAATGGAAGTGCAAAGTAAGCCCAAAGTTGCCAGAACAAAGGAAATAATAAAAGATGGGATCGGATATATATGAAAAGTTGAAAAGCAAAGCAATAGTATCAATGAAATCAGGTTTTTTTTAAATCGTTTTATTAGGGGCTCAGACAACTCTTATCACAATCTATACATATATCAATTGTGTAAAGCACATTTGTACATTCATTGCCCTCATCATTCTCAAAACATTTGCTCTCCACCTAAGCCCCTGGCATCAGCTCCTCATTTTTCCCCTCCCTCCCTGCTCTCGCCTCCCTCATGAACCCTTGATAATTTATAATTATTTTGTCATATCTTGCCCTGTCTGATGTCTCCCTTCACCCACTTTTTTGTTGTCCATCCCCCAGGGAGGAGGTGACATGTAGATCCTTGTAATTGGTTCCCCCTTTCCAACCCACCCTCCCTTCACCCTCCCAGTATCACAACTCTCACCCCTGGTCCTGAAGGGATCATCCGCCCTGGATTCCCTGTGTTTCCAGTTGCTATCTGTACCAGTGTACATCCTCTGGTCTAGCCCTAAGTTTTTGTTTTTTTTTAAAAAAAAAAAAAATCAAACTTCTGGCTAAAGTGACAAAGAATAAGAGGTAGAAGATGCAAATATCTAAAATTAGAGACAAAGTGGAGACATTACAACTGACCCAACAGAAACCTTTAATTGTAAGAGAATACTCTGAACAGCTGTATGCAAACCAACTTGAGAACTTAAGAGGAAATGGATGAATTCCTTGACACTCCTTAGCTTCCTACATTGACTCAAGAAAGTATGGGTCTGCTTCCGACTCCAAACAAGTGAACAGACTGAATTTGTCATTGAAAACTTCCCAACCAAGAAAAGTCCTGGCCAGATGGCTTCACTGGGAGTTGTAGCAAACTTTTATAAACTTGTCTAAAAAAACAGACAAGGGGGTCAAAGATTGTATGACTCCACTTACATGAGATTTGGGACAGAGCCAAGCACACAGAAGCCAAAGTTTACTAGTGGTTACCATGATCGGGCCAGAGGGAGGGAAAAGACCTCAGAGCTCAGGGGAGCACTCGCTTCTGTTAAGGTGATGGAAAAACTAGGCAATGAATAATGGTGATGTTGGCACAACAACCTGGCAAAATAATTAATGTTATTGAATTGTATACGTGAAGAATATGGAATTGGCAAGTGTTTAGTTATATAAACACATACCATAATTTTAAAAAAATCTACAATGAGGTTTCACAGGCACTATTTCTACATGTGTCTCTCTTTTTTTATTAGTTGTATTTAATACATATATCACTCCCTATTTTAATCACGTCAAGTAGGATTGGACAATGATCACCACAATCAGTTTTCAACCATTCTTTTTCTACATGGACTCCTTGACATCGTCCCCCTCTCCCCCCTGAAGCCCTTATTCTACTTGCTGTCCCTACAGGTTCAGTAATCCAGGGTTTCATATATCCAAAATGGAAAAGCAGGTAGCACAGCTTCAAGAGGGTGGCCTCCACTGAAATGAAACCTCTGAGACACACTCTACTGAGAATGAACAAAACACAAACCAAAAATGCAGAAAATATTGGAACCCAGATCAGGTCCAGCCTGCCCCATAGGGGACAAAGTTATAATTGTTCAGGTCAGATCGATGCCCTTGATCTTTTAAACTCCTCTCTCCCAAGCACTGTGTGCAGTGACCACTTTTCTCCCATCCCTCATTTCTAGACAGGGGGAGTTCTCGTTTCCTGAGCAGCTCCACAAATGAATCCTGGGCTCCCACTGTCAGCCCTCGCCTTCTGGACACCGGGGCCTCACAATTGAGGCTCTGATGCTGATCCCTCCTTCAACTTTAGATGATATGGATTCCAGCCCTTCAGTGACTGTGGATGTGTGCTGCTTCCATGTGGACTTGGTTGACATCGCACTTACATGGCTGCTCATTGGGAAACAAGCCTTTAAGACCCCAGACACTATCTTATCTGATAGCCTGCCACCATCTAAATTTTTGGCACATTTTACTAAAGCGCCCATATCGTCTGTGTTCCCTTCCCGAGGGTGAGTATCGAGCAGGGCCATGATGTAAGAACTAATTATTTTTTAAGTTGGAGCTAGTTTGTGCGAGCCCAAAATCCATTCCTAAACTTTTTTCTTTCTTTCAATTTGCTATAACTTGGGAGTTAATACCTATGTCCTATCATTCTAGAGTTCAATCACGTCAAACAGAATTGTATGCTGGCTTCCATAATCATTCTCCAAACATACTTTTCCTTCCTGGACTCCTTGACACCATCTCCCTTCTATCTCCCCTCCTCCCCACCTCCAAACCTTTTGTTCTATTTGCTTTCCCTAGAGGCTCAGCGTCTCTGGGTTTCATTTACTGGGGGGAAAAGAGAAGCAAATAACACAACTTCAAGAGGGTGCCCCCCCCCAATGGTGACGCACCTCTGTGATACACCCATATATGAACAAGCTTAAGCAGAATTTAACAGGGTGACCTTCACAGGATTGCTGGAACACCCAATCCTGGGTTTATACATGTCCACGGGAAATGAAAGCTGAATACCATGTTCACGGCAGTGAGACACTAAAGCCAGAAGGCAGAAATGACCAACATGTCCCCATCAGCTGACGGGATCCACAAAATGTGATGCCGCCATGAAGCAGAAAATCACTGAGCCATAAAAGGAAACAGTCTACAAATGCACAATAGCCATGAAGCGGATGGAGGAGTCTTGGAAACACTTGGCCGAGTGAACTAAGCCAGTCACGAAAGGGCAAATAGGATTGAATTCCACTTACATGAAGCATCATGCGTAGGCAAATGCAGAGAGATCAAATTTTATTACTGGTTCCCAGGCTGGGGAAGAATCCCTGGTGGTGCTGTTGGGTAATCACAAATTTGGCAACTCAAACCCACCAACAGCTCAGCAAGAGAACGATGAGGCTGTCTGCATGCATAAAGGTCGGCAGCCTCTGACACCCCACATAGGATTGCCATGAATCAGAATCAACTCCGTGGCAGGGGTTGGGTTCGGTTTGGGACCAAAGTTGGAAAGGAAGCGGGGC
>NW_022103901.1:39891771-39898727 GCF_000313985.2 Echinops telfairi | reverse complement strand
CTCCTCCAGATTGTTCATCCAGCCTATGTTATTTAGACAGACCTGTGGAGATAATAACATGCACAAAAACAAGACAGAGCAAAACCAAGCAACAAAAGAAAACAAAAAGCCAATGACAAAAAAACAACAACAAAAAACTTGTAGTTAGTTCAAGGACTGTTCATTGGCCTTTAAGAGTGTTTTCCAGTTGAGTCTGATGGGGTGTCAAACCCTGGCAGTAAAGTCTGTTTTTGGTATTCCCTGGGGACTTCATTGCTCTGTTCCCCTTGCTGTTCTGTTGCACACGCTTAGTGTGCCTGGGTATGGTAGGAACAGATCGGGCAGAATTCCCACACTGTGGCTCCAGTGTTGTCCCATAGGGTTAGGGGTGAGAGACATGTTTTTTTGCCAAAAACTGGCGCACTAAGATAGATGCGTGAGCAGGTGCACTATTGTGGTGGCAAAACCAGTCTCCTGTCTGCCACAAACCAGGCCTTCTCTGTCGCACAAGTGCTGCCTGAGGCCAGGGGCTTCCGGGTCGGATAGAGCAAAGTATACTGTGCTCTGGGACAGCAAGTAAAAGATCATTACTCATAGACCCAGAACTAGTCTTTGCTGCCAAAGAAAGGGGAGGCTTTCTGCTCCCTCCAAGAGTTAGAATCTTGGAAACCCTGAGGGGCAGTTCTACCCTGTCCTATAGAGTCACTATGAGTCAGCATTGGCTCCAGGGCAGTGAGCTGAGCCATTATTTGATATTTTCTTTTATAAGTTTCTGTTTAAATTCCTGCTTTTGGTTCTCTTAGATCTATGCAGTCTCGGAAGCCCATGGGCTTCCTACGGTGCCAGAACCCAGTGGGTTTGCATCTATACAATCAGGAGGGGTTGCTGTGCTCTGTATCAGAAAGCTGACATCCTTACCTTGCGAGCCATTAGCAGAAGGCCAGTTGAAGGTGGATGAGCCATTTTCTCAGCTGTGGGCATCTCTGTCCAACACTTCCCCTCCTCCTGAGAACCAAGGGAGAGGGTAGGCCCTGGGTCCTGTGGGTGCCCCAGTTCTTCATTCCACTTGTGATACAGTCATTTCATGTAGCAAGGTTAGTGCACATTTAGATGTTAACTGCCCGGGGCCAGCACCAAACAAAGCTTCAGACGTGGCCTCGTCATCAATTTATGAGACCCCAAAGGCTCACCTGGGGGGTCTGCTATCACCTTGATGGACGGAAGGACCCTCGAGGGGATTCAGAAAAGGAATTCAGGATCGGAAACTCTGTGCTTTGCTTTGTTTCCCCTGGAATCCCAGTTGTCCCGCGCAGTTTTCAATTGTGGTTTACTTTCCTGGACTTCATCTACCAGCTTTCGGGGTGGACTATCGGACGTGTCGAACGTTAACCATACACACTGCAGGCTACTTGCTGGCTCCTTCAAGGCATCACGCCAAATGCTCAGTCCAGTAAGTCCTATGCAATTCTCATACCCAGGTTCAACTGGGTTTGGCTGGATTTCTGTTGGAGCAGCTTTGAGAGAGGACTGAGCCCCAGCCCCACAGCCCCAGGGTGTGTGGTTTGCAGCCAGGGCGCCTTGAGCTTCACACAGTTGTAGCCCATCATTCCCAAGCTCATGCTTTGCAAGCACAGGTGCGTCTGCTTCTGGTTGTTAACCAAAGCAGACGAGGGAGCCTTGCAACAGGTTTGGGGGGGGGCTTCTGTATGGAGCATGTGGGGTGCTTCAGTGGGTCACACAGCAACTTCACACCCTCACTGAGGAGCGCAGTGGCTGCGAGGCTCGGGCATGTTAAGGAGTGGTTAATTGTGAGGCCAAGGAGGCATCAGCGGATTGGTCAGTGGCAGCTGAACAAGATTCCAGCGTAAAGTACTCACTGAAGGTTACATTTTGAGGGTCTCAAGTCCCCCTGCAACAGGGGAAACACATCACTCTGAACGCTGCCTTGAAGGGTCAGATGGTCCAGTCTTTTGACCAAGGCAAGCACGGCAGAAGTCTCAATCAACATCACTGGGCAAGACAGAAGGCTGGGGGTCACGCTCCAGAGATAACGGAGGCAGAGGTTATGTGGTCACCAAGAATCCAAGTCCAAACCAGGGTCTTGTTTGAGCCAACCATGGAGCAAAGATCCACTCAGGGAGGTAAGAATGTGTGGATCCTTCTGGAACCTCTCCAATTCCAAGGAATTGTTCTCTAGAAATAACGCCTCTTCTACCTTCAGTGAAAATTTCTCTGTTTTCAACATGCTTGAGGCAGGAAGACGCACACATGTCCATTGAGAGATGCTTCCTTTAAATGTCTCCTTCATGACTTCCTTCTCCTGAGATTCAGAGATGGCAAAAAAAACTTCCGAGTGTGACAGACCTGGGCTGTCCCCATTGACTCTTACTTTCCATGCCAGCCATTCCCACTAGTATTCATTCCCTGGAAGGCCAAGCTGGTCTCCCGCTCCCAGCTCCCTCTTGGCTCCTGAGGCCATTCCTCATGCCTTGGAGGCCACCAACCAGGGCCAAGGGCAGCTCTGACCCCTCCAGCCAAGTCTCTCCTGACCTAGACCTACCTAACAGAAACCTGAATCTGGCTGTTGTTAGCCTTCACCTGGAGGGCTTTTCGAACCCTTAGACTTCCTCAAGCCCCACCCACAAGATTCCAATCCCCAAGCTTAAAAGCTGCCCAGGTGAGGTGGACCAGAACCCACGGGGTGTAGAGCACCCAGGAGGTGACTGAGCAGGGCTGGAGGCCCCAGGACAGGCCTGGGTCTGGGTCTGACTTTCTCAAACAGGCATACGGACTTGACTCCAGTTCTGCTTTTCTCTCCTCAGGAGCCACAGGCCTCGGAAGTGACAGGCCCGCGGGAAATCCTGACGCTGTCGGAGCAGGAGTTTGGGATTTCTGGGGACCCAAATTTTAATCACCCTTTCTACTTTGTCTTTCTTGCCCACATCTCCTCGCGGGTGCCCTGGGGAGGAACTGGGTGGCAGTCCCTCGGGATGCATGGCTGCCCAGGGCACTCTGGGGCAGATGACTTGTTTCTGAATGGAGAAGTTCCACGTGTGGGGAGGAGCTTGGGGGTGTGGAGGCGGGGCCATCATACCCAGATGGAGGAGACTTTGTTGAGATTTGTGACACTGAGTTAATGCAGTATTGGGATGGGAACTTTGGGGACCTGGGGGCAGGATAAATCCTTCCTTTTCTGTATCTGGTGGAATCGCAGGGTGGGTGTGTGCATCTCTAAAACTCAACGTTGCCCTGGAGTCTTGATGCTGACTCATAGCAACCCTGTGGACAGAGTAAGACTTGCCCCTGGGGCTTTCCGAGGACAGTAGCTCTTTATGAGAGCCTCGTCTTTGGGGGAGCAGAGAGGGCCCTCAAAGCTGTCCTCAGCCTAACCACCAGAACTTGTGAAAACAACTACCACTCATTATCCACCATCTTGTTACCCAACACTGTGCATTTACGACAATATTAGAAAATCTACCACCTGCCCCCAGGACGTGGAGCAGAAAGGAGCACGCTGGCAGTGGAGGCCAGGTTAGGCAGCAGCTCGGCTGGGCCATGACTGTCCTGGAGGTTGAGCGATGATGTTGCAGCCATCCTCTGTCTGTGATCCGACGTGGTCGGCCTTCATTCTTCCAGAACATTTGTGCTTTGCATTAACAACCTGGCCTTTGGTACCTTATCCTGCTGGGCAGAGAGGAGTTCTTCAGCAGAAAGGACGTTGCAGGTGTAATTAAAGTTCCGGAGCTAGAGCTGGGAATGGCCCCAGATGATTCAGGGGAATCCAGTCTAAACACGCTTGGTTGTTTATGCATGAACGAAACAATGTTGGGGCCTGCACTGTCTGTGGGCTGGGAGGTATGTTCGCGTGTACTGTTGTGGCGGTCACAAGAGACATGCCCTTGAAGGCAGAGGAGAGGCTGGATGCAGGAGGAGGTGCGGGGGAGGGCTTCTGTTCACCCTGTGAATTCCTGGGGCCAGGCCCACCAGGGGCGCTCTTAAGACCAAGGACACAAGCATTTCCGAGCACCTTCTAAATTACAACCTGGACCCCAGTGACCATGTGCACTAATCACTTAACTCCTGATGACCCTGTCATCCCTTGCTACA
Organism: Echinops telfairi; assembly: GCF_000313985.2. Classification (NCBI taxonomy): domain Eukaryota; kingdom Metazoa; phylum Chordata; class Mammalia; order Afrosoricida; family Tenrecidae; genus Echinops; species Echinops telfairi. Next base: position 39,894,641 of record NW_022103901.1, on the reverse strand, counting down.
GAGAATGTAAGAAGGCTCCCAGGGGGGGAGGTCACGTTGGCTGACAAGGCTGGGATTCAAAGGCAGACTCATCTTTAACCTCATCTGGTTGCCAAACCCTGCACCTTCCCCACCCCCTGAAGATGGCTCCTGAGACGGGCCAGTTTGCTCTGGGTCTCGCCTGTCCATTCTGTCCCTGGCTGCCATCCCACTCCCCTGGGCTGAGAGCCCAGCTGCTCGGACTGACCAGCAGGGGGTGCTAGCGCCTAAGAGTGGAGACCTTCAGCCCTGAGGGGTGTCTAAGGAAGGCCACCCAGGCGACAATTCAAATGCGGACTAGTTTCCCAGGGCCTCTGGCCCAGCCTGCTGGCCACATGGCCTTGGCCAAACGCCCCTCATCTCTGGGGCTGCAGCTTCCACAGCTTTAAAGTGGGGAGAGTGCCGCCGTCACAGGGACCAGCATTGCCCCTGTCCCAGCATTGCCCCTGCCCCATGCTGGTTAGTTTGCATTATCAAGAGACATCGGATGATTCACTCAGGACTATGGATTCAGATTCTGCCCAGATCACATAAATCCTTGTTATTTTAACCTTGTTGTTCCTTTTCCTCCAGCCTTATCAAGAGCCCTGCCTCTGGATTCATCCCTCCCCACCCTGCTAGCCTGTGTCCTCAGGCCAATGGCAAAACCCACAGCCGGCTAGGGCAGACTTCCCAGGGGAAGTTCGGGATACTGTGCCGTGGCAGTGTATTTTTTGTCATCTAGCCTCAAAGGAGGCCCAGGGTGGTGCCAACGGCTAACACAGGGGGCTGCTAACCGAAGAGCTGGATGTTCTAGCTGCCCAGAGGTGCCCCCAAAGAAAGGTCTGGCAATCTCAAACTCACTGCCATCTGCTAGGGCTCATAGTAACCCTACTGGACAGACACCCTACTCCTTAGGGTTTTCAAATGTAAATCCTGACAGGAGTAGACAGCCTCATCTTTCTCCCTCTGGCCTTGTTAGCAGTCCAACGCCTTACCCCACAGTGCCACTACAGTAAGTTTAATGCAAAAACTAACAACCCCCCCCCCCCAAACTCACTGCCATCGTGTTCATCCCAACTTCTAGTGACCCTATTAGGACAGTCAGGAGCCCTGGTGGTGTAGTGGTTATGAGTTGGGCTTTGACCCACAAGGTCGAGTTAAAAATCACCAGCCACTCCAAGGCTTTCTATTCCCAGAGTTACAGTCTTGGAAGCCCATAGGGGCAGTTCTACCCTGTCCTACAGAATTGTGATGAGTTGGCATAGACTGGATGTGAGTTTATATATATATATAAACATATATATATGTATGTATGTATATATGTTTATGTATATCTATATATATGATAGTAGAGCTGCCCCTGTGGGTTTCTACGGCTGTTAAGTCTTCATGGGAGCAGGAAGCTTTTCTTCCCAGTCATTCACTTCAATATTGAAATTATCATTGTAGGCTTTTTTTTTAACTTATGAGTTGGGTTAGGGTTTACAGAGCAGATCATTAGTTTTACATTCAGCTATTCATACCTTCTATGTCATCTCATGCATTGCAGTCCCTTTCAATGTAACATCACCCATCCCACCTTCTCCCTGTTTCCTATCTCTTTTCCTCTTTCTGTCCAGCACTTCTGAACTTTGTCTTTGGGTGAATGCTGCCCCTGATCCCAGATGTTTGATTTTCTAAGGGTTCTCCCACAGAGCCACTGTGGCTCAAACTGCTGACTGTGGTTAACTGCCCAACACTTAACCCACCATGCCAGCAGGGGCTCCCCTGCCATTGAATCAGCCCCAACTCAGCCATTGAAAACCCTGTGAGGCAATTCTACCCTGGCCCATATGGGGCCCCCTTGAACCAGAATCAACTCCTGGACCTTCAGTACTGCTGGCCCAACCTCAGAGCCTGCCAATATCTAGGCAGGTCCTGCCGGGGGGTGTGGGGGGTGGGGGTGGGGGGGTTCTCAAAGGTCCTGCTGGGAGAGACACAGAGATCAGCAGGACACAGTGGAACCCATGATAAGAGCAACTCCACAACCATCTCTACGCATATCTGCAGAGTTCCCTAGATGGCGGGGGCAGGTGCCAGGATTCCTCCAGAATCACCTGGTGCACTTTCCCAAATGACCTCCAAGACAGAAGTCAGACAGGAATGGGTGGACACCCGTCTGGAGCCCAGGTGTGACCAAGTCTGGATACTTTATTCAAGGCAGCTGCTTCAATGTAGGCCACTAAACACCAGCTCTGCCCCCATCCTTGCTGAGGCAGCTACTCGGGGAGTGTGGACCCCAGCCTGAGACTGGACTAGGCCTGCCTGAGCCCACGTGGTGGCTGGGCAGTTGGGCTGAGACCGCTGAGATTTCAAGGTGACTGGAGGGCACCTGGTTCCTTCTAGTAGATTTCTTTCCTCCTCAGCCAGAGCAGACACAACGCAGCCAGGCGACAAACAGCAGGGCTCCCAGCTATCTCTCAGCGGTGGTGACTCCCCTCCCCCCTGCTTACCTGAAGCATAAGAATTTTGGGGCAGGACTTCAGCTTTACAAGAATATGCAACAGAAAGGATGAGGGAAATCAGGCGATCCAAAACCGGATCCAAAACCGGCCACAGGAGGGCCTTGTGTGTTTCGTTGTTTCTTTCTTTTGTTCTTCTAATGTAAAGCAGTTCCGAGAAAAGTGAAGTCCCGGCCTGGGCCACCGATTTTCAGTTCTTAGAAGGGAAGCGGCGCAGCCGCATTGTCTGCTGCGGGGCGCTCTTATATACACCAGCTTTGATTGAGCGGCGCGGCCGCATTGTCTGCTGCGGGGCGCTCTTATATACACCAGCTTTGATTGAGCGGCATGTCTGCTGCGGGGCGCTCTTATATACACCAGCTTTGATTG
>NW_022103901.1:39885081-39890428 GCF_000313985.2 Echinops telfairi | reverse complement strand
AAACTGAGATGCCACTAAGCTCACCGTAACTCCCTCCGTACTGACAAGTCCAAAGGAAAATGAGGCCTGTGTAGCACCCCAAGTCAGGCCGAGCCCTAGATCCACGCTGTCTGGAGCCTGAGGGCTGGATGCACCCCTGAAAGCCAAACACCAGTGCAGCTGGATAACTGAGGAATGTTTTCTGCCTGGGGCAGTGTGTGTACTCTCTTAAGTATTCCCTGTAGGGTCACATGGGCAGCAGCCGCAGGAAATTCGGAGGAAGCTTGGGGGCAGTGAGCCTCCCGGTAATGGAAGGAGCCAAGCAGAGCGGAGGGTAGGGGGCTGCGCAGCTCAAAGAACGGAATCGATGTCACTGAATTGTATATGGACGGAGATTGTTGGCTTGATGCGTGTCTGTGGAGTATGTTTTCAACCACGATCAAAGGCCAACCCAAAAAAGGCAGGAAAAACACCGGACAACACATTTAGCTACATTAAAATTATGAATTGGTGTTTATTAGGATGCCACGAAATGGGAAATGCCACCAAACTCTCAAAGCACACTGGAACGTGGCTCCCTTGTCCACAGCTGCAAGGGACGGAGGCCTGGACGGGAAGCAGACAGCAGTACCCCAGGTCAGTCCCAGCAAGCAACGCAATCACTCCAAGAAAAAAGATGGCAGGATTCTGGCACCCGGGGCTGCTCTTGGTGGCGTCTCAGGAAAGACAACAGGTTATTTAAGGCCGGCAAGTGGGTCCACGGGCCGACTGAGCAGCCTGAGAACATCTGGGCATCTCTAAGGGAAGAGAGGCAGGAGGGTGGGCTGGGCCAGCTGCTGGAAAATGCCATTCGACCTGCAGACGGGCCACGGATGGGGAAGACCTGGGCATGATGTCAGTCCTTTCTGACGCAGGTTGCATTCGGGCCGGGAACCGCACTTTAATCGCTTCAGGAAAGGCTGGAGAGTCAAACTTGGCCTTGTAAAATAACAGGAGTCATGGAAAAAGCAGCTTCACTTGTACATTCTGGAATACGCAACAGGCGGTTTCTGTGTGCTTTAGAGGGAGAAGGCATTCACACACGAACGAGGGGGAGGTGGGGGGAGCCACATCTGCTTTTCATCAGCAACACGTCCCAGGCGAGGGGCCGCGCAGGCCAAGTTAGCAAAGTATCCTGGCATCAGAAAATTCCTACATCCGGACTCTGTGAGCAACTCAAGCTCTCAGAGGCTCTCTGGAGAAACAGACATGGGACGAGGCTGATGAAACCCGGATGGCAGAAGTGCCTAACCAAGCCTGGCTTTCCGCTGCCCTTAACCACAGTTCTGGCATCAGCTATGGAATAGTCCGGTGTAAATCTTCCACTTCCAGGTCCCACATGCCTTCGTGGATGGGGTTATGGGAGAGGTCTGTCATCTTCACAGCCTGAAGGCACGGCTCAGGGCTGCACGCCTGCACCATACCCATGACCATCACATACTTTCCTAGGAGGAAAAGAGCCCACCTTAACGTCCACAGCACTCAGGGCAAACGACAAGCACCCCTTGCAGAGAGCCCCGCGCTATCAGTGCCAACAACTGCGAGAGGAACTGCTGATACGAGTTATTAAACACTTGGGCAGTCAGTGGGAGCCCTGGATGCACTGTCGGTTGGGCTGCTTAAACGGAAGTCAGTGGTTCATATCCACTAGGTGCTCCAAGAGAAAGGTGAAGCTGTCTGCTCTCTGAAAGATTTACAGTCTTGGAATCTCTGTGTAGGGTCGCTATGAGTCGTAATCAACTTAGTGGCGGTGGGTTTGGGATTTTTAGGCAGCCATTCACACACACAGGCAGCCATTCACACACACACACACATACACACACACACACGCTTTTAGTTGGCTGCCATCGAGATGACACTGATTCATAATGGCCCCAAATGACAGAGCAGAACTGTCTCCGAAGTGTTTGTGTGGCCATCGTCTTGATGGATGCACACACCCCCCATCCCCCGCCCCAGGTCTTTCTCCCGTGAAGCTGCTGGGCAGGTTCAGAGTCCTACCCTTCTGGTTCTCAGTCAAGAGCCACCAGGGCTCATACATAGTGACCACCCACACAGATGTATCTACATAAACCCTCACACGCACGTTTAACATGGAAGATGCCATATGGATCGTCCCTTGCTTCTGATTTTAAAATGTTCAACAAACGGCAGCCAAGTATCATCCTGAGAAAATAATTACAGCTTAGGAATGGTGAGTCCCGCCATGCAAGATTGAGTTATAACTGGATGGAGTCATTTCTGCTCCAGGGCAGGGGCAAAAAATCTCAGCTTTCTCTAATTCTCCTTTGTTCAATGCCAGATATGGGACTGGTCTCCGCACACAACCCAACTCTTTCTCCAAAGACACCCCCGCAACCCCAAACATAGCATCTCCACTCAACGTTGCTAAGAGCCGGAGGACACTTGGAATGGTCACCCCCAGTGATGCCCACTCCAAGTGTACAGGCAGGACCCATGACTGCCCCCTCCGCTGTGTTCCAACCACTGGGTATGCACACGTAGGCAAATCCACCAGAGGGCAGGGTGTCACAGGGCGATCTAATGACATATTAATCGCCACACTCTTTCCATTCCCTCGGGGAAGTGGCTCTCCTTGAAAGCAAAACTTGGCCAGTCGCAAACACACACACACACACTCTGCCAGCCCCCACGGCGTGCCCTGTGAGGCTGCCTCCATCCACCATGGCCGGGCCGCCGTGAGAGCCCGGGGCTCTTTGGCTGACAGAAGCCAGGCAAGTTGATACCTGAGCCCTCTGGTCCCCCTGGGTGGCTGCTCTGAACCCAGCTCCCCATCTGCTGGAGCACATCACGGCATGCCTCTCAGTGGCTGAACATCATTCCAGATACACGTGCTACCCAATCTGATGGGCCCCAGTGTTGGCCCCAACCCAACTGAAAACCTTGACATCACTCTTTATCATGATGCTGTCTATTGGTGCAGTGTGAGGATTTGGGTTCTCTTTACATTCAGTTGCAATCCACAGTGAAGGCTACAGTCCTCAGTCTTCATTGGCAAATCCTTCTATGTCCTCCTGGCTTTCAGTGAAACAAGGGTGTGTCATATGCTTATCACAGGTTGGAATGACCTTCTTCCAATCCTGATGCTGTTTTTCATATTCATACAGTCCAGCTTCCCAGACTATGGGCTCAGCATACGGATTGAGTAAGTACGGTGAAAGTAGTCCCTTGTTGTTTGAATGACTACCTCTTGGTCTGTGTCTAGGTTTCACATGGGTACAATGAAGTGTTCTAGAATTCCCATTCTTCTTAATATTAAGTTTGCTATGATCCACACAGTGGATAGCCACTAAAATATAAGCAAGCATCTTTCTCCGATTCTTTACTTTCAGCCAAGATCCATCTGATGTTAATAATGAAATCCCTTGGTCCATGTGGTTAGACGGGCCATATTAAGTAACTTAATGCACTGCAGGTTGTCAATAGCTGATCTTTCAGTAGCAGATGACCGGGTCTTTCTTCCAAGGTGCCTCCACTCACTGCCATCAGGTCAATTCTGACTCGGAGCAACCCTACAGGGCAGAGTCGTTTCTGAGACTATAAATCTGTATGGAGCAGAAAGCCTCATCTTTCTCCTGCAGAGCAGCTGCTGGCTTCAAACTGCTGACCTTGCAGATTACAGCCCAACTCAATGCTACCAGACCTTGACAAGGCGTCTCTGAGTAGATGAAAACCTCCAGCCTTTCCCTTAGCAGCTGAGCGTGATAACCGTTTGTATCACCCAGGGGCAACTGCTCAAGCACATGCATACATAACACCCCAACACAAAATTCACTGTCAGAGTCCATTCCAAGTCATAGTAACTCTACAGGACAGATTCAGAACTGCCCCTGTGGGTTTCCAAGACTGTAAATCTTTACAGGAGCAGAAACCTGTAATCTTTCTTCATTCTTTCACCTTTCTTCCACAGAGCAGCTGGTAGATTTGAACTGTAGACGTGCTTAGCAGTCCAAAACATAAGCCACTGTACCATCAGTCTTTGGGCTTTACTCAAAACAACAAACTTAACTGCCAACCATTTGTCTCCAATTCAAAGTGACCTTACAGGACAGAGAAAAACTGTCCCTGTGGGTTTCCTAGCCTGTACATCTTTACTGGAGCAGAAACTCATGTTTCCCCCTCAGATGCTGTTGGGTTTGAACTGCTGACCATGTGCTTAGTAGCCCAAAGAGTAACCTACTATGCCATACCAAAAAACCCCCCAAAAACACTATATATATATATATATATATATATATATATAAACTTACTGCCATAGTCATTGCTGACAGACACCCCACCCCCACCCCACCTCCCACTGTGGGTTTCCAAAACTGTGACTGTTTACAGGACTAGAAATGCCCGTCTTTCTCCCTTGGAGTGGCTGGTGATTTTGAACTTCTGACCTTGTAGATCACTGCCCAACACATAACCACTACACCATCAGGGCTCTTAGGCTGGTTATTAGTTCCTCCTAATCCTATCCATGCAGCATCTGTCCAGGTCTCCTTTTCTTCGCACACCCACTCACATCTTCATCCTCTGGCCTCAGCAACTTAACCCTTTTCCAGCTTCCTAGCACTCCCTCTTCACACCCGGGCCTCCCAGAACGAGGTGAACTCTCATGATTGGTCTCCCCGTGCAGTGGGAGACCAGCTGCATCTGCACCACACTGAGAAAGGCAAATTCTTGGCCCCAGCCAAAGCTGCACGCTCAGGAGCCCGGGGTTCAAACCCAGCCACGCCTCTCTGAGAACGCTGGCTGGATGAGCCCAGTTTGAGTACCATGGTTTCAACAGAAAGGATCTGTCTGATAAGCCCTGGGCTGCAAACCACACGGCAGGCGGTTCAAAACCACTACCTGCCCCTGGGAGAAAGATGAGCTGTCTGTTCCCATAAAGATTCAGTTTCGGAAACCTGCCTAGGGTCGCTCTGAGTCAGAAAAGACCGGTTGGCAGTGGAATCAGCTTACAGGGGAGACAGACAGTTCCTGGCCGGAGAGCAGCCACCTCTAGGTTCAGGGAGGGGGTAAATAGACGGTTCTTACTCTTTCCCAAACGTGAGGGCCTTGCTACAAACGCAGGCACCTGGAGGGTCCCCGGAACCTGTGTTCCTCAAACTCGCTGCTTGCTGGTCATCAGGTACACGGGCAGGGCGGAGCTGGGAGACAGCTTGAGGGGCACACAGGCAGAGCGCAAAGCTGGCAGGGGGGCACCCTGCCTGGCCTCAGCCCTGGGCTCGAATCTGCTCTCGGTCTCGTTACCTGGGACGAGGCAAGGCCGCCCGCGCGGCACCCGCTCCAGGCCGCGCACCACGAAGGCCCCGCTCGG
>NW_022103901.1:39883635-39884727 GCF_000313985.2 Echinops telfairi | reverse complement strand
CCAATGGCCGGGAGTCGGGACCGTCCAATGGCCAATCGGGATCGTCCAATAGCCGGGAGTCGGCCAATGGCCGGAGCCTGGAGGCGGGGACTCGGGGCCTAGCCCCGCCCCCAATTCCCGCGCTCAAGCCCCTTGCGTACCGCAGCAGACGCCTGCGCGCTGGGAGGGAATGGATGTGCTCAGTTAGGGCGCGTAAATAAATAGAGCAGTGGTCCTCAACCTTCCTGATGCCGCGGCCCTTCACACAGCTCCTCGTGTGGTGGTGACCCCAAACATAAAATTATTCTCGTTGCTACTTCATCACTGTCATTTTGCTACTGTGATGAATCATCATGTAAATATCTGATAGGCAGGATGTCTTTTCATTGCTACAAATTGAACATCATGAAAGCATAGTGATGAATCACAAAAACAATATGTAATTATATGTTGTGAAATATTTCTTTCTAATGACAAATAAATGAAATTTTGTTTCCAAGCATGGGGTAGCATGGGTAACAGTCTTCACGCGGGTACTTTTATGTGTCTCGGTTCCTGAGACCATCGGAAATATGTTTTCCGATGGTCTTAGGCGACTCCTGACTGACTCCCTCTTCCAACCTTTCTCAAATGTTGGCGTCCATGCAAATCAGCTGGAGTGTATGATTACTCACCCTTATATCGTTTCACCCATGGTACTTTTGCCCCAGCAAGTGGCCAGTCAATGCTGAAATGAATAGTAACACGATCATAAATGAATAACATAAAATTAAAAGTTAGTAAGACATGGTGTCTGCAAAAGAAGTAAGGCACTGTCCTGGCGTGGATTATACCTCACCTGGACCATGTGGCCCAGAGCAGAACTGGTTGGCAGTCCAGCCGTACCCACAAATCCGTCACGAGGGCTTCCCACAAAGGAACGCACAAAGCGAACTCATTTTAAGACGTTTCAAAAAAAGGTCAATTTAGAATAAGAAGATGGAAGGGAAGTTGAAGAAACCACAATAACTTGAACCATTCTTTAAAATGCCTGAGTATTAGGCACACACGTCTCACAATGTATCTGGGCCCACGCTTCTAACATTCTGCTTTGCAATCCACCTCCCCCCCCCC
>NW_022103901.1:39881541-39883511 GCF_000313985.2 Echinops telfairi | reverse complement strand
CCCATGCTTGGACATTGATTCCTTACAGATACAGCCACTGTGAACCTCCTGAGAGCGAAATCTTTGTGCACTTCTTCCTGAGAAATTCCTAGAAACGAAATTGCTCCCTCATCAGCAAACTCCACAAACCACAAACCCGCCACCCTCAAAAATCAGGGCTCCTTTCTTCAGACATGCTGTCCTCCCCTGCAGCGTCCAGAGGGTGGTCAGCAGGGGCTTGGTTTTCTTAAAGCAGAGATCAGGCCCTGAGCCAGGGCCTGAGCTCAAAGCTTTGTTGGAACCACCTTAAGGAGCTCCCACCCTGAACGACCCTGTTCTGCACAGGGGAGGCTGAAAGTGGGTGATGCACCCAGGACTGCGGGAGAAGTCTCTCTGTGGGGGCCTGCCTCTACACTTGAACCCCAAACTGGGGAGATAATAGATCCCTGGGCTGGTGAGTGAGCAGGTTCTGGGTTGGAGGGAGCAGCCGTTCTGATCGAAGACCTGAGGAGTGACAGGAGAGGGAGCTGGGGGAAGACCCAGGCCTTGTCTGAGCAGGAAGCTCAGTGCCAGCCCTGGCCTTCAGATTCACCCTCCAGCCCTACTAAGCCCGTCCCATGCTGCTGGCCTGTGACTCTCTCTTTCCCAAACACAAGTCTGAGCACTATGCCCCCAGTGAATCATCCAGATCCACTCAGCCTAGCGTGGACGGTGCAGGCAGGAGGCAGGCACTGAGTGGGGAGAAGGCAGGAAGAAGGGAGCAGAGTGAGAACAGAAGGGTGGAGATAAGAGGGGCAATGCCTTCATAGCCCCATTTTACAGATGAGCAAGCCGGTTCAGGCCAGTGGCCAGCCCAAGACCGCATGGCTAGAGTGGTTAGGCCAGGACTCAAAATCAAGTCTGTCTGGCCACATTGGGGGCTCCTTGAGTCACGCATGCCATCACCCTGTTCCCACCTTCCCCTCCTCACGTCCCCCCACCCACCCCCAACCCACACACAGCTTTGCTCATATTGCTCTCTGCCTGACATGTTCCTTCCCCACTCGCACCACGTGAAACCTTCCTTGGGCTTCAGCTCCTGCCCACCACCCAGACTTTCTGTCTCTATTCTCCAGTCCCTATCACGACAGTGAATCCTCCCTCCCTCATCCCTGTGGGAGGTACCACCAAGCGGCAGCACATAAGAAAGAACCGGCTGCCTGTTTCCGAAGAACTGGCCGCTGAAACCCACAGGGGGGACATGGGCTGGGTGGCCTGATGGTTTGGGCTCATTTGGGTGTGGCGACTTCAACCCAAATGGCATTTGGGGCTGACCCATTCTCAGGGGCCTGGGGGGTGGGGCATCTGGGCACCATAGGACATTTAGTTGCCCCCTTGCCCTCATGGATGCCAGTAGCACCCCTCTCCTATGTCAAGGCCAAATGTTGCCAAATTGTAGGCCTGAATTATCCACTCTGTTGGCAGGTTAGCAGCCTGACACAGCAGCCGAATGTCTCCTGTGGAGCAGAAAGGCCCCAGTTGAGATCCCTGGACAATGCCACACACTGTACTCTGTCCTGAACCATAAACACTCCAGCTCGCTACCTGGACCCAGTAACAATCACACTCACTGTGCCCCTACAGGACAGAGTAGACCTGCTCCATAGAAGATTCTCAAGGCTGCAGCTCTTTCTGGGAGCAGACAGCCTCATCAGGGGTCCTTGCCACCTGGACCAGGCTCAGATACCATCAGCCAGCAGGAGGGTAAACACTGAGGCAGCAGTGACAAGCTGGCCTTGCTCTGTCTGGATGAAAGGAGCTTATCAAACATGCTCGGGGAGCCGTGCTCCATGGGAGAACGATGAGGCTTTCTACTCCTGTAAAGATTCATAGTCTTGGAAACCCACAAGGGTAGTTCGACCCTGTGCCATAGGGTCAATATGAGATGGAACCAACTTGATGGCAGTGAGTTTATCAACCGCATGGTGATGCAGCGTGGGCTACTAGATCTG
>NW_022103901.1:39877170-39880375 GCF_000313985.2 Echinops telfairi | reverse complement strand
GGGGAGATCACCCGGGAGCAGCAGTCAGGAGAGGGCCTTCCTCTGAGGTGACAGGCACAGGAAGTCCTCCCCCAGAGCCCACACCTTGAGGTTGGACTTCCAAACCTCCTCCGCTGTGAGAACCAGGAAAAATCGATTCATTTGGATGATGGTGTTGACAAAGACTGTTCAAAGTACTGTGCACTGCCAGAAGCACAAACACATCTGTTTTGGGAGAAGTCAGGCCCGCATGCTCCTTAGAAGGGAGGTTGTGAGACTTCGTGGCACATACGTTGGGCGTGTTATCAGAGGGACCAGTCCCTGGTCGGTCTCTGGAAGAGGGCATCATGCTTGGTGAAGTCGAGGGTGAGTGAACACAAGGAAGACCCCACCCCCCACCCCCCACGGGCTGGTGCCTCTGCTGCAGCAATGGGCTCAAACCCAGGAACAGCTGTGAGGAGGGGCACACAGGGCAGTGTTTCCTTCCGTTGACTCAATGGCAACTGTCAGCAAATTAGGGTCTGCCTTGAAGCCTCCCACTGTGGTCTCTCGATCACTAAGACCACAGGGGTTGGGGGAGGGAGAAGAAGTCCAGATGGCACAGTGGCTAAAGCACCCAGCTTCTCACCCAAAGGTCAAACCGACCATCTACCTACTCTGGGGGAGAAAGATGGGCCAGTCTGCTTCCAGAAAGAGTACAGCGTGAAAATGCAACAGGGCAGTTCTACTTTGTCCGACAGGGACATGAGTTGGACTTCACCAATAGATCTGGTTTGGGGGCCTGGGGGTTGGGAGAGGGCCTGACTACAAGGGAGCAGTACAGAGGAGCTCTTTGGGATGTAGGGATCACCCGGGTCCTCCATGGGGTGTCAGGGGTTCACTGAACCTGTACCTATGTTAAGAGGATTCTTGGTGGCTTGATGGTTAAGTGCTCAGCTGCTAACCCAAAGGTCAGTGATTCAAATCCACAGGAGCCAAGCCCTGGCAATCTGCTCCTGTTAAGGTGACGACGGCCTAGACAACCAAACCACAACCCCCGCTCATGATGCTGAGCCGGCGCAGGACAGTGGAGAGCTGCCCAACCCTACAGGGCAGTTCTGTCCTAAAGAGTCACTATGAGAAGCAACAAAACCCACATGGAACAACATATCAACCTGTGTGATCACGAGGGGTCGAACGGATCACTGAAGACAAATGGGTGCATAAGCAAATGTGGGAAAGAAAGCTGATGGTGCCCGGCTATCAAAAAGTATAGCGTCTGGGGTCTTAAAGGCTTGAAGGTAATCAAGCGGCCATCAAGCTCAGAAGCAACAAAGCCCACATGGAAGAAGCACACCAGCCTATGCAACCACGAGGTGTTGAAGGGATCAGGTATAAGGCATCATCAGAACAAAAAATCTTACCATAGTGAATGATGGGGGGAGTGCGGAGTGGAGATCCAAAGCCCATTAGTAGGCCACTGGAGATCCCCTTGCAGAGGGGTCTCGGGGAGGAGATGAGCCAGTCAGGGTGCGATGTAACAACGATGAGAAATACAACTTTCCTCTAGTTCCTAAATGTTTCCTCCCCGCTCCCACTATCATGACTCGAATTCGACCTTGCAAGTCTGGCTAGACCAGAGGAGGTACACTGGTACAGATAGGAACTGAAAATCCAGGGAATCCAGGGTGGATGAGCCCTACAGGACCAGTGGTATGAGTGGCGAAAACAGGGAGGGTAAAGGGAGAATGGGTAGGAAAGAGGGAACCAATTACAAGGAACTGTGTGTGACCTCCTCCCTGGGGGACAGACAACCGAAAAGTGGGTGAAGGGAGACATCGGACAGGGCAAGATATGACAAAATACCCATTTATAAACTATCAAGGGCTCATGAGGGAGGGGGGAGCAGGGAGCGGGGGTGAAATGAGGACCTAATGTCGGGGGTTTAAGTGGAGAGAAAATGTTTTGAGAATGATGTACAAATGTGCTTTACACAATTGATGTGTGTATGGATTGCGACAACAGTTGTATAAGCCCCTAATAAAATGTTAAAAAAAAAAAAAGAGTCACTATGAGTCAGAATGAGCGCAAGGGTGCACAACAGACACACCTGTGTTCACACACACACACACACACACACACAGAGCAGATGTACAGCCCCAGCTAGAGGACTGACTCACACGAGGCCTGCTTCTCAGGGGACTTGGCTCAGCAAACCCAAGAAGGTTCGACTGTATGAGTTCATGCTTCACAAGTTCTCAGGTGGTGACCCGGGGGTCAGGGGCAGAAGTGGGGTTCTTAGCTCAGGAGGCTCTGGGTTTCTGTTCATGGAGGTGGAATGTTCTAGAAGCAAAGTAATCACGGACGGTTCCACATAAAGGATGCCAGCAGTGTCACCGAGCCTTATGTGCAGACTTTGGGACTGTCAGGCGGGGGCCCTGGCCACACAGCACGTGGGAGGGCTAGGCTGCTCACTGAAAGATCAGGGGTTTGAGCCCACCAGCCACTACTCAGGAGAAAGATGAGGCAGCCTGCTTCCCTGAAGCTTACTGGGTCAGAAGCTCTGTGGACCAGTTCTCTGCACGACAGGGTCGTTGAGTCAGACCAACTTGACAGCAGTGGGCTTGGTTACTTGTACTTTTACTGCAATCAAAAAAGGAGAAGTCCCCAGTGGGGAGGGAAGAGTGGGGAGAGATGGCTTCACAGGTCCAGGGCCTCCTGTGGGGCACGAAACGTGAATGGACTGCGAATGCCACGGGCGGGAACGTTCTCTATAAAGTGGTTCCCTTTTCTCTGTTTTACTTTGCCTGATTCTTGTATGGTTTTCTGGATGTCCGATAGATAAATCTTTAGAGATAGTAAGTGGATTAACTGTTTCTTGGGGGGAGGCAGGGGAGGCTGGGGGAAATGCGGAGTTAAGAACAAGGAGTGCAAGAAAGAAGCAAGTGTTCTTCAGTTGACTGGGGTGATGATTGTACAACTCTTCTTCACATGACCGAACGGTTGAATCGTATGTGTGAACCATAGGCCAGTAAAGTATTTTTAAAGGAAAAAAAAATCTTTTTCTGTGGTGTGTGAATTTCACCTCAATCGAAGAACAAAACAGCTCAAACTAGACAAAAAGAAAAAAGTATCTGGAGATGACAGTGCCTCCACCTGCCCTAAGGGACCCAGCCCTCAGAGGGACCAAGTGCCTCCCCCCACACACAGCACGCAGCTGTGGCTGCACCCTGACACAGGGCGCCCC
>NW_022103901.1:39872696-39876968 GCF_000313985.2 Echinops telfairi | reverse complement strand
GGGGGGTGGGGGGTGGGGTGGCTGTACTGAGAATGAAGAAAGACTGCAGTCCAGGGATGGGAAACGAATCCAAGTGGATTTCCTGTCATGAACCCCCGTTCCTGAAATGAGCAGATTTCTGAGAAAGTGGAAGTGTTCTGGAAATTGAGATTGACTGTCATGGACCGGCATGTTCTCCTTCAACAATAAGTGTCAACTTGGCTCAGCCGCGAGCCTCAGTATTATGGGTGGCTGCCCTCCATTGGGTGAGCCGATGTAATTATCCTCAGTTTGGGGTGAGTTATAAATCCCAAGTGCTCTATGTCAAAAAAGTTGGAGTCCTGTAGGAGGCCCCTGGGCTCTCCACCCTGACTTACCTCACCCTGAGCCCGAGTCCTCCAGGAGGTAAAAGGTGAGAGAAGCAAGCCGGGGACAGGGACCTCACACACAAGAAAGAAGAGCTGGGAGCACAACGGGTCCTCAGGCCCCAGGGAGGGTCTCTCACTGAGCCCCTCTGAGACCAGGGGTAGACTGACGACAATGCTCTGCTTCAAGGTCTGCAAGGTTCCCACACCCCTTGATCTAAGGAACTAGGAAGCCCAAGGAGCCAGGACTTTCCTCCAGCGCAGACACCCTAGAGCTGTTGCCCTGAATTCAAAGACTTCCAGCCTCAGAGACTGAGAGACTCTTCTCCTGTCTGCTAGGAACCCGCCTGGCATCCCTCTGTGACACCAGCACTCGGTGACCGGCTAACACCAGAGACTTGGCAGCACTAGTTGCTGGCCAGCTAGGATTTCTCTGATGTCCACACAACCATCGTTGTTGTTGTTGTTAGAGCCACCGAGTCCGTTCTGCCCTATAGCCATCCTATGCACAACAGAGCGAAACACTGACTGGTCCCGCACCAGCCTCACAACTGTGCTTATGTCCTGTGCGGAGTAACACCAAGTAGCTTGGCTGTACTAGATGGCTGAGCGACACCAGGTAACGCCCCAGCACAAGGGGATGGGGGAACTGACTCTCAGCACGTTGTTGTGCTTCGTACTGTCGAGTTGATTCTGACTCCTAGCGATGCCTATCTAGACTGCCCGGGTCTGTGCCATCTCACAATTGTCCCCGTGCTTGCTGCTCGCTAACAACGTCCTGCTTCCATTCGTTCAGCCGTCGGTATCTGCCAGTGTTTCCGAACTAAGCGTAAGGTTTTCAGCAGCTCCTTCCTCTGAGACGGGCAGCCGAGCCCTTCTTCCTGGTCTGTGCTTAGTCTGGAAGCTCCGCGGAAACACCCTGCTGGCACTTGAAACCCCGGTGACAGGATCCAGCATCAGAGCAGCACACAGGCCACCACAGTGCAACACACTGACAGACAGGCGGTGGACACAACACATACGTGCTCAGAAAGATGGTGCACACAAAGACCTTGGTTCACAGGCAGTTGAAATGACCCTCTGAGGTCACCAGGGTATTTCCAGAGAGAGCTTGCGATGAGCCCAAGCCAGAGACAGTGGGATGCACAAGATGACACCTGGGTCTTAAAGCGCTCTCTCCAACCAGAATGCCTGAAGGCCCTGAATAAGGAATGTTTCCCAACTGACCTGGGACTGAGGTTGTTTGGGGGCAGGTTATGGTCCCCTGATAGGCTCACAGAGATGCCCTCCCCCACACAGCCCGCTGTCCAGGCCCGCACCTCTGAAGAAATCAAACCTCACTCACTCTGAGCTAGCGGGGAGCCAGGAAGTGGGAAGCTGCCTTTGTAAAAGGCTAAGCTGAGCAGACTTTGCATGAACCCAGTGAGGCTTTGCCTGCCAAACCCTGGCTGTCCTGGGGGACTTGCGGGCAGAGGCCAGCTGCAGAGAGGCTGTGGGGGAGGGCGAGGGGCTAGGAGGGAGGCTAAGGGGAGCAAGACAGGGGCAAAGAAGCTCTACAGGGTGCTGGGATTCATTGCAAGGTACAGCACCAGCCTGTGGGGAGACTTGGTTTGGCCCCATTTTACAGAGAGGAAGACTGAGCCTGGGGTCCTTTTTGTTCAATCACTGACAACAGGTATTCACAGGATGGCAGCTAGCTGGTCTGCAGTGTAAAAGCACACAAGCCTGGGTCTGGTGGGTGGGACGAGATACTGCTCAGACAGCTTCCTGCCGGGCCCATGTGAAGGGCAGGAGCAGGGAGGGGCAGGGAGGGGACCTTGATCTGGAATGACGGAGCTGGGGACACTCAGTCTGAGCCCCACATGAAGGAGGAGGGTGACCAGGGCGGTCCTGAGGTGTGTCTGAGGCGGGGTGCTGTCCGAGAGCAGGGGAGGAGAAGGCAGCAAGCCTCTGACCGGGGACCACCATGGAAGATCTGGTGATGGGGAGGCAGGTTGAGCTGTGGGGATCTGAGGACCATCTCTGACAGGGATGGAGCCACGGGGGCTGCCTCGCCTTGGGTATTTGCTGTGCTCTGCACAGTGGTTTCCTTAGGACAAAGCATCCGTGAGCTCCCTGCACCTGCGGGGAAACTGAGTCCTGGCCTTCTCACTGGACATTCTGCCTGGAGCAGATCTCCTTCCAAGGCGGGCCCCAGGATGTACCCACATTCCCTGGTGGGCCTGCCCTGCCCTCACCCAGCTTGGCAATGCGCTACTTCCCACCCCGGGCAGCAAGGCCAGGTGTCCGGCCTTCATTTACATCCCGCCCTGTGGCTTGTGGGGAAGCCAGGGGCCATGACCAAACCAGCACCTGGAGCTACTGCAGACTCTGCTGGGCACTGGCTCGGTTTATAGGAATTGGGGCCTCTGAGCAACAACAAATGTGAAAGTGAAACTCACATGGGTGCACACAGGCGCACATGCACCCAGACATTTGTATACACACACACACACACACACACACACAGCCAATCTTGCGCCCTGAGTTCTGGTTCACACCTGAACAGATTTACTCCAAACACACTCGATCACACCCGTCTCTGTCATCAGCAGGTGGCTACAAACGAGTTCCCCATGAGCTTTTAGTTTTTTTTATAAACTTTATAAGGGCCTCTTGTATACCTGCCCTAGTCTTGTTCCCAAGAAACCCACACTCACCACCATGGAGCCCACGCTGACTCATAGTGGCCCCCAGTGTGGTTCTGAGACTGGAACGGTTTATGGGAGCAGAAAACCTAGTCTTTCTCCCTCGGAGCTGCTGGTGGCTTTAAACTGCCCACCTTGCGATCGCAGCCCAATGAGTAACCGCTATGCCACCAGGGCTCCTTAGTCTCATTAAGATGCCGTTAAAAAAAAGTGAACAGAAACACAGGGCATCCCTCAGGACCAATGGTAAGAGTGGTCATCCCGGGAGGGTGGAGGGTAGGTGGGGTAGAAAGGGGGAACCGATCACAAAGATCCACATATAACCTCCTCCCTGGGAGACGGACAACAGAAAAGTGGGTGAAGGGAGACGTCGGACAGTGTAAGACATGACAAAATAATAATTTATAAATTATCAAGGGTTCATGGAGGAGAAGGGAGCAGGGAGGGAGGGGAAAAAATAAGGAGCTGATACCAAGGGCTCAAGCAGAAAGCAAATGTTTTAATGATGATGGCAACAAATGTACAAATGTGCTTGACACAATGGATGTATGTACGGATTGTGACAAGAGTTGTATGAGCCCCTAATAAAATGATTTAAAAATAAAAAGTGCCCTCAGACCCTGTCAACTCAAGGCAGGAGGGCAGCTCAGAAGGTGACGGTGACTTTTGTGGGGGGGTCCCAAAGGGGTCACCTTGCTAGATTTTCTCGGAGGACGAAGGAGGCAGCACCACCACTGGGGCTTCTTAGGGAATTGGACAGGTGCATCCGGGAGGAAAGGCCGGGAAAGCTGAGCCCGGGAATTTTCATCACCATATTTCACAGCCAGGGCGAATCCTACCCACTCGCCCTGGAGCCCAGTGTGTGTGCCTCTTCAGGCTTGCCATGGTTCCCCACATTGAAAGAAGCCCCCGGGAGTGCCGAGGATACTCTTGTGATGCGGTGAGAACTGCGGAGTGCCTCGGTCTTCAGGAAGGGCTAGAGCAGTGGTTCTCAACCTGGGGGTCGTGACCCCTTTGGGGGTCAAACGACCCTTTCACCGGGGTCACCTAAGGCCATTGGAAAACACATATTTCCAATGGTCTTAGGAACTGAGACACTGCTCCTCTATCCGTCTCCAGGCGGGTCTGTCCACACGCAGATACGCCCACATATGTACCCGGTGTGAAGACTGTTACCCATGTTACCCCATGCTTGGAGACAAAATTTCATTTAGTTGTCATTAGAAATACATATTTCACAA
>NW_022103901.1:39864757-39872585 GCF_000313985.2 Echinops telfairi | reverse complement strand
ACATCCTGCATATCAGATATTTACATGATGATTCATCAAAGTAGCAAAATGACAGTGATGAAGTAGCAATGAAAACAATTTTAAGTTTGGGGGTCCCACAACATGAGGCGCGGTATGAAAGGGCCACGGCATTAGGAAGGCTGAGACCCACTGGGCTAGGGGAGCCCAGTAGCCCAGAGGTAGATGTGGTGAAACACCAGCTTCACATTTTCCTGTTGTCGTTTAATGCTGGCTCTCTCTGCTTCTGCAGCAGTACTTTATGAGTCCCCTCCACACATACAGGCACTAGGGTGCCCGCGCAGGTGGCTTCCCCAGTCGCAGACCCACTTGGGGCCCCCATTGTCAGTGGGAACACTGTGCCCCCTTACAAACACACCCATAGACCCAGCCCAGGGATTTAAAACAGCCCTGCATGCATAAGGGAACTGCTTGGGGCGGGGTTGCCATCCCACATGTCCCCCAGATCTAGAGTCCCCCCCCTCCGTCACAGAGGTCAGCCTGGAAAGGAGGACAGTGTGCTCCCACTGCAGAGCCAACCCCAGGGGACTGTCCTGGTCTCCCGCTGCCTCAGCCTCCTGGCACCAAAGTCACCGACCTGGGCTGGCCTTGAGCCAGTGCCCCTCTGCCCTGCAGAACCACCCCACCCAGGGTGCTCAGTCCTCCCTGCCCCAGCTCCCCAGGAGCCCACCCAGCAGTCCTGAAGGTGGACGGGTCCCCGGTCTTCCATTTGCTAACTTGGTGGCCATTCCCCAGTGTATGTTGTCACTGTCAGGGACCGTCCAGTTGGCTCTGGCCCCTAGGGACCTGATACAACAGAAGGACACACAGACTGGCCCTGTAGGGTCCTTACAATTATGCTTGTGTTTAGCCCATGGTTGTAAACACCTTGCTTGTAAACATCTCCTTGAGGGTCTTCCTTTTCACTGTCCCTCCACGTGACCAGGAATGACGTCCTGCTCCAGGGGCTGGGCTCTCCTGACAGCATGTCCAAGTATGTGAGACGGAGTCTCGGCATCCTCACTTCTAAGGAATATCCTGGTTGTACTCCTTCCAAGAGATTAATTCATGCAACGTTCCGAATTCATCTCCAAATTACGCTCCAAATGCAGAGCATAGTAGGTGCCCAGCAGGGTATAGGCCAGCCCAGGGCTGGCTCCTGTGGATATTGGAAGGCTGAGCGCTCTCCTGGTCTCACTGTCCTCCCACCCTTGTTCTCCACCCTCCTGCCCAGGTTTCCTTTCTGCCAGAGGTACAGAGCCGCAGAGGCCCAGAGTCATGCCCTCCACCCACCCGATCCCCAAGCAGGCTGCCCACCCCAGTCTGCAGTCCGACACAGCTGCTGAGTCAGGCCTCAGCGTCTTCATCTGCAAAATGGACTCGTTTTCAAGTCCCTGGCTGGAGTCCCGGTCTCCCTGTGGCCCTGGGTGGCCCAGGGAGTCAGCGCAACGACAGTTCTGGTCCCACCTGTGACAGGCCAGGCTAGGTTGGGAAGGTAGGCAAGGGGCACAGGGACAAGGGGGTGTCCCTGCGAGGAGGGGCAACATGGCCGGCCATGGCGGTCAGCGAAGTGTCTGTCGGATACTGCGTCCTCACCAAAACAGCCATGGGGCTGGCTATCCACAGGGGGCTGCAGGTGAGGGGGCTTGGGGGTGGGGGGTGGGGGGACAAAGGCACAATCAAGCCTGTCAGGGTGTCTGTGACAGGCCCAGTCTGTGTTGGGAGCAGCAGGTGAGAAGTGGGGCTGAGGGAGGTGGGCAGCAGAGCTGCAGGGGGCCTGGCCCCTCTGGGTGCTCAGCACCGCCTTTGAAGGCACAAGTCCACTTCCTGGAATCTCTCCTAAGGGATTCTCCTTCCTGCTGTGGGGCTTTTTGTCTTCTGGCAGGGGGGCCGCATGTAGCTCCTCCCAGCACCTGGCAGGGTGGGCTGTGGAGGGCGGGCACTGAGTGGAGGTCTCGGGCCTTGGTGGTGGCCAGGTCCAGGGTATGGGTCCCCCGCAGGGCATCCCGGCTCAAAGTAAAACTTCATTAGCCGCCTTGCAAGCCCATGCCGGGGCTGGATTTCCTTCCTTGGCATTAGGTGATGTTGTTGTTTAACCCGCTCTCCAGGGACTACCCAACTTGTGTGTGTGTGTGTGTGTGTAGTATGCGTGCGTGTGCATGTAGATGTGTGGTGCACATTGTGTGTGGTGTGTATATACATGCAGTATGTATGTATGGTGTGTCTGTATGGGTTTATGTGTGTGGAGTATGTACACATGTGGGGGAAATGGGGGATGTGGGTGGTATGTGCAGTATGTGTATATGGTGTGTCTGTACGGGTGTGTCTATGTGGTGTGTGTGTGTGGGGTAGGTATGTGTGTGATGCATGTGTACAAGTGGTGTGTGTATATAGTGTATAGGTATGGGTGTATGTGTGCTGTGTATGGTGTGTGTACATATGCAATGTGTATAGGTGTGGGGTAATGTTGGGATATGTGTGTGGCACCTGTTGGTGGGGGGGGACGGGGCATACATGCAGTATGCATACATGGTGTATCCACATGGGTGTATGTGTGGTGTGTGTGGGTCGGTCCTCTGGACAGGAAAGCGCACTGGCCCTAAGTGTACGGAATGATGTGCTTGCAAAGGGGACACACAGAAGCAGCCAGCACTGAGATCAAAGTGCAGACCCCAACTACTCAAAGTGTGGTCCTCGGACCCGCAGCATTGGCCGGCCGGGGCAGACTGGGAATGCAGAACTGCAGTCCCCTCCCCCCAGCACTTAACCAGTTACTGTCAAGTCCATCAACTCACAGGACCCCAAGATGCATCAGCGTGGAGATTTCCGGAGTCGATCACCAGGTTTCTCTTCTGACGTGCCTCTGCGCGGACGCAGACTTCTACCTGCTAGGGAGCACCATCCTGGAGTGCTTTCCTGGCCCCTCACGGGGGCACAGTCTGTTTTGACTCCACAGCCCCCGGGCCAGGGAGCTTGGGAGAGCTCAGGGCAGAACGTAGTGGGTCTTTGAAGCTGGTCGGTGCTGCCTCGTCCTGGCTATGCACCTCGACCTCACTGTCACCCCGGTGTGTGCTGGGAACCCCAGACGCCACGGCTTTGTGTCCCCGCGTGTCACTTACAGAGACCATGGCGGTTCCCAGGTACCCACCAGGTGCTCCAGGCAGGGCTCTTGCCCTGGGCCTCGCTATTTGTGCCTCAAATTACCTGTCTGCAAATAAGGCTGAACTCTGCCACCTGGGTCCAATAGGAGCAGGCAGGCCTGGCGCGTGTGTGGAGGCGTGCCATGGGCTGGCTCTGCCTCCTGCCTTGTTTGGGCACCGCCTACATGGCAGGGCTATTACGATCACAGCCATGGGCCATGTGACAGGTGAAAAAGCTGAGACTCGAGGTTGACAAGGGGCTTGTCCAGGATAGCTAGACAATGGGGCAGCCCAGCCCTGAACCTCCAGTCTGATGGGGCAGTGATGCTGGGTGGGCTGCTGCCTGCAAAGTCAGCCGTTTGAAACCACCAGCCGGCTCCATAGGAAACGGACGGACGAGGTTTTCTGCTCCCATCAAGAGCAGGGCAGTTCCACCCTGACCTATGAGATTGCTGCTACGAGTCAGGATTGACCAGAGGGCAGTAGGTTTGGTGTTGTTTTGTTTTGGAGTTTGGAAGTCGTGCAGGAACTGGACACGAGACAGCTGTTCCTTTTCTTCTCTCCTTGAGAAGAGCAGGATGGTCTACAGCCTCCCAGAGCCCCGTAGAGAGAGCCAGCTTCCCCCTGCTGCCCTTGGCGCCCAGCACTCTTCCCCAAGCCCCGCTAAGATCCACATCTTGAACCTCTGCCAAAGTTCTTCTTCAGAACCTGAACCTGTGTTCACACAGCCCACGGTAGAAACAGCTCCAGTGTCCACCCCCAGATGACCAGCTGAGCCAATGGAGTCTAGCCATCCACAGAAATGGACTTAACCATAGGGTAGTGATGTCTTGGTGCGTGCTTCAACACAACACGACACACCAGGAAAACACCGCACCACTGAGCAAAAGCAGCCAGACACAGGACAAATGGCATGGGCTCACTTCTCGACAGTATCTAGAACAGGCAATGCCTACTGAGGGAAGGCTCCCAGTGGCTCCCAGGAGTCACTGGTGAAGGGGCACTGACAAGGATGATGGACCGTCTTGGACACGGACAGTGGCGATGGTTTCACGACGCCATGAGTACAATGTCATGGATTTGCACCTATGAAGGACATTGACAGGTGGGGTTATATCTGTCTGATACAGATCTGCAACTTTAGAAAACAACATGCCGAGTGAAGGTATTTGTCATGTCTCCATGCTCTCCGTTTTACTTCTTTGGGCTCTAATCTCCATTGCAACCGCTTCACAGAACTCCCAGACAAACTTCGTGATGAAAGGCTTTATTAAAGCAGTTAACAAATTAGACTATTACTGAGAGATGCTCAGGGTACTTGTTGACCAGGACACGTTACAAAGCTTCAGGTTTGCTCATAAATGCCCAAAGGAGCATCCCACTCCACTGTCTCAACATGAAGGCACTTGGGTCAGCTAGACTTCTGCAGGTCTTCCCCAATTAGGTGCCCAGAGGCACCCCACTCCACAAGCCACAAAAACACTCATCTTCACTTGCTCTGTGGGCTGGGAAGCCCCTCACTCTGTTCTCTGCTCTGGCTCCTGTTCTGCGCTGCTTCTCTGCTGGTACAGCTGTCATCTGGATCCAGGGGGTTCACTGCACAGGGATCTCAGGACCAGAGGACGTGCTCCACTCCTGCCGCTTGCTGGTAATGAGACCCCTCTCCTGCTTCTCCGAGGGCTCATTTTATACACAACAGGATGTCACTCCAGGGAATCCTGTTTGAAATTACTCACAGGTGAATCTTATCAGTCCCACCCACCCCCACCCCCTGCCTTTTTGCCCGACCCTGCAGGGAAAGGTTCTTGGTGGGAGTTAGAGACTTTGGCTAGAAGAGTCACATCAAACAGTTCACTGCCCCTGCACTAATCAGTTACAGAAGGACAAACACATTATGAGACCACAACAGTAAGGATAAAAACCAAGATACAGACTTGCATACCAAAGCAAACAGATGTTGCAGATTGCCAAGGCAGGGGAGATAAAGCAATGGGCTAGAAGGTTGACAGGCTGGGTGAAAGGAAGGACGGGGGTCCTCAAGACAAAGAGAAATCAGGAGGGGTGGAGGTGGCAGGGATAGAATTCAGAGGCGGGGTGGATGAATGGATTGAAGTGGCGTAATCCAGAGTTGATGATCTGAAATGCAATCACGCCACCGTCACCTAATTCACAACAATAAACAGAGACCCCAAAGTATGAGACCCCAATCCAATGACTTAAATAAAAATTTAAAATATTTTAAAAACATGCTTTGCATATAAAAGCATATGAAAATGAAAATATATTTTCTTTTCCCCTATTATACAAATGAAAGCATAGTCATACACAGGCCTGCCTCTTGCTACATATATTTGCATTGTGGTAAACCACATAATATGCATGCCATCTTAACCATTTGTAAGTGAACCCAAACTTCATAAAGACCCATGAACTAGACACAGTGTCCCGATTTTAAAAGGAGGAAACCGGACATTTATAGAGGTCTAAATAAAGGCATGTACATATGCAAATACATTTACATATGAGGATGGGGAAATAGATCTATGTGCATATATTTATAGGTTTAGTATTAAGGTAGCAGAAGGACATTGGGCCTCCACTCAAGTAGTCCCTCAATGCAAGAATACTTTCTTCTACTAAATTGGCATTCTATGATGCCCACCTTCCCGACACAACCACTGAAGACAAAGCGAGTGAATAAGCAAATGTGGTGAAGAAAGCTGATGGTGCCCGGCTATCAAAAGATATAGTGTCTGGGGTCTTAAAGTCTTGAAGGTAAACAAGCGGCCATCTAGCTTAGAAGCAACAAAGCCCACATGGAAGAAGAATGCCAGCCTGTGTGATCACGAGGTGCTGAAGGGATCAGTTATCAGGCATCAAAGAACAAAAAAAATCATAACATTGTGTGCTCACCCCCATGATACGATTGCTGAAGACAAATGGGTGCATAAGCAAATGTGATGAAGAAAGCTGATGGTGCCCGGCTATCAAAAGATATAGCGTTTCTGAGGTCTTAAAGGCTTGAAGGTAAACAAGCAGCCATCTAGCTCAGATGAAGAAGCACACCAGCCTGTGTGATCACGAGGTGCTGAAGGGATCAGGGATCAGGCATCATCAGAACAAAAAATCTTATCATAGTGAATGAGCGGAGTGGAGACCCAAAGCCCATTTGTAGGCCACTGGACATCCCCTTACAGAAGGGTCTCAGGGAGGAGACGAGCCAGTCATGGTGCGATGTAGCAACGATGAAACATCCAACTTTCCCCTAGTTCCTAAATGCTTCCTCCTCCTCCACTATCATGATCCCAAATCTACCTTACAAATCTGGCTAGACAAGAGGATGTACACTAGTACAGATGGGAGCTGGAAACACAGGGAATCCAGGGCGGATGATCCCTTCAGGACCAGTGGTGTGAGTGGCGATACTGGGAGGGTGGAAGGAGGATGGGTTGGAAAGGGGGAACCGATTACAAAGATCTACATGTGACCTCCTCCCTGGGGGACGGACAACAGAAAAGTGGGTGAAGGGAGATATTGGACAGGGAAAGATATGACAAAATAATAATTTATAAATTATCAAGGGTTCATGAGGGAGAGGGGAGCGGGGAGGGAGGGGAAAAATGAGGAGCTGATGCCAGGGGCTTAGGTAGAAAGCAAATGTTTAGAGAATGAGGAGGGCAGTGAATGTATAAATGTGCTTTACACAACTGATGTGTGTACAGATTGCGATAAGAGTTGTATGAGCCCCTAATAAAACAATTTAAAAAAAGGAGGAAACTGAGGGAGGGCAGGTCCAGCACATGCCTAAGTCACACAGCTAACCAGGGGTGAGTCATTCTTCACAGGTTAGTGATGGGTGGTCCTTTTCCCATGGAGACGTGCCTCAGGGTCCCTTGGAGGACTTCCTGGGCCCCACCTTTGGACCTTCTGACTTTGTAGATCTGGGGTGTCCTGGGACTCTGCATGTCCAACAAGCTGGTGCTGCCAAAGGAGCACACTTTGAAAGTCCCGGGCACTGTAGATACCCACCACAAGCCAATTAGGGAGTGATCCTCACACTGCACAAAGATCCCTTAGGCCCCCAAGCAGGGATTCTTTGGTTGTAGGGCCTAAAGGATCGCCATGTAATGTGACAAACACCTCCCCCCCCACCCCCAGTGGGGCAGATTCACTAGCCACCCCTCGCTCCAGTCATTGTGAAGTGAGGAGCCTCCTGGAACACAGTCACCAGGAGGTGGAACACAAAAAAGATGAAACAAATCCAGTGTGGTGAGGTCTGGGGCAACGGACTCTCCGGTCTGCAGTGTCCGGCTCTGAGTCGACAGAACCGTGGGCACGGTCGGTCGGCAGCTTCTCCTGAGCTGTGGTGCAGTGGGTGCCTGGCTGGGCTGCTCATCACATGGTCACAAGGTCACAGTCGGTGGCCGGCTGCTCCGGGGGAGGGAGGAAGATGCGTCTTTCTACTCCTGTGACGAGCGACAGTTAGGACAGCCCTAGGAGTCCTTCTGTCTGTCCTCTAGGGTCGCGATGAGCGGGCATCGCCTCGATGGCAGTGAGCTGGCACGCACTCCACCCAGGATACAGTGACCCAGTTGCACGTACATTTGAAAAGAAACATGTACAAGTGATGCTCCTATGTCACTGTTCCTAATGGGCATAAGCTGAGAGGAGTAGAACTCGGCGACAGGATG
>NW_022103901.1:39863817-39864657 GCF_000313985.2 Echinops telfairi | reverse complement strand
ATGGGGGGAGATGCTGGGAGCTGGAAGTATCCTATAGCTCAGTAAGGTGGGGCAGCATGTGTATGTGACAGTGTTAAAATATTCTAAGCTTCATGCACTTGCTGCCACATGTGACACTGTAGTACTTAAAAAAAGTTTTATTGGCACATATTTCATATACTATATAATTCAATGGTTTAAGGGTATTAAAAATATCCATGCAATCACCACAATCAATTTTAGAACATTTTCTTCATCCTTGTATCCATTATTACCCCCCATTAGCCCCCAAATTCCCTGTCGTAACCCTCGAAACAAGAAAACCAAGTTCACTGTCCTCGAGCCGATGCCCACTCGCAGCGACCCTGTGGGGCGGGTGGAACTGCCTCTTGGGTTTCTGAGACTGTCACTATGTGCAGAAGCAGAAAGCCTCATCGTCCCCCCTCGTTTGCAGCGGCTAGTAGCTGTGCACTGCTGACCTCAAGGTTAGCAGTCCAGCATGTAACCACTATGCCACCAGGGCTCCTAAGGAACTATTAATCTTGCAATACTTTTAAAAACAATTACACACACAGAGAAAGCAGGAAAGATGGAGGTGCTGTGACTGGGTTCTGCAGTCAGAGCTGTTGGAGAGCTAGGCATGTCCCTCTCTGAGTCTCTGTATCCCGGGAAGATCTCCGTGCCCCTCCCCTGGGACGCTGAGGTGCTGCATAGAGAGCAGTTAGCCTGGCACAGAGGAGGGGTTAGTTTCCTTACCAATTCTTCCTCCCTACACCCTCCCCCGGCATCCCACAGTGGTGGTGTTCCTGTTGCTATGATGCTAGAACACACACACACACACACACACACGCACACACGCAC
>NW_022103901.1:39858767-39863563 GCF_000313985.2 Echinops telfairi | reverse complement strand
CACGCACACACCCATACTCACTGCTATCAAGTGGATTCTGACTCACAGTGATCCTGTCGCACAGAGGACTGCCCCATAGGGTTTCTGAGGCTGTAAATCTTGATAGACACAGACTGTCACGCTGGTCTCCTATAGAGCAGCTGGTGGGTGCAGCCCGCTGACCTCTCAGCAGCAGAGCGCTTCTGCACTGGGTCCCCTGGGCTCCCCGCAGAGTGCTCACCCACTGGCATTTCAGATTCCAGCTGGATCACCCGTGGTCGGAAGTGCCAATGCCGCCGCCAGACTAACGAACTAGGAAGAGAGGCCTGGAAACGTACCTGTGGAAACTGCAGCGGACAACAGAATGTTGTACAAGGAACGCAGCGCTGGAAGGGGAGCCCCTGAGAATGGAAGCCCCTCAGGAGGCAGCAGGGCCACAACAGTGGACTGCAGGGACCAACCACTGTGAGGGTGACACGGGACCTGGCAGCTTTTGTCCTCTCTACAAGGGTTGCCCCATGAGTCGGAGGGCCCAGTCAATCACAGTGAACAGCAGCCTCCTCCACGCAGCCTGCGCACGCCAGGCCCCCCCAGGGCAGTCACAGTTAGAGTGCAGGGTGCCCCAGCTTCCCTGACAATGCATGACTAGCACCATCCTCTCTCCCAAAGGTGCTCAGTTGCAGGTTCCAATCCTTTGAAGTATGGCAAGGAACCTAATGAGGAACGGGGTGAGGTAGTGGAAGCCTCTGAATATGAGATAGCTTTGTGGTTAAGCACGGGACTGCAATCCACGTGGTCGGCAGTTTGAAACCACCAACAGCTCTGAGGGAGAAAGACTGGGCTTTCTACTCCTGTAAACCATTACGGACGGTCTTGGAAACCCACAGGGGTGGCAATGAGCCAGCACTGACCCAATGGCAGTGCATTTGGTCTTGCTTTCTGGTGGCGCGGTGGTTCTCTGCTCAGCTGCTGAACAAGCCATCGGGGCTTTGAACCCTCCAGCTAGCTGCTCCTGGAGACAGCCTCAGAAACCCTGTGGGGTGGCTCTACTCTGCCCCAGAGGTTGCTCGAAGTCAGAATGGACCCCATGACAGCAGGTTTGGTGGGGTAGGGGTCGGGGGTGGGCGATTCCCCTAGTCTACACTCAGGCCTGGCTCTGAGGACCTGCTCCCCCTGCAACCTCAGCAGAAGGCAGCCTGTCACTTTCTGGGCAGAGGGTCCCAGCACTGGCATCGAGTCCCTCTCCCTCCTCCCCAGGGTTTAGGCCTTTCACCTGGCGGCTTGTTCACAACCCACAGCCTCACCTCCCCTTCCCCACTGCACCCGAGTCCGCAGGGCACTGGCAGTCTGCATGGTAACACTCTCCCCTAGAGCACTCTCCTCCTCAGACTGGGGCCAGGGGTAGGAGAGTGGGGGCATTTCATGTTGTCGTCAGCCCCAGCCTAGGGAGCTACGTTGGGAGGATGCAATCAGGAATTAACAAGGGACTTAGGCAGCTTAAGAAAAATACGTGAGCACCGATTCCTGCGGCTACCAGTCACATACCCTCCACTTCACCCTGTGAAGTGTGATTCCAGTCTCTATATGCTCACGAGACACCCTGGGGGTGCAGTGGTTACTCTTTGTGGGTGGTGATCTGCAAGACAAGGCTTTCTACTCCCGTTAAGAGCGACCATCTCAGAAACTCACAGGGCAGCTCTCCCCTGTCCTACAGGGTCGCTGTGAGCCAGCAGCGTCGTGATGGCGGGAGTTCTGTTTGGCTGGTATATTCATAGAGCTGTGAATTTCCATCACCCCACAAACCGCCAACACATTAGCACTCGCTCCTCTGCCCCAGCCCCTGGCCGGAGAAGCTCTCAGTTTCTTTGGATTTGCCCCCACTGACCCCACCCCACCCCACCCCATCCCACAGCCCCTGGGCATTTCCTAAATTGGAATCCCTCTTTCCAAGGTCCTTCATGACTGGCTTCCTACTCTCAGAGGAGGGCTCAGGATTTCCTCCTTTTTATGGTCAAACAATGAGCCTTTAAAGCAGGCTGAAGTGTGGAGTCCACCCTCCGAGCTGATCCACTTAGTGCTGATAGCGCAGGGTTATCACTGACTCAAGATTCCAGGGCAGGCTTTATAGGCTCCGCCCTGAGGACCAGAAAGGGAAAGTGATCAGCCAGACAGAAGGGCTGAAAGGAGACCTTCCTTCCTTCCTCCAGCCAGCCGGCAGCAAGGAGTCCCCTACAGCTCAGTCTTGGAGGAAGTTCTAACAGGATGCGCCTTAGAATCGAGGATGGCGAGATGTGTTACCAGGAGAGACCAGTCCCTGGAGGAGGGCTTCGTGTCTGGCAAAGTCAAGAGTCAACAACAATGTGGGAAGACCTTTGTTGAGATGGGCTGACCCAGGGGTGACTCCCAGGGAGCAACAGCTGAGAGGATGGCGTCGCACCAGTCCTCGTTTCCACCTGGTGTACATGTGACTTGATGGCACCAACCACTACCACCACTGGGTGCCAGCTGTCAGGCCCACACTGGGGAGCCCATGTGCACAAGACCGCGCCACTCTCCCATGCTGTTTATAGTGTCCTCCACTGACGGGGGTGGGGTGGGGGGTTGGAGGGGGGGACCGCCACTCTACCTAGTAACAAATAGAATAGCAGGGAGCCAGGCTGAGACAGTGTATGTATGTATGAATGTATGAAAAGTGCTTGATTGCCAGCAGAAAGGTTGGACATTTGAGTTCACCCACAGGCACCTCGGAAGAAAGGGCTGGTGATCTATGTGAGAGTCACCAGCCATTGAAGACGCTATGGGGCTCGGTTCTACCCTCACACCCACGGGGAAGAGAAAGAGGGGCCTGGCGGCTTTGAACCGCTGACCTTGTGGTTAAGCAGCCCACTAGACCTTCTTATATGATGGAGAGGTGGATAAAATTAAACAGCAGGTCTGGCTTGATGGCAGTCAGTAGCCAGTGTGAGCAGAGTCATGGTGGTGGCCAGGCAGCCACAGGGTCTGGATGATAAGAAGGAGCAGGGTCTTTCCAGGCAGACCCGGAGGCAGCCAGACGCTTCCAATTCCAGTTACTGAAGAGCCCCCAGGGCTGGAGCCTAATGGAGATGAGGTGGCAAGGGAGATGGTTTCAGAGAGGTGGGGCAGAGGCAAGGTGAGAGGTCTCTAATTATCTTTCCCCTTGGGCTTTGTGTTTTGGTGTGGGCTCCCCTTCCAAGACAGGATCAGGGGTGGATAGATTGCAAGCACATCTGGACAGGTCAGAGGGCCAGGAGAGTGTGAAGCTGGTAAACAAAGGGCCCTGTTGCTAGCTTGGGCCTGTCCGGACCTGGACTAGCCACTGGCATCTGACCGTTTGTCAGACAGAAAACTGGCTGTCCTTCCACACGGCCCTAGAGATAGGGTTCCACCTGAAGTCAGGCTTGCTGGCAATCGCCCAGTCTGACTTTAAACGGAGTCAAACTGGGGCATCCAAACCTGCTCTTCCAGCAACACGTGTACATATGTGTGCTGACGCTGTTGAGCACCCTCAGTTATAGGCATTATCGTTATTTTCCTGATTGGTTTACAAGAAACAGGCTCACAGAGGCGAAGTAAGCCACTTGAATTTGCTCAGTAGACAGTGACCAAGGTGGAATTGAACGCCAGGTGTGTCTGGCTGCAGTGTCCACACTGAACACCTGCTTTGCCTACTGAATACAACCCACTCACTCCCATCACACCGATTCCTACTCAGATAGGCCCTATAGAGCTTCTGAGACTAAAACTTCTCAGGAGAAAGCCTCATCTTTCTCCTTCATAGTTGCTGGTGGGTTTGAACTGCCAATGTTGCAGTTAACAGCCCAATACTTGACACAAGGCCACTGTAAAAAGCACATAAAATGGAGGAAAATACAACAAGATGTTTTTCAATTCTGCCTGGTAGCTATGTCTCCCTGTGTTCGACTGAGACCCTGGAGGAGCAAGCATGTAGAACTTTACTTTAAGGAAATGGCTTATGCAATTACGGAGGCTGGAAAGTCCCAAAGCTCTGGATCAGGCATCAGGCTGCTGGTTTCTGACTCATGTGGTAACAGAGCTGACAAACCCTAAATTGGTTGGTCAGGCTACCAGTTCAGATTTTGGTGAATTCCAAATCTTAGGTTGATGCTGTAATTGCATCTTTAGAAGGCCATTCCATTGTTCAGGCTGATCGTGAGTCCTTCCTCCCGGACTATGCTATGTGGGATTCCATGGTGATGGATACTGCACTCTCTAAGCCCACCGACGACAACGGTAGTTTTGGCAGAAGCACTGCATGCAGGTGGGGCAAGGTGCATGCAGAGTGAGGTCTCTCTCCAAGTAAGAACAAAACACCACACAATCACCCATCGTCGTGGTACTGATGCCCCCGGCAGGGCACCATAATGGGGATGCCGTGTTGGTCTCTGCTCAAAAGCAGATGGGACCCTCAGTCAGCCTTGGGGAGTGGAACGTCCTCCATCCCTGCCACCATGGCCACTTTGCTCATGAGCCCATCAAGCAAGGACAAGCGTGGGTAGGGAAAGCGGCTGACTGGTTTCCACAGAAAACGTCTTATCTATTTGATGGTTGAACTCCTCCTCGGCTGAAGCTTTGGTGAGCAGTCACATGAGGCGCAGTTGCTTCACTTTAGAAACCTGGTCCATGTGCCTCTTCCCACACCTCCTTGTCACCAATTTTCCAGTCATGCTTTTTCCCTGACCATCCAGACAACTCATCACAATCCACATATACATCCATTGTGTCAAGCACATTTGTACATTTGTTGCCATCATCATTCTCAAAACATTTGCTTTCTG
>NW_022103901.1:39853786-39857861 GCF_000313985.2 Echinops telfairi | reverse complement strand
AATATATGCACATAGATCTATCTCCCCATGCTCCACAATATATGATTACATGTTATTTTGTGATTAATCACTATGCTTTAATTATGTTCAATTTGTAACAATGAAAATACATCCTGCATATCAGATATTTACATGATTCATAACAGTAGCAAAATGACAGTTATGAAGTAGCAACGAAAATAATCGATGGTTGGAGGGGTCACCACAACATGAGGAACTGTATTAAAGGGTCTCGGCATTCGGAAGGTTGAGAACCACTGCTCTAGAACCACCCTTGGCAAATGTCTTAGTCTGGCTTTTCTAGAGCAACAAAAGCCTGTTGAGAAGTACATGGTGAGGGTGCTTTTAAAAGTTTGTGGGAAATGGAGTGGAAAGGTAATGGGAGGTTTTTTTTCAAGCCAGTTTGTTGTATTGACACTCAAGGCTCAGGCCTTGACTGCGTGCTTGCGCAGTGGGTACAGCGCTCCTTCTGCTGCTGCGTCCTGGTCCTGGGGCTCTCCTCGTGCTTGCTGAGGCGACGGCGCACGGCCCGTGTTTTCTTGGGCCGCAGATCCAGGGGCTTGTACTTCTTACCCTTGTAGAACGTCCTGAGGTTCTCCTTCTGAGCCTGGTTGATGACAGCGAGACTCGAGCAATGGATTTGCAGACAACTCGGATTTGGGGGAGCTTGGATACCGCGCCGCCTGTCACTTTGGCAACGCGCAGCTGCGACAGCTCCACCTTCAGGTCGTCCAGCTGTCTGAGCGACTCTTCCTTCTTGCCATGCAGGGCCCGGGCTTTCATCCTGGCTGCGACTGAGCTTTAGAATCCTGCCGCCCGCCTGGTCCGAGGCTGAGGGAAAGAGAAAGGGGGGTAATGGGAGTTTCGAAGCCCCCTTGTATTTACATGTTTTTGTACACATGAAACCAAGCCACACCATGGTAGTCAAGTTAGTTCCAACTCAGTAACAAAAAGGGGTTTCACAGGTGTAAATCTCTATGGGAGCGGATAGCCTCTTCTTTCTCCTGTGGAGAAGGACTGAATGGGAAATGAACATGGCCCAGGAGCACTGAATGGTAAATCTGGAGTTCACAGACAGGACTCTTGGAGACCACTTGAGGATAAAGATGCTCGAATTCCATCCAATGCACTTCAAGGCTACGAGGAAGAACGAGCTAAGACACAAGAGAGTGACTTGGCACAGCGGGTCGCTCAAGGTTTTAAATGATCCGTCACAACAGGTGTTTCCACTCACCCTGGCCTACTCCCACCCCCAGGCCCAAGGCGGCTGCACCCTTCAGCAGGGTCATGGCAGAGCAGTCCTGGGGTAATTGGAGTGAGGGAGAGAGGAATCAAGGCCTGGAAGTGACTCCTGGCTCAGACACAATGGGCTCAAGCATAGGCAGGTGCAAGCTCGTGGTGACTCAATCTGTGGCACAGAGGTTCTGTTGGCGGGCACCAATGCCAACAACATGGAACCTTTTCTGGGCTCTAGTGTCCTCATCTGTCCACGAAGGGGAGTAAAATGAACAAAGAATACAGCTCTGAGGGGACCCACTGCTCCTCGCCCCACCCACCACCCCCAGTTCCTTCTTGCCTCCCCTCTCCCACAGGCCACCACCAGCAGCAGCAGCAGCAGCAGCGATTTTGACGAGAGGGCTGGGCCCGTGCTTAGGCCAATGGCTTCAGTAGGCTTTTGAAGGGGCTGGTGGCATTCTGGACACTTCTGAGCCGGGCTTCTAGTCCAGCACTGAGGGCTTCCTGGGGGTGATTGCTGGCTGACACAGCCAGCGTGCGGCCAACTGCTGCATGAGGCCAGGCAGGCACAGTGCCCGAACACATGACATTTGAAGGAAAACACTTTTAGTTTCAATTTCCTTCCAGGGGGGTAAATGCACATGGTCATCATGATTATAGGATAAAAAGCTGCTCTCTATGCCAACATAGCCAGAGTCAAATTTCTGTTTTCGTGTCTCTGGAGGAAGGCTCCCAGGAGAGCCATGCGTGACACTCAGGACAAACCGCCATGAAAGGGACAGGCGTGGAGGACCGGCAGGGCCAGCCCACCCGAGTCAGGAGCATTTTCAAAATCCAGGCCAACCAGGCTCAGCCGCAGACTTGGAAAGCTGGCTAGGCCCATGTCCCTTTCCCGACTTGTCACTGAGCCACCTTTCAGCAAGGGCCATGGCCTCGGGGCAGCGAGTGTGAGCACCCCTTGTGTTCATGCTGCCCTGGGTAAACCAGGCCCCAGTCCTTCCGACCACCCTACGGGGCAGGGACTACTATTTGATGGGTGAGGCCAATGAAGGGGAGAGGGCCCCAGCACAGTGTCTCACCCACCCCATAGTGCTCAATAAACACCTGCTGCGCACAGACAGCCAGGCGTTCTGGTGGCATAGTGGTTACACGTTAGGCTGCTAGCTGCAAGGTCCACAGTTCAAAACCGCCAACCACTCCGCGGGAGAAAGATGGGGCTTTCTACTCCCATAAAGAGTTATAGTCTCAGAAACCCACAGGGGCGGTTCTACCCTGTCCCACGGGGTCACTATGAGTCAGCACCAAGTCAACAGCAGTGAGGTTGTGTTTTTGGTTTAAGAGTGTGGTAGAGAAAGGGAGGTGAAGCCCTGTTTGAACCCCACTCTACACCCCGATGTCACCCTGTGTGGGTAGAGCAAACAAACTCACCGCCATCAATTCGATGCTGACTCACAGAGACCCTATTAGACAGGGCATAGCTGTCCCTGTGGCTTTCCGAGTTTGTCACTCTCTATGGGAGTAGAAAGCCTTATCCCTCTCCCATGGAGCAGCTGGTGGTTTCGAACTGCTGACCTTGTGGTTAACAGCCCAAAGAACCTCACATCCAAGGTTGCCCTCTCCCTGGGCAGCTCCACCTCTCTTCCTCGGGCTCAGGGGGGTCTGTGAGATGTGCAGAGCCACTGTGCAGGCAGTGACCAGCGTATCCTTCTCCTGGTCCCATGCCTTGTTTTCAACACCTGTCAAACACCGGGGTCCCAGCCCAGGAGCCTGCACTTCAAGAGGGGTGCCTGGCGACTCTGACCGTCAGCCATTTGGGCCTCCAGGGTCGGGGATGAGACAGCCATAAACAGATCTCAACTTCCTTTTCCTCTCATTTCATTCCACTGTGGCTTGGGTTTTTAAATCGCAAAGCAACCTTTCTATGTTGAAAGGTGTCACCCGGAACAAAGGCAAGCAGAGTATGTGCTCATTCTGCCCCTGCGTCGTACCCCCCTCCCACCCCCGCCAAGTCCCCCCGCCCCCCCAATCTGACCTCCTGAGGAAAACCATTGCTTTACACTTTCCTCCATTTTCAGAGACACATATTTGGGCACATTTGGGTTTCCTTCTAGTTTTAAAGAGCCCCTATGGTGCTGTCAGGTAAGCATTGGGCTGTGAACCTCAAGATTGCTGGTTCAAACCCACCAGCAGCTCCGTGGGAGCAAGTCGAGGCTGCCTGCTCCTGCCACCTCGGAAACCCTGCACATGGCGGCTGACTCTGAAGGGACCCATCAATGGCAGTGGCTCCTCTCTTTGTAGTTTTCATTCTAATTGCAAAATTAGGGGTTCCCACCAACTGGTTTTTTGAAAGCCCCCCTCCCCGCAGCAGCCCCCTCCCTGAGCACAAACATATGCTATCTACACTTCCATCCCTACACTGGAAGCTGGGGCTTTGAGGGAAACTGAGGTCCGAATGGCATGAGCCTGGCCGGTGGGGTTACAGCTAAGGGGAGAGCTGGGCAGAGGTCAGAGGTGCTGGCTGCGGGGCTGTGCTCGCCCTGAGGCCCTGGTCACAGGGAGGCCCCAAGGGAGCTGCTGGCTGAGCATGTGTGACCAGCCTCCTGTGCCTGGTGTCCCTGCCTGGCAGCTGTCACTGCAGGTCCCCTCGTCATGTGGCCAAGTGCATACCAAGACCGCAGACTGGGTGGGGCGGAAAAAGTGAAAATGAACCCCAGCTGAAGTTTCTCTTTCCTGGCAGGCAAGTGCCTTACAGCGTGGGGGAGGGGCCGGGACAGGGACTGTTTTCATTTGACCAAGACACCGTGTTTACCTAGTGTAGTGGTGTGACCCTGGGTCACCT
>NW_022103901.1:39835903-39850901 GCF_000313985.2 Echinops telfairi | reverse complement strand
GGGGAAAATGAGGACCTAATGCCGGGGGTTTAAGTGGAGAGAAAATGTTTTGAGAATGATGAGGGCAATGAATGTACAAACGTACTTTGCACAATTGATGTATGTATGGATTGTGATAAGAGTTGTATGAGCCCCTAATAAAAGAATTTTAAAAAAATTTTACACACACACACAAAAAACCCCACACCTCCATAAAATGCTTCTAGTCCCAGGTAGCTGCAGCTCTCCTCACCAGCCATGTCCAGAACCTGAAATGTGACCCCGAGGTCACCCCACCCCCCCTTGAGAGCACTGGGCACTGAGTAAGTAAACTGGAGATGTGCTGGGAGCACACTGATTCCCCCCTGACGCATCACTCAGTTTATCTCCATCCCATCAAAGGGGCAGTGGGTCCCAGCGGCAGCAGGGACCGAAGAGACAGGCAGGAATGATCACGTTTCCCTTGTCGTTGCAGCTACCAGGAAACTGAAATCTTTGGCTTCAGTATTTCTGACATCTAACCTCCTTCACTTTTACCCCGGCCTGAGGCTGAGCTCGGAGGCTCCCCTGGAATCAGAGGCTGGCTGGCAGGTGCCTGCTCAAACTGCAAACTCTAGCTAGAGTGACCTCCTGGCAGAGGGAAGCAAGTAGAGGGCTGAGGGAAGCAGGGTGAGCGGGCCCTCCCTCCTGCACGTGGACCACACCCCATGTCCACAACGGGTTTGTACTCTGCTTTCTCCAGAAACCTTTGTGCATCAGGTGCCCTTGCCCAAGGATGGCAGTGCCGGCTCACAGGCGGGGACCACCCCAGTCTTCATCTGCCCTCAGAGCGGTCAACGAAGCCCCTCCCAACTCTATGACCTCATCTCCTACCGGCACACACTGGAGATACGTCCCCACCTCAGGCCGGTGCCACTCACTGGCCACTACCTTGGCCCCTGATACGCCCCTATGACAATTCCTTCACTGCCGTCAGGCCTCTGCTCAAGTGGGCCCGTCTCAACACAGCTGCCCTGACCACTGTGCACTGGTATAGGCCCTCACCTGCCTCCTTTCTCTGCTTCCCTTCCACCAGACTGCATGATTAGTGATCATACTCATTGCTTTGTATCTTCTGAATTAGACTGTATGCTCCCAGAGGGCAGGGATTATTGTCTCCGTAACTGCACTTAGCACAGGGCACAGATGTGGGGCATTCAATACATACTTAGTAACTGAACGAATGAAAAGGCACCAGAGTTAGGGGGTGACAATTCTGAAACCACTCCACACAGATGCTAGCACCGAACAGTCAATGGGTGGTGGGTAGTGGGAACTGGGCTTCTCCCTGTTGGGGTGGGAGGTGAAAAAGGCAGCTAGAAGGACCCCTGTGGCCATGGGTTTGGAGCTGGACACCCAAGTAACCCATGTTAGCGTCATGCACAGAGGGATCGCTACCTCGGTGTTGTAGGCAGCACTGCTGAGTCCGTTCCGACTTAGAGCAACCCTGTGGTCCAACGAGGGCGTCCGGGCCGGGCGGAGGGCTCACCCAGCGCCCAGAGCAGGCTTTGTAATCTCTCTCTGAACAATGGAACCAGGCCCCTTGGAGACATGGCCAGGGGACGAAATACTCAAATGCGTCTGGGCATTTTGTGGAACAAGAAAGCAAAACCCACAGTGAAGGGTCACGGGAGCCAAATGCAGAAGCTCCCAGGGGCCAAAGCTGGGGCATTCTGAGCAAGCAAATGAACCCACTCGTGTTGAATTGTAAGCCGTGGTATAAGAGGGATATCCATGAGGTACACAGACGATAAGCGGATGGATCCGCAGGAGAAGAGATGCCCTTCCCATGCAGAACTCCAATGAACTTAGGTCTCCACTGCCCTCAAGGAACTGGGTGGCACGCGGTCACTTCCTTCCAAAGATGAGCTCTCCGAAAGGGTGAGGGTGGGGTGACGACGACCTGTAGCTGAGAAACGGGACTAACACTACCGCTGCCAGGAGACCAAGGTCAACAACCACAGTGGGCAGCTGCCTTGAGAGCAAGCATCCTTGATGTCCAGTGATGATAGTGGCACTCTGTCCCTGTGGTTTCCCTCCCCCAAACCTCCCACCCCCATCATGAGAAAAATGCCTGACAGACCCCTAGGGAGGGGCGTACACAAAACTCCTGGCTTGTCAGCATTGCGAAGGCCAAGAAAGTACGAGAAGCTGCCCCAACCAGGAGGCGCCTCGGGAGGCGTGAGGACCCATTGTAAGGTTGTGTCCCGGACGAGACTGTGGGACAGAAAAAGGGCAGCAGGGAAGACAAAAGCCATCTGACTCAAGTGGAGACTTCAGGCAATGACAACGCGCCCAGACTGGCTCTTTGCCTTTGGCAAATGTCCTGCCCGCCTGTGTGACATGGGTACTCAGTGGCTGTCTAGACTAGGGCCGTGGATGGCAAAAGGACCACTTGGTGGCATACAAATTGAGCCTGGAGTGTGGGGAGCAGCAGTGCCCACCGTGGGTTCCTGAGCTGTGATGTGGTATAAGGATGGCAGAACCTGGGCGAGGGGTCACGGCGAAGATCTCACATGCACAATTCTTCTCATAATGAACAGGCAAGTGTGCTGAGCGCACACCAAGATCACGGCGGACCACACGCACGTGGTGGTGGCTTTTCTGATCTCCCACTATTGTTTCTGGTCCAGAAACCTCAGCATGCAGTATGCAGCAGCCCGCCCTTACCCTCACGTAATATGAGAAAATAACACCATGGGAGTAAAAACGTTCATGAGGCCACTCTTGCCTGTGGAGTCAATGTGCTCTATTCTGGGCGTTTCCCTAACATGGTGTCTAAATGTAGACGTTGGACTTCTTGTTAAACCTGGGATGGCTCATAACCAACCACTCTGAGGGAATGATGAGGCTCGGGGGACACCAGGTCGAGTGGCCCAGCCACTGTCCACAAAGGCAAGGCTCCATGTTCTCTCTGCGGAGCAGCGACAGGTCTACAAGCTTGGGAACAGCCATCTCAGGTGCAACTATTGGCCTCTGTGCCTCCTGAGCAAGAAGAGTGAAGGAATCAAAGGCTCAAGGGAATGATTTGTCTACAGGACTAATGGGCCACGTGAACCTTCAGCCTCCATGACTACAAGACCAGAGGACCTAGATGGTGCCCAGCTACCACAACCAGTCGCTCT
Organism: Echinops telfairi; assembly: GCF_000313985.2. Lineage (NCBI taxonomy): Eukaryota > Metazoa > Chordata > Mammalia > Afrosoricida > Tenrecidae > Echinops > Echinops telfairi. Next base: position 39,847,758 of record NW_022103901.1, on the reverse strand, counting down.
GAAAGGAGCCCTAACAGAAAGGCCTAGAGAGAGTAGGAGGAAAATGTAGAACAAAACACAAAAGCATGGAAGTAGCCAGGATGACTGCCCTTATGAGTCTGGTGGAGCCCCCAAGACTATGGCCCTTAAATACCCTTCAAGTCTGGAATTGAACTCATCCCATAATTCCACTTTCAGCCAAACAACAGGCAGGCCGACAAGGTGAACAATGAGGGAGGGACACACTCCTTACAACAGTCAGCATCTGCCCAGGGAGAACACTCAGCAGGCAGGGCGGGAAAGGAAGGCGAAGGGAGGCAGCAAACCCATGTCCGAAATGGGAAGAGGGCGGCTACGTGCAGGGACTATCATCAGAGTCATGAATGCAAATATGCTCAAATTGTTGACTGGACAGCCAATTTGTTCTGTAAACTTTTCTCTAAATCACAATTAAAAAAATTTTTTTTAAATTAAAGAGCCCACAAAGCAAAGTGGGTGTATACTCCTTAAGCGACCTTGTACTATAATTCTTTACGGGGGCAGACAGCTTCATCCACCTCCCTCTGAGTGGCTGGTGGGTCTGAACTGCCAACCTTGTGGTTAGCAGCCCAGCACCTAGCCCACCGGGGTGCCTTAGGTACTTCTTCAAAGGATACCAAGCCAACTGAAGGAGCAATGGGGGACATGCCACACTAGTCATTGCTCGTCACAGGGGGGTGTGCATGTCCTTCCACATCAGGATTCACCAGCTTAGTGGTTTGGATTTGTTTCGTTTTTAATTCTAACAGTTTTATTGACATGAAATTCACATATTAAATAATTCAAAGGGTTAAACATACTTTAAAGGTTATGGGATTCGTGTTCTTTCATGAGTTATTCTGCACGTGGGTGCAGTGAATGGCCTGCCGTGTCCCTAAAACAAGAATGGAGTGATTTTCCGTTTCCTCCCACCACAAACCTCCGTGTTCACCCTTGTTGGAGAATTCCCTCCCTCGGGACAGAGCCCTCACTACAGAGCTGCGAGTACACTGGCACACTGGAAGCCTTATTCTGAAAACGAGCTGCATGCCTTCAACCTGGCCAAAGGCCAGGGAACTTAGCCTCACTCTGCCTTCACCTCTCCTGGACCAAGGCTGCGGTGGGTGGACACTGTGACATCACAGAGGCGGGGGCCAGGATTGTGACTGGCTCGTCAGCACCTCAGGGGGTAGACCTGGACATCCTTAGGAAGGGCTATTCCTCAATCTGAGGCCATACCTCTCAAAATGAAGGCTGTGGCCATCATCAGATGCCATGACTGTCTACTTGAAAATCGCAGTAAAACCGCCTTATGCAAAGCACTCATGCAGTCATTCAACCAATATCCGATATTCAGACTCCTCTTCTATAACTTATTTTCTGTATCAGTTATTTTGACAACTTAATAAAGTTTCTGATCATGAAACTTACATTCCACTGGAGACAATAAACAATATGTAGGAGGATGTGTGACGTGATGGACAGTCTAGGGAAAGGATGCTCGAGTGGCACACGCTTACATCTCAGATCTTAGGACCCCAAACAAAAAACAAACTGTAGGACAGGGCAGAACTGCCCCTGTGGGTTTCCCAGATTCATGGAAAGCCTCGACGGCCCTGGTGGGTGTTTGTGGAGCAGACTGAGCCCCGGGGAGTGATGGTGCTTAGAACGCCCCAGGGCAGCACTGCAAAGGGACTAGCATTTTCACAGCAGGGACAGCCAGTTGCAGCAGCTCTGAGGCAGCAGGCAGGTGTTGTCCAGAATTGAGACAGGAAGTGGACTGGGTGGGGGGGGGTGAGGAGGGAAGCTAGGGAGAAGGGGAATGGGAGTGACAGGGAATGGGCTTGGGTCCTAATTTGGATGGTCGTATTTGGAAGAGAGAAAAGAGGGGTGACAATCAGACTCCCCTGTATGATGATGACTCAGGCGTGCCAAGGTCAAGTGCTCAGTTCAAAGGCAGAAAATTTCCCCTTGGTGAAAAGCAAGCTCTGGGCTGGAAAGGAGGCCCAGGTGTGGGAGCAATGTGTTGGGGAGACCCCATCAGGCTTGCCAACACTCCCTGTGCTTCTCACAGAAAATCCAAACCAATGGCCACAGCATTTAAGTTCCACTGAAGAAGTCAGAAGGAGACTTGGGATGAGTGGAACAAGACAGGGAGGAGCCTGGGTAGTGCAGTGGGTTAAGTGCTCGGCTGCTAACCACAAGGCCGGCAATTCAAACCCACAGCTATTCTGAGAGACCGGTGAGCTTTCTGCTCCCAGGAAGATGTACCGCCGCAGAAGCCCACAGGGGCAGTTCTACTCTGCCAGGAGGGGACTACAAGTTGGCGTGGACTGGATGGCAGAGGGTTTAGGTGTGTGGTTAAGGCGGTTGGGGGCAAGAGGGCCCTTGCTCTGAGTCCGTCCACTCCAAGAATTTAGGGGTGCTTGAAGCTCTATGTTTGCCATCTGCTCTCAAATGCTTTGGAGAAAACACAGTAATAATGAGCACATACCTATAAAGAAAGACGTCCTGGTGGCGCTGTGAGTTAGGCATCAGGTTGGAGGTTCAAACCTACCCACTGCTTTGAGGGAGAGATGAGGCTGCTCTTGTAAAAATTCAGTCTCAGAAAGCCCAGGTCAGGTCCATGTGAGTCCAACTGCCTTTATGGCAGAGGCTTTGCTAACTAAAAGGTTCTGGTATGAACCCACCCACAGCTCCACGGGAGAAAAGACCTGAAGATGCGCTCCCATGAAGATGATGTCCATGGAAACCCAAGGGGCAATGTTCCTCTGTCGGACAGCACCAATGGCGTGGCACACAGCAAGGACATCCTGAGAGAAGTCCCTGCGTGGTACAAGCCACCGGGGTGCTTGGCTGCTAACTGGAAGGCTGTAGGCCCGTGTAGAATGCCTCTGAAGGCAGGCCTGGCTGTCAACATCTGCACGACCAGTCACTGAAATCACTATGGAGCACAGTGCGACTGGAGTCAACGCTGGGGGACCCAGCGTCTGAGCAGCAAGGGGGAAGGGACAGGCAAGGGGGAAGGGACAAAGGGGAAGTGGGTATGCGTTTTCAACATTGATTGACAGGCATTGTTCGGTAGCACGCTCCTGTTTTAACTCAGTGGGATGCTGGCACATTTCAGATGCGGCAAGAGGGTTTGGAAGTCTGGTAGAAGGCTCCGAGAGAGGGGAGCTAGTGGAGCACACATGATGCACTTGGAACTACCCCTCAGTCTTTGATTGTGTGCCCAGATGTGTCCAGTATGGGGGTTCCAGTGGGGAGGCAGCAGTGGTGCTGCTCCATGCAGTCACTCAGGGACACAGGCCAATCACACCTCTGCCACCTTGGCCACCTGGAGGGGGAGAGAGAGAAAGTGCAGGCTCCCCTATTTCCTAAGTGCCTTGACTGGGAAGTGACCCATTCCATGCATCCAACACCTCGTTGGTGAGCTAGTTACATGACCACTGTACCCTAGCCCCTGAAGATTCTGGGAAGTTAGGTCTCTGGCTGAGCTGTGGGGCGCTGCGGAAGGGAGTGTGACTCTGGGGACATCTGGGGCTTCCTCAGCGCAGGGTGGGGCAGGAGGCCGACTGAGTGGCTGGTAGAAGGCCAGCACCTACATGGTGGCCTGAGGCGGCCTTTCTAATGGTGAGAGTGTGAAGGTGGGGCTGAGGTGGGGCGGGGTGGAGTGCAAGGGCTGGGACAGGAGAAGCATGGATCCCCACGGTCTGACCTTGGCCGGTGACACGGTTGCCCCTGTGAAGCGTGGCACCACCTGAGGTGCCCCCTACATACCCATATAAGGACACGATCCTGGGCAGCACTGACAGGATCTGTGAGGTCAGGGCTCCTGTCACCTCACAATGCCCAGAGTCACCTCCAGTTTCTATAAGAGGCTGACAGCCAGCCCCCCAATCACAGCCCACAAAATTCCACCTGCTCACAGGTTGGCTGGCTCAACCAAGGTGGTGTCTGCTGCTCTGAGTATCCAGGCCACGTCCACCGAGCACCATGGCCAGGTACAGATGCTGCCGCAGCCGCAGCCGCAGCCGCAGCCGCTGCTGCCGCCGGAGGCAACGCAGGTGCCGGCGGAGGCGACGATGTAGGCGGAGGAGGAGGAGAGGTGAGGGTTTGGTGCTCCTGGGGGACAGGGTGGGAGGCTGAGGGGGTGGATGCTGAGGCCAGCTGCTCACCTCCTCCTGCCCCCAGCGTGCCGCCGCCGCCGATACTGTATGAGGCGTACTAGATGCAGAAAGTAGCTGAGTCCACCGAGACATCTGCCGGAGAGTTCTACCAGACTTCCAAGACCCTCTTGCCGCATCTGGAACGTGCCAGCATCCCACTGAGTTAAAACAGGAGCCTGCTACCGAACAATGCCACCTGTCAATAAATGTTGAAAACGCACACCCACCGCCTGGCTGCGTCTGTGCTGTGGGAGCAGTGCCTGGGAGTGGGGAGGTGCCTGGGGGCCTTGATGCTTACCTGAGTCTTAACAAACGACACATGTTGGAGGGAGCCCGCCCGCCCGACACCGTTCCCCAGTCCCCAACTTCACCCTGTGAAGGAGGAGACACATGGAGACCCCACCAGTGTTGCGATGCTTCCACTGCCACTGGATCTTCTACCCACTGGCTTGTGATCTGCCTGCCTTTGGCACCATTACATGTGCTGTGTGAGTCTAAAGAGGAATTTATGGACTAGTATCGGACATAGGGGCTAATTTCAGACTTATGGACTAGATCTGGGCTGGGCCGGGATGTCTTCGTGTGTGTGTGTGTGTGTGTGTGTGTAAGAAAGAGCTGCTCATGTGTGTGCATACCGCACCTGGGATTTGTTCCCCGACTACACCACCCGGCGCCCACTCTTGGTATTTCCATAAGCGAGCTGTTATATGTGTGTGTTACTTGACCCAAAAGTGATAAAATGATGCTTCCGAGCTCCCGGCAGGAGGTCTGATCTGTTTCCCTACTTTGCCACACTCATGGGGCGGATGGCTCACTAGAGGCAGCGTCATGCTCGCAGCAGTGGGCCAGTGACGCAAGGGAGACGGGCGGACACTGTAACCACAATGATGGCTTGCACACGTCAGTGGCTGTTGGGAGGACGGCGAGCGTTTGCTCTGTTGTCCACAAGGTCAACCCGAGCAAGAGTCCATCCACCCACTTGTCCACCTGTCTTTACCCCAACGGAAGGCAGTATGCCCACACCAGGGGAATCAGGGTACCACCTCTTTACAAGGTGCCTCAAGGAGCCCTCGTGGCACTGTGGATTAGGCAGGGGGCAGTTCAAATCCACCAGTCACTCTGGGAGAAAGATGGAGCTGTCCAGCTCCTGTAAAGAGTACCAGTCTCAGAAACTCCATGGCGGGTCACTCTGAGTTGGAACAGACTCCGTGGCAGTGGGATGTGGTTTTAGAGAAGGAGCCCCGGTGACAGTGGTCAAAAGCTCAGCTATTCCCTGAAAGGTCGGTGGTGTCTACTTCTGCAAGGACACGTTTGGAAAACCCAAAAGAACGCCCGATTTGTTTTAGAAGAAGTACAGGCAGAGTGCTCCTCAGAGACCAGGAGGGCAAGACCTCGTTGCAGGACGTGTTGTCAGGAGAGACCAGTCCCTAGGGAAGGACATCGGCTTGGCCAAGTGGAGGGGCCGTGAGAAAGAGGAAGGTGCGTGATAAGATGGACTGACACAGTGGTGCGGACGGTGCAGGACCGGGCGGTGTTGCCTTCTGCTGGGCATGTAGTCGAACTGACTCAGAGGCACCAAACATTAACAATGTGGGCAGGCGGACCTGCCCTGAAGGGTCCCTCGGAGCAGGAACGGATGTGAATGACAGCACCAGGCATGGGGTTGGGTTCATTAGGCCCTTAAGGAGCCCGGGCGGGGCAGCGATGAACGCCCACAATGGTGGGCAGCTGGAACTCCCCATTGGCTCCCCAGGAGAAAAATCCTCTTGACCTGTTCCTGTCAAGTTGAAGGAAGCCAAGGAAACCCTATGGACAGTTCTCTCCTGTCCTGTAAGACTGCCGTTTGTCTGGGTTGACTTGTGAACATAACCACACATTTACATCTTACAGTTTGAGGCCCAAGTCAAGGTGTTGCCCGGGCTGCCTTCCTTCTGAAGTCCCAGGAGGAATCTAGTGCCTGGCCTTTCCAGCTTCTGGAAGCCTGCCAAGTTCCTTGGCTCGTGGCACCTCCTCCATCTTCAATACCAGCAGCAGAGCACCTTCCAATCCCTCCCTCTTTCACTCACGAGGATGCCAGTGGTGGCACGGAGGCCACCTGGGTAACTCCAATTCCCTCCTGTCGCAAAACCCTCAGCTTACACAGAATCACAGCTGCAAAGTCTTTCTTCACGTAAGGTGGCGCATTCATAGGTTCTGGGGACAAGGACACTTATTTCAGGAGGGCATTGTCCTGGATCCCCCAGCCTTCTTGCCCTGCACAGTAGACATTGTTTTTTTCAGGTGTGATGCAAGATACTAAAGAGCCTGGGGGTATTGTGCGTTGTGTTGGGCTGCGTTATAACTACGAGGTCGGTGGTACAAACCCACCAGCTGCTCTGCAGGCAAACAATGAGAATGTCTGCTACCGTAAAAGTTTAGTCTCAGAAAGCCTATATTGATCGGGTCACAATAAGTCAGGATTGACTATTGGCTCAATGGCAGTGAATCTGGTTTGGTTTTATGATTGATTCTGGATTGAATGGGCTCATCAAAGAATGATGAGCGGCCCCATAGAAGGGTAGGTCGTTTTAGAGGGAAGAAGATGCCATGTTGGTCATGGAAGAGTCACCCGGGGCCGAGAAGGGACAGTTCAGGACATGGTGTTTGAAAGCACATGATCTGGTCTCAATCCCAGTTCTGCCCACCCGGAGCAGGGTGGTCCTGAGCCAGACTCGCAACCTCTGCTGGGCCTGTTCCCCCATAGAATGTAACGGACAGATGCACGGAAGGAGGCGAGTAGGTGTCGTGGTGTTAATTCCTGGTGGCCATGATAACCACCGGCCATCTGACTGTCACTGCTACTACTGCTCTCAGCAGTCGGTGTGTGCACAGACGCCTAGTACGAGGCACAGCCACTGTGGGGGGTACGGAGGCAGGGATGCTGCAGGAGTGAGCTGGTGGGCTCCCAGCAGCCAGGCAGGATGGGGTTTGAGGGTGGGGAAGCAAAACTGGGGCCCTTTCTCAGGGCCTGAGATCACCACCTGCCAGAAGGGGCTGGAGACAGGCTTTATGGACAAGGCCAGTGTGCCCCGGGCTGGGTCCCAGGTCCATTGGCCCTGGACCCTGTCATACCCCCTGTGCCATCACAAAGGGGGCTGGGTAGGGCGGGGACAGTGATGGGGCTACCGGGTCACAGTGGGGAACCCCTTTATATAGAAGCCAGCCGGGAGCTCTGCAAACCAGACCAACATTAACACCAAGAGCAGGTGGGCAGGCCTCAGCCCCCCTCTTCCTCCACGGCCAGCTGCAGCCTCCACCACCGAGTGGCCTGATTGCTGCCCAAGATGGTCCGATACCGCGTGAGGAGCCCCAGCGAGCATCCGCAGGAGGGCTGCAGGCAGCAGGGCTATGGGCAGCAAGGACACGAGGACGGTGAGCAGGAGCAGAGGCTGAGCCCTGAGCGTGTCCAGGACTATGGCCGGACTCACCGGGGTCGCTGCTGCCGGCGGCGCCGTAGACGCTGCTCTAGGCGCCGGCTGTACCGAATCCACAGGAGGCGGCGGCGGTCCTGTCGTCGGCGCCGCAGACGCTGCTGCCGGCGACGCAGGCATCGTAGAGGTGGGATGGCCCCGCTGCCCTACTGGGCCCCTCTCCCTACAGGTGTCCCTGGGAGGGAAAGGCCCAGGTTCCACCCCTCCTGGGCTCCCCGGCTGGCCCATGCGTTCCTTCACCCAGACCCCCTCTGCCCACAGGCTGCAGAAGGATGAGGAGGAGATGCAGAAGGTACAGAAGGTACTAGACCTTCCTGGGCCCGTCACCCCTGGCTAGGAGTTAACGCCACGACACCTGTGAAAGACCACCACACGCAGCCGTAACCACCCCCCACCCCCCCACTGGATGCTGAAGCCCTGAGTTGCCAAGGAGCTCACAAGATCTGAGCAGAATGCGCACAAGTCACCTGCCAAATAAAGCTTGACAAGGAACTATGCTTCTGGGCTCTGCTTGGTGCTCGCTTGCTCACTGGGTGGCTTGGGGGAAGTGCGAGGCATGGCCTGGGCTTGAGGGGTGGCAGGGCACTGCTTCAGAGCTGGAGGGACATGCTGGCCCCCTGGGTGACCCCACTCCACCCCCTAAGGATCTTCAGCCAGAGCCAGGTTTACACCTGAAGAACCTTACAAGCTCACCTCATTTCTGGGAGCAGGTGTCCTCCAAAGACCCTGTGTGCCCAGTAGTTTTAAAACACTGGGGGGGGGGGGTTGTTGCTACATGGGGAGTCATGGCGTGAGCTGTGGCAGACTCATGGCAGGCAGCAGAGACCACAGAGAACAATGGCCTTGTAGGGAGCAGGGCCTTGTAGAAGGCCAGCTCCCTGCCAGTCTGGCCTGCATCCCCACCTCGAGATCAAGAGCGTGGTTGAAAGCAAGGGAGCTATGGGGTTGCAGAGGCTGGGAACTGAGTCTCTAATCCCTCTCCCCAAACCACCTTTCCCCTGCATGGATCTGGTAAGGTGGGGAAAGGGACTGAGCCCTGAGAAGCAGGAGTCGGGGGTCATTACCAGCAAGAGCTCTCTGGACCTGCGATCCCTGCACAGTGAACCTCCTGGCTCCAGCTGACAGCAGCTATATCATCAGAGCAGCAGCAGCAGAACCAGGAGCCAGAGCACAACACACTGAGGGACTTAATGGGGAAGTTGGTCTTACTCATGGAAGTGGAACTGAATGCCTTCAGGTTTGAGGCGTACAGTGGAGTAGTAATGATAATGCCCCTTAGGGCATTTATTAGCAGACCTGAAACTTGTTAACGAGGACATGTGTCCTGGTTAATAAGATTAAGAAATAAATGTCTACTTTCTCTAATAGTTGGATGTCTTTTACTTTCCTAGTTTTGTGACGCATTGTGCATCCGTCAGATCACTCAGATCATTAAAACAAAGTCAGAGCAGGGGTGAAGCCCATTTCTGGTGCAGCTGGTATCACCCCCCACCTCACCCCCCTCTGCTTCTCCCTCAGAGACTCTTGTGAGTGGCAGGCCCTCTGGCTTACCCATTCCCACCCAGAAACCCCTCTACAAAGTCAGAAGCCTTTGTAACTGGGGCTTCGATGAGCCTTCAGAGATGCCACTGGTGCCCTGGGATGAAACTGGCAAGATCTGACCCCCAAACTCATATTCACTGCCTGTTCCAATTCACAGCGACCCAGCTTACATGATAGAAAACGGGTTGCTAGTACTCAGAAATGGTCAAATATCCCCCTTAAAGTTGTGGTCCCACCCCCATGGGAATATCCCACAGGCAGCTTGCAGAGATTATTTAAAGGGACTTGTGCCTACCCCTCCCCAATAGCTTAGGTACTGCTGCATCCCAACAGATGGCTGGAGAGGCCCCTAGTTGCCAGCCCCTGCATGAGCAGGGGTTTGGGGGTTCTGCACCACAAATCTTGGCGGGGGGCGGGTGTGTGATGCATTCTCTGGTAATACTTGGAGCAACCAGGTCTTCCAGGGCCCCAGCAGGCCCCCTTGCACCCCTCCTAAAGGTAGTTATTCTGACACCCCAATGGCCCTACCTGTCACAGGCTCTCCATAGCCCCTCTTCCCTCCCAGGCTCCCACCTCCCAGGAATCCTATCCCCAAAACTCATCCTAGCTAAAAAGAGGGCTTTGTGTGTTTTCTTGGGATTTCTTTTTAGAAAATGAGAAATTCATGCGACATATAATGAAGCATTGCAAGCATTCATGCAACATATAATGAAACATTGCAAGCAAGCATTTTAACCTATCAATTCTGTGGTGCCTGAGCACATTCACAGTGCCATGCCACAGTCACAAAGCTAGGGCTCTCCAACCTCCCTGCCCTACCCTCCAGCAGCCCCTTTGTGATGTCATTGCCCTGCCTGCCATCCTGGGGGCCCCACACCCTGTCCCACTACAGAGGCAGCCAACGCTAGCAATGGGTTCACGTTGCACCAAGCTCAGCACGGGCCATAGCCGGGGCCACGAATCTTCCATGAAGAAGCTCGTGGCCTGTGTGAGTCAGGACAACTTCTCTCTGTCATCAGAGGGTGAGGAGGAGGAGGAGGAAGAGGAGGAGGAGGAGGAAGAGGAGGAAGAGGAAGACGAGGTGGAGGAGGAGGAGGCAGCGACCCCAGTGCAGGGCAAGCTGCTGCTAATGGAGGCTGACCGGCAGGAGGAGGATGCCCAGGAAGCGCCCGTGATCCCTGGGAGCCCTGAGCCCAAGCTGGCTCACTCCTGACCCAGAAGCTGATCCTGAGCTGTCAGGACGGGGTGCCCACTGCTCCTGACCCAGAAGTCCACCCAGGAAGGGGAGCCCATTGCTGCTCCCACACCAAGCATGTTCAGAGAAGAATCAATAAAGAGTCTCCGAGGAATTGGCTTCCTCTGTGGTCCCCACCTGCCTCTTGGTCCAGTGCCAGTGCATGGATATGAGTGTGTGCGCGTGTGTGTGGAAGACCTAGGCCCTGAGACCTGCCAGCGGTAGAGGGTTGAAGGGCAGGTGTCAGTGGCCCTGCTGCTCAGTCAGCCTGAGGCTTTCACCAAGGCCACTCACCAGGGCTGGGGCTGGCAGGCAGGGGCCCTGGGCATCTGGGTTGGGCGGTCCTCTCAGCCAGTGCCTCCGTGCCCTTCACACCGTGGGCAGTCTCTTCTCACAGTGCTGTTGTAGGAGCTCAGCAGGCCTGGGTTCAAATCTCTCCTCCAGCTGTGCGAGTTGTGTGCCTCTGTCCCTGCCCCACAAGCCACCAGAGAACAGAAGGTTTGGAGGGACCACAATTAGCTGGTATCATTACTGGGGTCAGGAGGCCTGGCGCCACAGTGGGGTTACACATTGGGCTGCCAACCCCGAGGTCAGCCTTGTGAAACTAGCAGCCACTCCGCTGGAGGAAGATGCGGCTCTTTAGAGACCCGCAGGGGCAGCTCTACTCTACCCTCTGAGGTTGCCTTGAGTCAGAAGTGGCTATACGGCTGTGAGTTTGAGGAGCTCTTTTGGTGGTCTTAGTTACTAGGGTCATGGGGCTTGGGGGGGATATGTCTGATTCTTCCCTGCCGCCCTCAGACAGGCTACCCGCCCCGCCTGTCCGGTCCCCGTCCAGGAGGCCCACCGGGACTTTGTGGGAGGTCCAGTTCTAGACCGGCAACGTATCCCACAGTAGCTGTGCACTGAGCAAGCGAGCAACCGAGCCGAGAGGCAGCTGCAGGGAGATGTCTTCGATGACCAGCTCAGCGCTCGCCTGTGACAAGCTCCAACATGCCTGCCCCCTGCCCCACCCGTTCTTGCCCTGCACCGAGCCTCAACAAAAAAGACACGTGTCCTCTGCCCTGCTTTGTCCCTCAGCAGTCCCCAAGCATCCTCCATCTGGGCTCCTCACACGTGTTTCAAGTCTGAAACCCAAAGGTGAGGCCGCATCAGTGCCTGCAGAGGTCAGAGGAGGGGGTGGAGATGGTCTCTGTGGGATCAGCCAGGCTGGTCTCCCAATTCAGAAAACCACTTTGTCCTGAGCCCCAGGACTCAGGGAGGGCTGCCCAGGGGGTGGGCTGGGCCGTGCAGTTGAAGGCTGGCCTTTCACAGAAAGGGTGGGGAGAGGGGTCAGAGTCAGAAGGTCTTCATAGGTGGCCCACGCCTCTCTACAACCCACCCCACCCAGCCCCGCCCTGAGGCCCCACTGCTAGAATGGAACGGCCAGACCTCAGTGTGCACCCC
>NW_022103901.1:39834270-39835798 GCF_000313985.2 Echinops telfairi | reverse complement strand
CCCCCGCCCCCCGGCTCTAAAGCACAACACAGGGAGGATTCAAAACACCATAATCAGGGAGGACTAAAAATGAGAGGCGTTTATTTATTTCCTCATCATCCTGGGCCCAGAAGCTCAAGAGCAAAGCAGCAGAGCCCCTCTGTCTGGAGAAGATGCTCCTGGGGGCTCCAGGCACTCCTTGGCCATGACTGCATCACTCCCGTCTTCAGGGTCCTTCCCGCCACCCCCTCCACCCTTCCTATTTTGACTCTCACTGCTACGACCTGTGTAGATAACCCTTTCCCACATAAGTCGGTCTTCACGGGTTCCAGCAGGTAGGCCAGGGACATGTTTGAGAGGCCACCATTCAAAACCTTCATTGTGAAGTTGAAGGGCTATGACACCTGTAAAGAGTGGGGCCCAGTTTCCAGGCCCCATGGACATCCTTACTGTGTGTTCTACTGGACAGGGTTGTTCATAGACTTAACTGCACACGAGTACTGTGAACTGGACCGGGGCCTGCTGGGAGAGGTGAGAGAGAGAGTCTAGGGGGAAGCCTTCAGAAGTACAGGCCCATAGGGCCACCCTGAGCCCAAGGCACTGGCTAAGATGTGGGCAGGGAGAGGGGCTTGAGGTGAGGCCAGGGAGGAGGCGGTTGATCACACAAGGTCCAGTGGGCAGTCGGTGGCTTGAGCCTTCGTCCTGAGGTGCTGAGGCCCGAGCAGGAGTCAGCAGTACTGGGCATGTGGTGAAGGACTGGGCAGCAATCTGTTCCATTGGGCATGGCCTCAGCTAATAGCCGTGGTGAAGCCTCACTGTGGCTGTAACAGGGAGGGGAGTAGAGGCAGGAGGTGGGACTCAAAAGGAGGGACACTTTTCCAAAGGCCTCCTGTGGCTCACCAAGCATTCCCAGCAGGGAGGGGATAGTGCCCATCAGGTAAGGAAGCCAAGCTTCAAAAACCCAGATGACATGCCCAGAGTCTCAAAGCAATGCACACTGGGACTGGAGCCTGGCTGGGCAAATCAACACCAGTCCATGCAATCAATCCATCCGTGTATCCATCCATCCAATAAGCCCTCTCCCCAGCCTCCACTGATCATCACCCTCTTTCTGATGCCCCATCTGCCCACCGAGGCCATCAGTTGCTGTCAAGCCTGCCCTTACCCATGATGGCCCTGGTGTGTCAGGGTAGAACCTGGCTCTACAGTGGCTGCATTTTCAGAGGGTCACAAGGCCTTTCCTCCAGGGCACCTCTGGGTGGACTCCTATCTCCAACCTTCCAGTGAGCTGCTCCCAGGTGAGTTGGCCACTGGCAGTACCCAGGGCTCCTTCGCTCAGTCAGCAGGTCATTAACAGGCCTCAGAGCTGTGCTCCTGGCTCCAGGCTGCCTGGCAAAAACCAGGAAGCGCCGGGAGGCTGTTCACAGGCAGTGGTTACTGAGCTCTCCTGGTTCTGTGCTGACCCCAAGCCAACCACTCCTCACAGGCTCTCATTTGATTCTCCCCATGTACCTGTGGGAGGAGGACTACTGCTGTCTCCATTAGGCAA
>NW_022103901.1:39824509-39834170 GCF_000313985.2 Echinops telfairi | reverse complement strand
GCGGCGGCACTGGGCCCAAGAGGGAGGTGACTGTAAGGGACGAGCAGATCTGAGGTGAAGACACAGCTCAGCCTAGCCCGGGGGTCCCTACTCTGACCAACAGATGGGCATACCCAGGGTGCCTCGGAGAGTTTCCAGCCCAAGGGTGCACGGTGGGTGGGAGGGGGGCATCTCCCGGCCAGGCCACATTTGTTGCATCCTCTGTGGCCTGTGCCATCACAATCAGCCCCAACTATAAAACCGGGGGCTACAGGGCCCCTGGGAAGCTGGGCCTGCTGGCAGAGGAGGAGCAGGAGGTGGCTCTGCCCCCTCCAAGTGTGGGCCCCCCATGGACACCAAGACCCAGAGCCTTCCCATCACCCAACCCCAGTCCCACAGAAGCTCTCGGTCCAAGAGCCACACGTGCAGCCACTTCTGCAGTTGCAGCTCCCACTGCCAGGGCTGCAGTCTGGGCCAGCGGGGCAGCCGAGGCACCAGCCTGAACCCACCCAGCCACCGCTGCCCGGGGAGCCACCGCAGCCTGGCCCACCAAAGCCAGAGTCCACAGGCTAGCCCGCCCCCAAAGCACTCCAAACAGACCATGCACGCCCACCACCCACCCACGAGGGTCACTGCCCCCTGCAAAAGCCACTCCAGGGGCAGAAAGCCCTTGGCAGGAAGAGTGAACAAGAAGAAAGGCAAGAGGCGCCGGCAAGCACACAAGCCCAGGAGGCGCCTGGGCCTCCCTACAGGTGAGGAGGGGACTCCAGGGGGGGCCACAGATAAGGGGCACTGTGGCAGTGGGTAAGTTGAATGTGTGATGCAAGGCCCCTCTAGAACAAGTTCTTCAGATAAACTGGGGTGGATAAGCTGGGCCAAGGGCAGATACACTAAGATTGAACCGTGGATGCAGGGGTGGAGGTGGGGAATGGGACTGGGTGGAGAAATTGATTAGATGGTTAGGTAGAGGGATTATTGAAGGGGAGAGACGGTTGCTTGGGTGGATTGGATTATAGGATAAAGTTCAATAGAAATGTGATTGGCAGGCTGTATTACAGAATGGTTGGTTGGGTCGGTTGGCTAGATGAAGTGGATGTGTATTTGTATAGCTGGTCTCACTGGATAGATGCTGGTCTGTGCCAGGTATTGTCAAATGGAATGTTGGATAAATGATGGAATGAAGGAACTCAGGATGGGGGACAGATTCACATAGGCCAAAAGAACCTTTGAGGGAAGTCTGGGACCGCCAGAGGTCCCGGATTTGATTACAAATAGGCCCTTGACTTCACAACTCAGAGGGTTAAGTAAGCTTACAAAGCATCTGACTTTGAAAGAACCCTTCTCCTTCCTATCCCTCAGGGCGGAAACACAACTAAGGAAGCGTCACCGCTGTCTCCGTGGCGGGTGCGTCCTGTGAGGAATGCCGCCACTTGTGGATTGCCAGAGCCAACCTGACTGCAGGAACACGTGACTGGGCAATTTCTATGCACACGGATTAAAGCTGGTACACTGGAACCCTAAGCTTGTGCCAGCTCTCTGATTTCCGCGTGTTTGGGGGCCCCGTTTAGAAGCATAGAAAGGTTACTTCAGGGGCAGGGCTGGCCCCAGTACCCAGTACTTGGAGACCCAAGAAGCCTTTGAGCTGGATGGGCAACCTGCTTATGTGGGGTTCCCTTGCTCTTGGGGACACATGCATTTGAAAATCATTTGTCTTGATGTTGCCAGTTTCCAAGACAAGCGGTTTTCAGGGTTTTCACATACCACTGAAGCAAACGTGTGTTCTCTTTGCCCAAATGTTCTCGTTTGCATTTCAGACTACTAACCAAGCCACTCCACCACCAGCATGCTCTGATGGTCACAAAAGACTTCAAGAGACCCCTCAGGAAGAGGTCAGTTTCCGGACCATGGCAGGTTGTCTAGGTACGTACCTAAAGACTGACGATCTGCCATGGTCAGGAAACTGATTGCGCACCTATTCCTGAGAGGTAAACAGGCAGAGATGAGATGCTCAGCGCCCCCCCCCAATAATCCATCACACACTGTTTCACTTGCTTGGTGAGTGAGTCAGCCCACACTCAGGAAATGGAGCAGCAGATGGTAAATTCGCCCAAGGAGTGGATCAGCAGACTGGAGGGGCTGGGCTGGGGTGGAGCTCCCATCACCTGCCCTGGGGGCTGTCACTCCTGCCGGCCCTGCCCTTAGGGTCATCCTATTGGGGTTGCAATGGCATTTGATGTGCAAGCCCCGGAGGGTTGTGCTGATGGAAACACTGAGCTTTTGGGACAGACCTCTGGGCCACTGGAAGGAAGTCCACTTGCTGCATAGGGTGTGAGCTGGGGCTGAAGCCCAGGTAGAACTGGAGCCCACCTGTGCCCCACCAGCCCTGGCCAGTGCCCTCTGCCTGGCATCACACTGCATGCTTTCAGAGGGCACTAGTGATTCCAGACAATCTCTGAGCCCAGTCTCGCTTCCCCCATTACAGCGACTCCTGGCAGCCTTGTTGGCCTGCCTCAATCTCCACTGGCTCTGCCCCTTCCTGGGTGGGTCCTCCCTGTCTGACAGGGGATCTGCCCCTGGAACCTGAGTGCTGCACACCCCTGCCCACACTTACTAAAAAACCAAACAGCGGTGGCTGGTGGGTTCAAACCTGAGACCATGTGGTTATTAGCAGCTCAGCCCATAGCCCTCTAGGCCACTAGGGCTCCTTACGCATACACACAACACATGCAAACATGCGAAGAGGAAGGCTTCTGTTCTCTCCCCTACAACAAAGCAGTCTCTCTGACGGAGCTCCCCAAGCCCCTCCGCAAAGGCCACCAGCCCTTGACAGTGCTGCCCCTCACTGGCGCCAAGGACTGGACTGTGCCTCACATCAGGAGCTGCTGGTCCTCGCTTCCTCATCTATGCTCACAGTCCATCCAAGAAGGGAGGGAGGGTAGGGCCTCCCTCTACACAGAAGAGCATGACGGACAAAGCCTGGGAGAGAGGTGCCACCACATGAAGAAGACTCAGGAACCAGAGGCTCAGAAGCGACAAGCCCCACTTCAAGTTTCCTAAAGAAAACCAATGTCGGTGTGGTCAAGCCCCCACCCACAGTACTTGTGTGGCACTGGCAGAGTAGGGCGGGGGTGTGGGTAGGGGTGGGAGTCCAACTTAAACAGACACCAAAGATCTGGGGACCATTGGGAACTGGGTCATGGGTAGAGCCTACAAGAGTTTGAAGGAGCTAACAGTAAAAGGATAGATATCCCTGAGAGATCATTCCTGGGAAGCATGGAGAAAGAAGCCAGGAGAGCCACAGAGCTCCAGGGAATACATAGGGCACTAGCAACGGACGCTGCTAGACGTCTGAACATTGAAAGTGAGGGACATGACTGGGGGACAAGAAAATGAGGGACATGACTGGACAATGGGGTGGCAATGTTGGGGGTGACAAGATGCCCAGTGGCGTCTCCTTGCTGTGTAGAGTATCATTGAAACAAAATGTATGGATTGGGCAAGCTGTGTCCCCGAATGTTCCCTGAGGACGTGGCTGTGCACACACATTAAAGACACTGCGGGACAGCCACAACCAGGACAGCAGAAACCTGTAGGCTTAAGGTTGATGGGGAGAGGAAGAAAGAACACTGTCCCCCTCTTGGAATTCTATTGTGGAACTAAGCTGTTTTCCTCCGAGAAAAGATCCGCAGCACGGGTGGAGGGACAGATAGGGATGGAGCAGACAGGGAATGTCAGGGATGGAACACTACTGCCCAGGGACAGGAATGCCAGGGATGGAACTACTGCCCAAAGATGAGGGGGTGGGGCTGCTATGCCCAAGGAGCAGAAGAATGGAGCTGAGGGGCTGGGATGGTCACTAATAAACTAGAATAGGGGTGCCCAAAGCCAAGGGAGCAGAGTGAACCGTCCCAGTGGGCCTGAAAAGAGGAACTGAAGCCTAGGGCCTAGGAGCCTCCACTAACAAGCCAGAGGGCGTGGCCAACTCCCAGCATCTGCAGGGCATCTGCAGATAGTCTTAGAGAATAGAGGATTATTTTCAAGCCTTGAGAGCTATGTGATGTACTTTTTCTGGGATTTGGTCTTGTTTATCCATCCTTTGCAGCCAATTTCTCCCATTTGCGATGGAAACGGCTGCCTTGTGACTATCCATGCCATCACTGGACTCTGGAAAGATTTACATTCTAGATTTCACAGGTTCACTGATGAAGAAGTTGCACCAAGATGGAAAAAGTTGAAAGTCTCGCTCACAGATCATTCAGAAGATGAGACTTCAGACTTTAGTTGATTTTTTCTGACTTCAGACTTCAGTTGATTTATGATTTTCAAAATAAAAGAAAATTAAATGCTGGCCAGGTTGTGGGGTGATTGGTGGGCATGTAAAATGGTAAACCCCAAGGATTGTAAATAACGAAATCCAAGATCAGAGGAGGGAAGTGTATTGAAGCTTAAATTCTGAGCACCCCACTTGCATAAGACTGTGGTGACAGTAAAAGCCTAAAATCTGCTTAGAGAGACCTCACAGGGTCCCTTGGACCATTGAACAGGGATGTAAAGAGCCCTGCCCAGAGAGCACAAACTGCATAGCTTGTTAAGTGTAGACCTAATCTGTAATATGAATAGACATATGCACACCTGTGTCCACTGCTGGACTGTTCACTCAACCCAGAAGATGGAAACACCCTAAGTGCCCGTCAGTGGATGAGCAAACAAGCACACAGTGGTCCATTGGAATGAATCCTACGTACCTAGGAAGAAGGGCGAGGGGGTCACAAAGCACTTCTTTTTAATATGAATGAATGTGGAGAACATTACACTGAGTGTGAAATCAATCAATCACAAAAAGACAAACATTAAAAGAAAAGTAAGGAAAGCACATTTCTTTGTTGGGAAGAAAAAAAAGGTGGTATCTGGCTACCACTCCTGTCGCATCAGGAGGTCTTGGATAGAATGGGAGAAAAGACTAAGTCCTCAAAAGGCCAGTCTTCCTGGACCACTGGGACAGAAAGGAAGCCCTGAAACTCTTGCCATCTTTCAACTCAACAACAGATTGGCTCATAAAATAAACATACCACCAGGAGTAAACAACTACATGAGACTAAATAGACAGACAGATAGGGAGGCTTAGGTCAATGGAAACACAACAAACAGGATAGAAACTAGGCAGAGGTATGATCACACACGGTAACGACTGTAACCAATGGAGCAGAACAACCTGTGGGAAATTGTTAAAGAGGAAACCAAAGCACAACCCAATAGGGTTTTAAGATGATGTGATGAGGAGAATGTGTTCGGCATGTGGCCCAGGACGAGAATCTTGGAGGTCCTGGGGCAGAATGCAGCATGAAATAGATGTGCTATAAATCCTAGCCTCCACATTTGTGGCTCCCCTATTTGGAAATGGGTTTTGTTATGTGAATGAGGGAGATGGGTCTTAGATGAGGGAAGCGAAATGCTAAGGGAGTGTGAAGACTGTCCAGGAGTAAAAGCTAAGAGACAAGGGCCTTCCCCCAGAGCCGACAGAGAGAGAGAAAGTCACCCCCAGAACTGGTACCCTGAATTCAGACTTCTAGCCTTTTAACCGGGGAGTTACTTAACCTGTTATTGCAGCACTGGAGCCCTAGTGACATAGTGGTTCCACCCTGGGAACCTCAAGTTCAATGGTTTGAAACAAGCTTTCCGCTCCTATAAAGAATTGGTCTTACAAACCCACGAGGGCAGTTTTACTCTGTCTCTTAGGGTCACTAGGAGTCAGAGTTGACTCACTGGCAGCAGGTCTGGAGTTAGAGAATTGTAATAGGCCTCTTCTCCCTGGTAGGTTGGAGGCTAAGCTGTGGGTAGCGTGGTAGCCCTAGGACTAGACTCCATAGTCGACACCCAGCTGGGTCTGGACTCTGGGTCTGCTGCTTCCCAGTTGCGTGGCCTTGGGCAAGGCACCTGCCCTCTCTGGGCCTACAAAATGGGCCCAGATGTAGAGACGTTTCTGGTCTTGTGGCAGTTGGCAGGGCCCTGCTCGGCCAGGCCAGTAGGCAGACCCCAGGCCCTAGGCAGAGTTGTGAGTTTTCACTTTCCCTTTCTTGCTCTGGTGGGAGCCTGCTGGGAAAAGCAGCCCCTTGCCAGGGCCAGTGCTGTCATCCTGAAACTGCCCTCTGCCCCAGCAGCCTAGGCCCTCCCAGTTCCCAGGGGAGGCTATGCCCCAGGAGCACTCCTTGCTGGCGACTGAGAGTCTGGATTGTGGGATCTACTCCAAATCCCTTGCCTTTATAAGGAGTGATTTCGCTCCTGAAGTATTTCATCTGTGGGGGTTAACTATTAAGTAAGGGTCAGGGGTCGTCAGGCAGACATATGGAGCCAAACAATGGATTCATCGCCTCATTTCAGATCAGAGCCAGTGCTATGGAGGGAACTGGACAACCGGCAGGACCAAGGATTGGGATGGAGGGTGGATTTCCCAAAACAAGGCGGTGACACTGGAGTAGAGGCCTGGAAACTGGGCAGAATTACCAGGGCCCTGTAGAGGCCTGTCTAGAGACCACTCAGCACAGAGGCCCCACAGCTAGGCCAGATGGGCAGGGGTGAGGGTCAGAGAGGAGGCAAGTGCTGTCACTGTGGCACTACAGGGATGTACTCAGGATGTACCCTGAGAACGAATCAAGGAGACACTCGGTTGTGGCAGAGTCCGGGAATGCTTGAGCTGATGACCTATCCAACAGCAGTGCTCCAGCCATGGCCTGCAATCCTTGTGTAGCCTAGACACGGCTACACAAATGGCCCCTGAAGAGAGCTGGTACCCTCCTGCTTTGCAGGGAAGAGCACTGTGTGGGGAGTCACCCTGGAAACAGACACCTTTGATGCAGTAGTAACCCTCTTCTTGGCTCTGCTCGCTGTCAGTTCTCCACACACCTGCATGGATTTTTTTCACCATGGAGGAGGTGACGCATCTGAGTTTGGGGTGCCAGCTCTGAGGCACTCAGCTTCTGTTCCTAGCTGGCCCCTCTCTTCCTGCATCTCTGCTGCTCTGGCCAGCTTGTCTCAGCGGAGACTGACTTCACAGACATCTTACTCCCGCCTCATTCTCCAAATAAAGCCAAGCCCTTCCTTCCCAAGGGCTGGCCGTCAGCGTCACTCTGTTTGCCTCCTGGAGTCTAGGTTTAGTTTCATTTTGAACCTAGTGCCTAGAAAGTGAAACCCAAACTGCCAGTCATGACGGGCCCAGAGGCCAGCCCATGTCCCTGGCAACCCATCACAGACACTTTGGCTCTCTAACCAGGGTTCCACCCAGGCAGGGGAACTGAGGCACAGAAGAGTCTGAAGCTACAAAGGGTTGGTGAGACCTGCCTCCCTCACCTCAGGCCAGTCTGGAACTTCTGGGGCACCGGCTGGTTTGCTAGGGGCAGCCCCATGGTTGGGAGGGGTCACAAGGATAAGGAGACAGGGGTGTTACAACACAGTACACAAGGTCAAGGCTTATCCAGGTTATGACCCCTGCCTTTGCCTCGAGTTGGGGAAACAGCCTAAGTTTCCCTATCTGCAAAACAGGGAGGCCAGATTGCTGGGCCAAGTCAGCATTCCAACGGGGCTTAACGGGCTTCAGCATCAGCATCATCAGGTATTGTTCAAGTCAATGTACCACAGGTGTTTTTACATAAGAATGGAGGGTGCTGGGAAGGAGTGTGGAGTGGCCTAGAGGAGGTCTCAGCCTGTGGGGAGGGAGGATGGCTTCCTCAAGCAGTCCTGTTGGGTTGTCCGTGAGGGGTGGGCTGCACGTGGGCCAACAGCTGTGCATTTACAGAGTACTGCTGGAGGACAAGTTCTGCAGGAGTCGGCCCAGCCGGACTGCCTCCTCTGGCCTGGACCATGGACTCGGTCAAGAGATGAGTGCCTGCTGCTCCTAGCCCCATCACCCACACTCAGGCCTGCAGACCGCCCTCTCTGCTGGGCCTTCTCTGGCCTGTACTCCTCTACATGGGTTCACAGGAAGCCACCGCCCACGGCCAGGCACTCTCCGATGAGAGTGACAGTTTCCATACCTCATACGGGGATCACGCTTAACACTTGACCTAGAACCATACAGATAATCTCAAAACAAGGCAGGCTGGAAGGACTTATTGGTCCCATTTCACAGGGGAAGAAGCTGAGGCAGAGAGCTTCATCACACGCTCGTTACTGGTAAAACTGGTTCCCCCTCCAAAACCTGCGTTGCAATCCTAACCTCCAGGCTGTGGTGTTGCCCCCAAATGGGAATCGGTTGTCTTCGTGATAGTCATGAAACAGCTCTGGTCTTGAGATACTGACAGAGAAAAAGGTCAGATAGTGAGCAGAAACAGGCAAGGACAGAGGTCGAGACTCAAGGAAATCTCCTGGACTAGGCTGTGGAAGCTGGAGGACAACCCCCGACCCCCCACCCTGCCAACAGCCCCAGAGCCAGTGCCCCAGTTCTGACTTCTGGCCTTAACCTTAAGCAGATCTGTTTGTCTGCTAAGACACCCCACCCCCACCCCCCACCCCCGCTTGTGGTATCTCTGTGACAACAGCATAGGAACCAGCCATGCCAGGCCCCGTGGCTAGAGACTGCAGAGGTGGGATTAGAACCCAGGGAGGCTGGCTCTGCCGTGCAGATAGTCCCCACCACATTGTTTCATGCATCGTCACACATGCAGGGGCAGGCACCTACACATAAACCCTGGGCCTCCTCTGCTGTAAGGGCTGACTAAACCCAAGTCGTCCACCAAAAGGTCACATGTTCCCCAGATGGTGGCATCTCTCTTGTTCCTCAACAGGGGCGCCGAACAGATGGTTCATCAACGTCTCAGGAATAACCTCCCATGGCACGGTTCTGCAGCACACACAAACACCCCAGGACAGCCACACACATGACCTCCACCTACCCCTGCCACACAGGAATTCAGGGATCTGACGGGACCCAGAGCTAAGCTAGCTGAGCTAAGCTAGCGCTAGGCCACCCCGTGCAGCCAAGAACAGGGAGGCACTCTGGGGCCTGCTGGTAGAGCGCCTGGTATCACCAGGCTTTTCCAGAGAGAAGCCGGCAGCTGCGGTCCGCACTCATCCGTAGAGGGCAGTGTACACTAGCGCCAGCCACGCGCGCCTAGCACACCAGGAGAGTCCATGGTGATCCCACCGGGCTCCAGGACTCCCCACCCGGCCATCCCCAACTCTCGTTTGTTTTCTTTCGTTCAAAGACAGGTCTACCAGCCAGGCGCCTACTCTATGATCCAGGCCTATGTGTGGAAGAACCCGCCCCCGGCCCAACAGCTCGCACCAAGGGCACAAGGCAGCCCAGAGTAGGGGAGGGCTGCGGCCCCAGCACCTACTCGAGGAGGCGGGGCTGCTCGCCCGAAGCCCGGACCACCAAAACCTCCTCCCTCCCGGGGGCCTTGGATCCAGCAGCAGGAGGAGG
Source organism: Echinops telfairi (assembly GCF_000313985.2). Classification (NCBI taxonomy): domain Eukaryota; kingdom Metazoa; phylum Chordata; class Mammalia; order Afrosoricida; family Tenrecidae; genus Echinops; species Echinops telfairi. Next base: position 39,824,776 of record NW_022103901.1, on the reverse strand, counting down.
AGGGGTCCACGGGCCGGCAGAGCCCAGAGGGTGGCCAGCGTGGCCGGGGTCTATAGGCTATTTGTATGGGAAGGGGTAGGGTTCAGACGGCTTGAAAGCTTGCAGTCGGTTTAAAGGATCATCACGCCTGAGAACGAACAATTATGTCGAAAGGTCCCCAAGTCTTGCAGCGTGTAACCAGCGTGCGGCGTGTCGTCTTCCCGGAGAGGCTCCGGGCGAGCCTGGGCCCACTCGGGGCGCCCGCGCGCAGCCGCCGCCGTCGCCGTG
>NW_022103901.1:39806455-39823672 GCF_000313985.2 Echinops telfairi | reverse complement strand
GCTGGCCGGCTGGCTGGTTAACCGCGACCGCCTCTAGTGGGGTCGCTGCTACCACGCCCCCGGCCTTCGCCAACTCCACCCAGCCGGTCCTCCGCGCGCGGGGCACCCGCGGCACAGCTTTTCTCCAGCCTTTGCCCAAAATCCCCCCTACGAGGTGCCGATCCCCGTCCTGGCCAGCAGGCGGCGAACGTCCGGAGTCAGGCTGGCTTCTACCGGGCCACCCCTCTCCACGCCCCCCTGCTGCCACCCAACCCCCCGTGCGGCTGGGAGCGTGGGGTCTGCCCTGGCTAAGCTTCCATCCTTCTGGAAGCGCTGCGCGGACGGGAGGCCTACTTGCTTTATGAGTCCACCGAGGCTCAAAGGGGCTTCTCGCAGACTTGGAATCCACGTCGACAAGTTGGGGTCTGGTCCGGCCTAGAGCCCTACCCCCTCTCAGGTGCCGCGTGGCCCCGCACCTGCACCCCGGCGCTCCAGCTCACTGCCTCTGTCTCCCCCATCAGCGCACCCCCGGACGCTATGGCCCACCCTTCTGGCAGGCCCCGCGTGTAGGATGGTGGCTCACAACCAGGTGGCAGCCGACAATGCAATCTCCACGGCAGCGGAACCCCGACGACGGCCAGAGCCTTCCTCCTCCTCCTCCTCGGCGCCCACGGCGCCGGGGCGCCCTCGGCCCGGCCCCGCAGCCCCGGCCCCAGGCGACACGCATTTCCGCACATTCCGCTCGCACGCCGAGTACCGGCGCATCACGCGGGCCAGCGCGCTCCTGGACGCCAGCGGCTTCTACTGGGGACCCCTAAGCGTGCACGGGGCGCACGAGCGACTGCGCGCTGAGCCCGTGGGCACCTTCCTCGTGCGTGACAGCCGCCAGCGGAACTGTTTCTTCGCCCTCAGCGTGAAGATGGCCTCGGGCCCGACGAGCATCCGAGTCCACTTCCAGGCCGGCCGCTTCCACCTGGACGGCAGCCGCGAGAGCTTCGACTGCCTCTTCGAGCTGCTGGAGCACTACGTGGCGGCGCCGCGCCGCATGCTGGGGGCCCCGCTGCGCCAGCGCCGCGTGCGGCCGCTGCAGGAGCTGTGCCGCCAGCGCATCGTGGCCACCGTGGGCCGCGAGAACCTGGCGCGCATCCCCCTCAACCCTGTTCTCCGAGACTACCTGAGCTCCTTCCCCTTCCAGATCTGACCGGCCGAGCCAGCGAGCACGCAGCATTAACTGGGCGTCTTATTGTTTTCTATTATTAATTATTATTATTTGCCTGGAACTACATGGGTGCCCTCCCCGCCTGGCCTGGAGGGAACAGGTGTGGGGGCCGAGGCGCCACCCTCGCGCCGCTGCTGGAGACAAGGCCGCAGCCCCTCCCTCCTGGTGCTCCCCCTGCGCCTCCCTGGTTGTCATAGCAGCTTAACTGACCTGTGTGTGGGAGCAGACCCTGAGCCCACATCACCTACCTCTTCATGTTTACACATACCCAGTATCTTTGCACAAACCAGGGGCTGGGGGAGGGCCTCTGGCTGGATTTTTCTGCTATGCAGAATCGTATTTTATATTTTTTACAACCAGTTTAGGTAATAAACTTTATTATGAAAAAAAATCTTTTTTAAAGAAAAACTTTCTAGAGCATGTGCTTTGGGCTAGGTGTTCTGGTTTGTGAGGGAGAGGGGGGTGCTCAGACTAGCTGGCCAGGCTGGAGGGGTCCGTGGCTCTGAACTTGACTGACTTGTACCCACAACCCCGAAGGGAAGGCACGTTGGTCTCGGTGTGTTGTGTGTGTGTCTGGTGAATCAGCTTGGGCTGGGGCACCTGGCAGGCCAGGCTTGGTTTACTTAGTGTACATCCCTGCGAGGCCTGGGGGCTTGTCCCCATTTTACAGAAGAGCAGACCAAGACACAGGGAGCCATTTCTGTGACAAGAAGGCACCAAGGCTCTCTGGGCTGCCCCCCCCCCCCCACGAATCTGCTGGAAATGGAGACAGAGGGGAAACTGCATTCTGTGACCCCAACTTCCAGAAAGAGAGTGGGGCTTGGGGGGAGTGGCATTTCTGAAAGCCCACCATCCGGGGAAGCACCGGTGAGATGCGATGGGATGGGGATGCTGGTCTGGGCTGTTGGCTCGGCCCCACCCTGTCCTACTCTGTACTGTATGGTGAATAGTGAATGTGGAGGCAGAGAGAGAGGCTCTGTGGTCTGTGGGGGCAGAGGGTACTGCTGGCGGTTTGGGGCAATTCCCTTCACCTCTGTGGGCCTCTGCCTCTACCTCGAAAATGGGCTAGCTGAAGGAGGTGGTGCTTGGTGGAGGAGGTGGTGGCCTGGAGTAGGAGCCTGCCGAGAGCCCCAGAAAGTGCTGGAAGATGCAAGGTTTCCCCATCCTAATGGATGGGCAGTGCCGGGAACTTGCAGGCTGCCCTGCTGTGCTCTCCAGGTGAATTGAGCCATTTTCGGATTTGGTGTTAAAGCAGCACTTCATTTTGAGAAGCTGAAGTGGCCTCCTGCTGCCTTGGGCACGCATATAATGGAGTGTCCTAATATTTAAAGACACCTTTCAGCCTCAAAAGTGCAGCATAAAATTAACTTATGATGGCGATCTGGAGTGGCCAGGCTGGCCTGGGGATTAAATCAGCTCCTGGCCACAGGGTTAAGGAGAAGGTGGCGAGATTTAGGATCTCTAAGCTCTGCCAGGTTCATCCTTCAGTACGGTGGGGAGGGGAGGCAGAGTCTTGTGGCTCCAAGGAGTCCCTGTGTTACTGTTGTTTCTAACCACCCCTGCCTGCCCTGTGTTCTCTGCCGTGGTGGATGGCGGGATTCAATCTCATCCTTGTTCTGACTTTTCGTCTTTGGGCCTGCTTAAAGTAAGCCTCATACTACCAGAGCCTGCGGTTGTATAGATGGGGAAACAAGAGGCCCTGAGAGCACAGTGGAGCATGCAGCCAGGTTTTTGCAGCTGCATGCTCCAACATCAGCTCTTGGGTACCACTTGGCACAACCTAGCAGCTGACATGACAGTTGAAGCACCGGGAACCCGTTGGTTTACACTCGGTTCTGAGTGAGGCCCCCGAGGGGCAGAACAGAACTGCCCCGAAGCTGTACATCTTGATGGACACGACTGCCACACCTTTCCCGCCAGGGTGGCCAGTGGGTTCAAACGGCTGAGCTTGCTGTTCACAGCTAATGCACACCACGAGGATGCTCTCTAAGTGCCCTAGTTACCTATATGTTTTAAGCCCTGTCCGAATCCCGTTTTACAGATGACACATGGCCTCCTAGTAAAAGGGACGGATTTGCCTGGTAAGTGGAGGTTAGGTGGGGCAGACAGCAGGGAGTTGTATATCAAGGGTTTTTTTCCCCTCCTTGTAAGAAAGGTTTAAAAGTCATATTTTCATTCCACAAGTGCTAGACACTCACTCCAAAGCTGGGGCAGCCAGCTAAAGGTCTTCTGACCACACTCCCCAGAGTTGTCTCTTCTCCACTCTGCTATCCACTAGTGCACCTAGAGTGTCCTGCGGGGGGGCTGGAGGGGGTGGTGGGTCCTGCGCACAGCCCAGTGCAGGCCCCACTGCGGAGGAAGGGCTGGGCTGGGGGAGGTGTGTGGCTTCCTCGGGTGTGCAAACTCGCTTGATATCTTAAACCTCAGCTTCATGATTCAGCAGCGGCACTGACGTCAATTTACAAGAATGAAAAGTGAGAGGAGGGTTTGTGTCTGTGAGGACTGGGGGGTGGGGGGTGGCCCACAGGCTGCTGGGACACCCCCACCACCACCAGTGGCGGCGCTGGGGCAGTGCAGGTGTGCAGAATGACGTGGGGTTGGGGGGCTCTCATCTTGCAGTAAGGGGCTCAGAGAAGCATCACCACTTGCTCAATATCACACAGCTCAAAAGCAATGGCCAGGTCTCCACCCCCATTCCATTCCCACTAGGTCCATCCCACCCTATATGCCAGGCCAGAGTTCCTCCAAGTGTGATCTGGGGGGCAGCTCATGAAAGCACACAGTCCTCAGCTTCTCCTCAGACTGCCCCTAAGCCTGTCTACCTGTGGGCAGGTACTCTCCCACAGCCGGCAAGTAGCCCTCTGTGCTGTCAGCTGGCGATATGCCCATCGAGCCTCTTCTAGGAGGTCTTGCTGGGCAAACGCTGGCGAGGTCCTGGCCTGCAGTAGGTGCTCAATGCAACTGCAACAGCTGACAGGTGGGGTTCCTGTAACGAACATTCCCTGCGCACTTGCTATATCCCAGGCACCGGTTAGGGCTGAAGCCAGCAGCGGAGGCTGGGCCCCACGCAGTAACAGCGACAAGGGAAAGTGAAGGACCACGAAGGTGGTGACAAAACTGGCAAAACACAACGAGGCCGCTGGACAGTGGGTAGGGCTGACTGGGAGGAGACGGTGATGAAGGCTCCCTGAGGTGACAGGAAGTAGCCAGCCAGAAGAGAGGCATTCCTGGCAGAGGTACAGCAAGCACATTCAGGGGGAGGAGTCTGGCCCCCTCACAAAGGCTGAAGGACCACCCTCCCTCCACACAATGGATGGATACCAGGCCTGCGACTGGGCTGGAAAACACAAACTCCAAACCCACTGCCACCCAGTCAATTCCAAGGCACAGGGACCTTACACAAGGCTTCCTGGCCTGAACCTTCGAAAGAGCAGACAGCCTCATCTTTCTCCGGAGGAGGGCTGGTGGCAGCCCAACAGGGACCCTATAACCCCACCAGCTCCTTGATGGGCTCAAACATAACTGCAGACGGTGCAGGGCCCGGCACTCTTTCCCTGCCACACCAGGAACGAGAGTTGTTGGAACCACCTCGAGGGCACCTAACAACACCCCGCAGGCTGGGGCGTGAAGGTGGGGTGACTGCAGCCTAACTGGAAGGGTAGAGTGGGGAGGAGTGTGGGTCTCCAGTGTGATGGGACCCTTGGGGTGACCGGGGTTCCCTCAGGCTGGTGGTGGGAGAAGGATGGAGGCAGGGGGGTCAGAGATGGGCACGTCATTTGGTAGCCTACCCTATGGCAGGGACAGCCTGGGGAAGGCAGGGGCTGCTTGTGGGCCAGGCCACAATACTGACATTAATAGGAACGTCTGATCTTCAGGGGAGGGGTTCACCACTATAGATCAGAGGGAAGGTGGGGTGGGGGGTGCACACAGGATCTGAAAGGAGGTCCGTGTGGCTGGGGACACCTGGTAGCCGCTTGGCATCCTCCTCCCTAGGGATAGCCTCTCACCTGCCATGTCTAGGCTCTGCCCAGGGCGGGGGATCCCCAAGAATAACATGATGGGCCCGGTCTTTGGGCATCTCAAGGTCTCAGAGAAGCGCGTAGTTGCCACCAAAGCAGAGCCCAGAGGTGACGGTGGTGGCAAACGTGGGTGCCCTGCCCTGGTCACCACCCACCCTAGGCTGAACAGAACCATCGGGGATGGGGTGCTAGTCCCACTGCCCGGGCCAAGCATTGTCAAGCCCCTCCCGGGCTTTCAACGGCTCCCCATTTATGGCACCCCGACGTCAGGCCAGGCCTCACTACTCACCAGGCTCCTTCCAGCTACCCGGCCTTGGCGCTCCCTGCTCCCTTGACTCGGGCCTCTTAAGGGGTGGCTCCCAGCCACCCGAGGGGCAGTCTGGCAGTTCCGGTGAGCCGGGCAGGGGGTCCTAGTGAAGGGCCGTCGCCTGTGCGCAGGGGCCCCCAGGACTCCCGCGTGCCTCCGCGCCCGCTGATGACGTCAAAGCGCCGTCCTGCCCAGCGGCCGGGCCCACTGCCGTCTCCACGGGGTCCTAACGCTGCCGGCTGCAGGTTACACCCCGCTTGCGGACTCTGCTTTGGAACGCACCGGCTGAGACCCAAAGAAGGCATACCCCACGGGCCTGCCAACTTAAGGCCGTCATAGCGGGCCCTCCTCTGCCTCCTTGGTTGCCATCCAGTTCCGTCTACACAGACCCGGCCCTGCCCAGCTCACAGCCAAGGCCTTAGGCCCTGATGCACATTTCTTCCCCCGGAAACAGCACCCTCGCGGTGGACGAAGATCGATGGGGGAACTAACGGCAGAGTGCTTAGAACAAGCCCCAAACCCGCCCAGATGGCTGCTGCCCAGTCGAGTCGGCCTCGTGGTGCCCCAGAGTGGAATCGATGCTTGCCTGGACTCTTGACAGAGGCGGCGTGCCAGGCCTTTCTTCTGCGCGGTTGCTGGGTGGGTTTGAACTGCCAACTGATGCAGGGTCCCCCAAGACTGACTCTTCACCGCCCTGGACAGCCGCATCTTTCTCCTCCAGAGCAATTGTAGGTGTGCGGTCATTGGAATTGCCCTGTCTGTGGCGAGCAGTCGGGCCTGCTGTTCTCAAACCAGGCACTTCTGAGCAGCTGAGGGACATGAGCTCATTGGACCAGGCTGCCTCACAAGGAAGCCACGGCGCAGAGAAGTGAGGAAATCGACCCCCTGGCATCCTGTAAGTGGCAGCCAGAGTGTGACACCCTGCACTGCCCAAGGGTTCACAGGTTTGTTTCTGACACCAGAGACCACCTGAAGGATGTTCCAAACCACAGTACCAGCCAGGGCTCTGGGCATCTTGCTCAGCCTGCCCTTTCCCGAGGGGCGAAGCTGGGCTTGTCTAGAAGGCTGTGTCCAATTCAGCCTTGGAGAGCCCAGAGAAGTGGCTCTGGGCAGCCTGGGGCCCTGACAGCCAGTAGGGGCTGTGGATGCAAATGAGGATGGGCAGAGATAACAAGTGATGAGCCAGAAAGCAAGGGCAGGGCAGAGAGGGTGACATTCAAGCCTGGCCCCACCTGGGGACCTGCAGGGGCCTGTGCCATGAAGCAGACTCCTGCCTCCCACACCTGAATGCAGCAGGGAGCGGCATGATGAAGTGGGGGAGGGGGCAAGACCTGACCAGAAAGCCTGGGAAGGTCCTCCCTACACGGCTTTCATTCACTCTGGGAGGCAGCATGGAGCACAGAGTTGAGGTCTGGTTCCTGGGTTTGAGTCCTACAACCAGCCTGTGGCCGTACTCAAAAACAGGGAACATGCTAATTACGGCTTTTGTGCCCTGCTCAGAGGAGTCGTGAGTATCTGATGACTTAATATATTAAGTGGAGAGAAAATTGATCATCACTTAGATGATTACTTATTACACATCACACGGCTGCCCAGGTGTATGTGAAACAGTGCCCACATGAAGCCAGACAGACTTCATGTCTGAAGTCTGCCTGAGTTGCCTTCTCAGTTTGCCACTGGCTAACAGCAGTGGTGGCTACCAGCTCACTCAGGTCAAAGGTTCATTAGAAGCCAGGCATTCTTCTAAGCAATTCAGGTACACACACACACCCCTCACCAGCTGCCATCGGCTCATGGAAACCCTACCTGTGTCAGAGGAGAACTGTGCTCCCTCGTGTTTTCAATTTATGGGTTGTTTTCTCCCCCAGAAATAAATCACCAGACCTTTCTTCTGAGGCACGTCTGAGTGGGCTCGAACCACCAACCTTTCATTTTGTAGCCATGTTAATTGTTTGCACCACCAATTCATCCACAGTCACTCAGTTAAGCCTTATAAGAACTATATGAAGCAGGGAGAATTATTGTTCTCATTTTACAGATGAGCACCCTGGGCCATGGAGAAGCTGAATTAAATTCTCAGGGCCACACAGCTAGTCTAGGGCAGAAGAGAGGCAGCATTTGAACAGGAGTGGTCTCCTGGGGGTACATAGAGTCATTCCCTTATTTTAAACTGAAGGAGGATGACACACCATTGGTCACTGGAGCTCAGCCTTGAAGAATTTTGCCAGATCTTTCCAAATTCCAGCTGTTCTGTCCACCAATATTGTCCTCAAGTTCCTTGGTTTCTTGACTGAAATTTCTTTGAAAGGGAAACTTACCATACATGGAAAGCCAGAGTCCCCTGCCACAAAGTGGTAACCCTTGAAACATGCAATATAATCCAAACAGAAGGATTACGTTCAAGCTTCGTTTTCACTCCCTTATTCTGCTCTGAGCAGGTTTGTCTGCGTTTGCATCACACACACACACACACACACACACACACACACACACACACACACACACACACAGGAGTAAGCGTTAAAGATCTAAGAACACACCCTTAGACCTTCTCTTTGGCTTAAGCAGAAAAACTACAAAGAGTAGATTGCTGAGGTGGTGTTGGGGGCCCCATATTTTATAAAAACCTGAGTCTGTGTCCCAGCTAGAACTACCTAGAGACCATCCAGCACACCCATCCCGCACATGTGAGACGAGACCACTACCCAGCTTGGCTGCCAGCTGTGTGCATTCGGGCAATAATTCCTTCCCAGGCTCTCAGCCTTAGTTTCCTCGTCTGTGCAATGAACACCCCCAGTTCATGGTGTACAGAGGATCCCGAGGAAGTGATGTCAGCGGTGAAGAGGCACACATGATGTCTGATGTCAGCCCAAGTAAAGGGCACATGTGTGCCCAGGGCAGGCTGGCCCATGTCAGGGGGCAGGGACGCCGCGCTGTGTCCCCACCCGCCGCTGAAATACTGAAAATGAAACCCAGGCTCGTTGACCCAGGCTCCTCAACACCATTCCTCTCACCTTTGGCCAACTCCCCTACATGCTGCCCAGTGACAGGAAAGGCCACAGTTCCCAGAAAGGTCAAAATGAAAGTAGCAGGGCCCATGGACGGGGGCAGAAGGGGACCATGGGCTCCCCCAATCCAGATAGGTGCAGGATATGGAGCAGGAGAGGAATGGCCACTCGAGCCTGAAGTAGCCCTAACTCTGCTGGATTCTGGGGTCCAGCGATGGACACTCCAGTCCCCTGTGTAGGGACTTGGAGGGGACAACTGATCACATCCAGGCCCATCTCTCTTTAGCTTCCACTAGAAATGAGTGTCACTCCCAGCTCCCCTTTAGCTAGCACTTTCTACACAGATACTATTCCGGTCTCATTTTACAGATAAAGAAACCTGAGGCCAGAAAAGTTAAAGTCCTTGACCATGATGGTACATCTAGTACAAGTCACTGAGGCAGGATTTGAACCAAGCAAGGTAGATCCAGATGTTCCAGCTGCTCTCCTCTGCTAGATGCTAACCTGGGACCTGGCTTTTTTGGGGTCCCTTGCCTTTCACCATCTGGCTGCAGCTTCCCCTTCCAGCCCCTCAACGCACCCCCGTGTAGTCCCTTCTGTTCCGGCCACACCTAACTAGGTCCTTGAAGCTCCATGCTCTGGCCTCTATGTTCCCCTCCCTTGTTTCCTCTTCCCTTGACAAACTCCTACTCAAATGCCAAAGCCCAGCTCAGCCACTGCCTCTCCCAGGAAGCCCTTCCTGACTTCCCTGCTGAGCCCACACTGTCTCCACCCCTGCCTCTCAGAGCCTCTGTCCCTGAGCCCTGAGGCTTTGTTCTCATTTCTGGACTGTGAGCACCCTGAGGTCAAGGGCCATCCGGGTAACGACTCGCGCTGTCATCCAGTGCAGTGGTCATCATTGTTGTCACTACTGCTTCCCAGTGCTGTGCCAGCGATTCTGACTCAGAGTGACCCTCCAGGAAGAGCAGAGCCACCCTGAAGGATTTCCAAGACTGCCAGGTCTTCCCCCACTGAGCCAATAGGTGGTTGAATGCGTCCACCTTTTAGTCAGCAGTCGAGCTCTAACCACCATGCCACTGGGCTGTTTGAGGGCATCCATGAGCGCACACCGGTGAGGTGCTTGGCAGGCGGCCTAGTATGAAGACACTGGCAAGCTCAGCCCCACGGGCCCTGCACAGAGCTATCCGAGGGCATCATGGGAAATGAGGACCCCCGGGGAACTTCCTGGAGGGTGCCGGTGAAGGTGGCTTTTCTCACACAGCCCACCCCCTCCAGGGTGCAGGCTTGTCACCCCAGCACCCAGGGATACATGAGCCCAGCCAATGCTTTCCAAGGTGATGTATCTACTTTCGTGTGTGTTAGGAGGGCAACCCAGTGTCACATCAAACCTCATTTGTCATGGCTGTTATTATGTGGAGCTAAATCCATGCAAGTATTCAGCAGTTTTTAAAAGATTGGGTTATGGGGTGGGGGGTGGTGATGTAGGGTGTGTGTGGTGTGTGTGTGTGTGTGTGTGTGTGTGTGTGTGTGGTGATGTTGAGTGTTTAAAACTGGTGAAAATTGTGATAGATAAATGTTGGCTTTGGAGCAATACTGATTGAATGACAGGCAAGGAAATGAGAGAGAAGTCCAGGGGAAGAGGGAGGGCAGAGTGGACAGGGCAAGGAAGAACTCAAGAAGGGCACGTTGGGGGTGCTGGACGAAGGAAGTGTAAGTGAATGAAGGGGGCACAGCACTGGCCCAGCTGGACCCCCACCAAAGTGCCCTGCCAGGGCCTCTCTGTGTGGTGCATCACACAGGCCCTCTGTGGATCCGGCCGGGCTCATGGTCTGAGCTGCTGCCTGCACCCTTAACCAGACGGAGCTCCAGTTACCTGCAACACAGACCAGGCACCTGCTTCGATCCAGCCTCAAAAACTGAAAGTAAAAGCCAGCAGCCTGCCTTCCCGTCCCTCAGCTGGTTTCTGAGAAATCAGCGGCCTGACCTGGTAACTGTAAGCTGGACTTCCTTCCCCACCCGAGGGCTCCCTCCTTGTAATGAGCACTGTGCCCCCTTGGGTGGGGGCCGAGGGTCTAGAGAAATGGTTTTCAACCTTTCATACAGTTCCTCATGTTGTGGTGACCCCCCAACCATAAAATTATTTTCGTTGCTACGTCAGAACTGTAATTTTGCTACTGTTATGAATCAGGCGACCCCAGGGAAAGGGTCGTTCGACCCCCAAAGGGGTCGTGACCCACAGGTTGAGAACCGCTGGTCTAGAGAAACCTGGAGAAGCATGCGCTGGAGTTGGAGAGCAGGAGGAAGCCAGGAGGTCATGCATTCACTCACCAACGTTTATCCATTCGTCCCATGTGCAGGACCCCAGGGGACATGAATGAGTTTAGGTAAGGATTTAGGCACAATGACCCTTCCGCCCAAGCCTTGATGGGCTGTTGGGAACACTATGGGAGTTACAGAGAAACCAGCAAGCCTTGGCACTACCCTGTTGGGAGGGAAAGCAGGACCCAGAGAGGTGCACTAACTTGCCTAGGGCATACAGAGCAGCCCTAGGGCATACATACAGACACCCAGGTTGATCTGACCCCAAAGTGTCTGCTTCTTTCTCTGTCGTGGACATGTGGGCCCAGAGAACACAGACCTGGGTGTAAGCTGGGGGAGGTGCAGGGAACAGCAGGTGCAGGGATTTGGTGATTGGGAAGCAGGACCCACATGAGGTGCTATGGGGCTGGAACTTTGCCTGCCTGGGGCTGGAACTTTGCCTGCCTGATGTACCTTCCCAGGTCTCCCTCGGGCAGGCCAAAGAGCCAGGTGGCACAGTGCTAATCGAAAGGTTTGCACCAGCTGTTCAGCAGGAGAAAAGTGCGGCAATCTATTGCTATAGATGACATCTTTGGAAACCCAAGGGGCAGTTCTGCTCTGTTCTATACGGTCGTTATGATTTAGGATCAACTCAATGACAAGGAGTTTTGGGTTGGGGTTCTATAGGGCATTATCAGGAGCCCCGGTGGTGTAGTGGTTACACGTTGGACTGTGATCCATAAGGTCAGCAGTTCCAAACTCTACAGGAGAAAGATGGGACCCCTTCTTTCCTATGACTCTGGTCCCTGAATTTAGGGGCCATCTCAAGAACAATTTGACACATTGAACAATAATGGCCGAAAACCAGGTGAGGTCTGGGATGACACCGAGGGCCTTATACATGAACGCAAAGAGGGCAGGAAAGACAAGATGACAAGCAATGTCAGAGGAAACTCTGACGCTGTCTTTTGAACATAGAATAGCTAAACTCGTGGAAGCATGGCTGAAAAGCTGAAGTGCAGATTTCAAAGGGCAGCTAGAAAAGACAAATCAAGTATTCTAAAGAAATGGGCAAGGACCTGGAGCTTGAGAACCAGGAGGAACGATTATGCTAGGCTTTCTCAAACTGAACGAGCTGACAGAGAAAATTCAAACCCTAAAAAAAAAAAAAAAAAAAAATTTCCAACCTGAGTTGCAATATTAGAGGATTCTTTGAGCAAGATATTGTACAATAAGCCCCCCAAAAGATGAGGAAATACACAGTTACTGTACTGAAAAATAATTGATCAACATTCAGTCCTTCTAGGATGTAGCATATGATTAAGAACGAGTGGTACTGGATTAAGTCCAAGCTGCACTGAAGGCCTTGGAGGAGGGCAAGGAGAAGGCTTCAGGGCCCGAGAGAGCTCCAATTGCGATGTTCAGCACATGGATGCAACACTGGGAGCTCCCACTCACCTGTGCCTAAACTTTGGAAGCTAGCTACTTGGCCAATTAACCAGAAGAAATCATATTTGTGCCGGTTCCGGAGCAAGGTGAGTCAGCAGAATGTGGAAATGAATGACCAATATCCAGTAATATTTTGCTGAAGATTATTCCAAAATGGTTGCAATGGTACATCACAAGAAATGCAGACGTTCAAGCCACGCTCAGAAGAGCGGGTGGAAGGCGGGCTATCGTTGCTGATGTCATGCAGAGCTCGGCTGAAAGCAGAGCATGCCAGAAAGGTACTTACCTATGTTTTATTGACTCTGCAGAGGCATTGGACTCTGTGGATTCTAAAAGAAATGATAGCTAACATTGCTAAGCATGAGAAGTCCCGAACACTTAATTAGGCTTAATAAGGAATCTACATGGACCAGGGGGCAGTCATTCCAACAGAACAAGGGTATCCAGCGGAGTTTAAAATCAGGGAATGCGTGTGCCAGGGCTGTGTCCGCTCACCATCTTTATTCAACCTCTATGCTGAGAAAACAATCCGGGGAGCTGGACAATGTGAAGAAGAAGAAGGAGGGGAGGAAGATTCATGAACAACCCGCAATATGCAGATGAAACAACTTCGCCTGCTGAAAGCACGGAGGAGGAGCAGCACCCAGCGATGAAGATCTAAGCCTTCAGGATGGATTTACAATTCAATGCAAGGAAACAGAAATTCTCACAACTGGATCCCTAGGCAGCCTCACGACAGATGGGGAAAAGATGGAGGGTGTCAAGGATTTCATTTTACTTGGATCCACAAGCTATGCCCAAGGAAGCTGCAGTCAGGAAATCAAAGAACACACTGTGCTGGGAAGGCCTGCAGCCCAAGACCTCTGCAATGTTAAGAAGCAAAGCTATCACTTTGAGGGCTAGCTCAAGGGTACCCCTCACTCAAGCCAGGGTATTTTCAAGCGCCTCCCATTCATGTGAAAACCAGACAGTGAATCGGGGAGATGAAAGTGGAAGTGGTGGCTTTGAATTACGGTGTTCATAAAGGTGGAATGCACCACGGGCGGCCAGAAGAATGAACAAATCCGCCAGAAGGACAAGCAGAATCTCTTCAGAAGCACGGATGAGAAGACTTCATTCCACGCACGGTGGGCGTGTGGTCAGGAGGCCCGGTCCCTGGAGAATACCACCATGCCTGGTCACGTGGAGAGGCAGTAGAAAGAGGAGGACCCTCGGAGAGATGGATGGAGGCAGCAGACACAACAGTGGGCTCAGCAATGGTCAGGCATGTGAGGATGCTGCGGGACTGGGGAGGGCTTTGTTATGTTAGGGTCACTAGGAGCTGGACAGCACCTAACTGATGGGGACAGGCCCGCTCTGACCCCATTGTTCAGCTGAAGACACTGAGGGTCATAGAGATGAAATGACTGACTTCCCCAGAGTCCCCTAGCTAACTTGCGGCAAAGCCAAAGTGAGACCTCCATGAATCCAGACGGAAGCATCAACAGCCGGGGGCTAGTCTCTGCTTTGAAAATGTCAACCCCTGCCCATGCCCACCAGTGGAGTGGTCTTGGGCGGTGCGTCACCGGGCTCAGTCTCAGCTCTCTTTCCCGCCATCTCCCCCAAGTTCTTCATGGGATCCCAAAGGAGCTCAGGGTTTGGATACTCATTGGGTGCAAAGGTGAAACCTAGCACAGAAGGGTAAGTCGTCCAATGGGGTGTTCAACCACCAACTGCCTCCGTGCAGGATTGCTTCCAGCTTCAGTAGGGCAGATGAGTGTAGCTCACCATTAACCAGGAGGACAGTGTGGCCTGAGCTTGTTAATGCAGCCATAGGACTTTCTCAACAAGAAGGTTCAGAACAAGCCCAGACCCATCAAGAGACGGTGTTGGGCTTCTGTGCCCCTTGTGCACAGACATTGAGTACCTCATGCCCTGTCCCCAAATGGGCATGCAATCCTGGCTGATGTTGAGTGTGGGTGGCTGGGTTCGGAACGTATGTACCTATTCAGAGCACACAGCTGCGGTTAGCTGCTGTGTTAGTTCGGGCTGACTAGAGAAACAAATCTAGAGACACTCATATATCTGTGTGTGTAACAGAGAACTTTATATCAAGAAATATGCATCAATAAAACATCCCAGCCCAGTCCAGATCAAGTCCATATGTTCGATATTAGCCCATGAATTCCTCTTCAGAGTCACGCAGCACATGAAATGATGCCGAATGCTGGACAATCGCTGGCCGGTAGATGGAAAGTCCTGTGGATCCAATGGCAGTGGACGCATCTCCAGGGCTCTGGCTACCATCAGCATGGCTCCATGTGGCTTGTCCACAGGAAGATGTAGCAGAGAGAGAGTGTGTCCCGCCTCCAGGGAAGAAGAGAGGGAGTTCCCAGAATCCTCTTTAGGCCACATCCACAAGGAGACATCTTCAGGCTATGACCTGACTGATAGGCTGGACACCACCCTTCTGCCCTTTCAAGTTGACATGCAATTGTGTAACTACCACAGTGGCCATCAAGTCACCCCAACTCATGGTGACTCCATGTACAACAGAAAAGAACACTGCCCGGTGCAGCGCCCCCCTCACCCTCCTTGCTGTGTTTAAGCCCATTGTTGCAGCCGCTGTGTCAACCGTCTCATTGGGGCCTGCCTCGTTCTCACTGACCAGATCAACTTGACCAAGCATGGTGTCCTTCTCTAGGGGCTGGGTACATGCAAACCTCTACTGACAGATGGGGGGTGGGGGTGGGGTGGCCTCACAGGAGGTGCCCTGGCCAGGAACTGAACCCGGGTCTTCTCCATGGAAAGCAAGAACTCTACCATTGAACCACTAGCCTATATAGTACCTGCTCAATTACTGGAAGCTGCTGGGAGAAGGATGTTTAAAATGATCATACTTTTTCATAATTATTATCACTGGTGGTGCAATATTGTTAGATATGATATATAAAATATATATTCAACTAGAACATAAGGGCTATTCTGCACTGAGCACTTACTAATACAAGCACTGTATCCCACTGACTTCTTACAACCATCTTCTGAGACAATCCTGCTGGCCTGCCCCACACGAAATTTTCTTTCTTTCTTTTTCCTTTCTCTAGGATGCAGGCAGGCTGTGGGAGAAGGCATTGGCTTTGGTGGCCAACACGTTAGTCATCGTTGTCTTTTGAAAGAACTTTTTCTTGTGATTTGGGTGCAAGTTTACAGAGCCAGCTGGATTTCTGTTCAAGGCTGACTACACATTTTGATTGGTGGCACAGCTAGTAAGCAACCCTCTTGGGAAAGCACTCTTCCCAGGCCCCCCTGTGTTTCCCATTTTGATTCCTTCTCCTTTCCTGTCCCTTCCTGCCTTCTCGGCCCTATCCCTGGGCAAATGCTGAGCTTCGAGCTCACGTGCTTGGCTGTTCCAGGCAGTGTGTCATCATTGACCTTAAAGCACACAAACAAAAACTCTACTATCTGGTCAATTTCAAGTCACAAGGACCCTGTGAGGCCCAGGAAAATTGCTCCATAGAGTTTCCAAGGCTGTGAGTCTTGCTGAGAACAGACAGCCTCCTCTCTCTCCCATGGAGAGGTTGGTGAGTTTGCACTGCTGATGTGGTTAGAGCCCAGCGCTTAGCCCACTGTGCTTCCAGGAATCCTCGGTGTTTACTTTATAGGCCTATTATTTGGCCGAAAGTTGAGCCATGGGGTCGGCTTAAAGGGCTGAAGGATGGCCAAGGACTGTAGTCTTGGGGTTCTACCAGTCTCTAGCTGACCAGAAGCCGGTCGTTTTGTTTTTAAAAATGATCTTGAGTGTTTTCTCCCACCCTATCCAGGACCTCCTATTGTGATCCCGTTCAGCGTTGTTGGCAGTAGGAGTTAGACACCATCTAGTTCTGCTCTCCGAAGGGTGAGTGGACTGATTATTTCCATGTGTCTTGGGTTTTCTTGACTCTGCTCCAGGCAGAGAGACCAATGGCCTCTCCTTAGATGGCCACTTACACACTTGTAAGACTCCAGTCACTGCTCGCCCAAGTTGAAGGCAGAACATTGTGGACTGGGTTATGCTAACTGACCTTGATATCCCCCCTAAGAAGATGGATGACCTTGTGTCCCTGGGCCCAGCAACTCATGCCTCCCCCCCTCCCCCATTCTGCTGCTCGGCACTCTATGAGCTCCGCCCACCTGTGGCTATATTTGCAACACACAGAAATGCCTATGTTTAAATACTCTCTTTCAGGCCTCCACCCACCTTCCCGGGCTACAGGCTCTTCCACCTCCCACACCTCCTCAGCCCGAGTGTCTCTGTGATCCACTGAGGATTCTTGTTGTAATTGTTCCTGCAGGATTGTGTCAGGGTGTGTTTACCTCTGGTGTCTCTAACGCTTATAGATTACCTTTCCCTTCACCGGAGTGCAAGTGCCGCTCTGCCCGCCCGAGGCGCTGGCCCTTCTGGAAGGTCAGCACCACCAGAGGGCTGGCAGGTTCATAGGCAGAGAGGTGACCTGACACAAGGTCTGCCCTTCCCATCGCCCGCTCCTTAGGAAAGCCCACTGGCAGGGCCTTCTCCGGGGTCCCAATTTTGTGCTGGTTCCCCTTCAAGCTCTCTCTTGCCTTGGCTGCCCGGGCCCTGCCCCCTCCCCCGCCCCCACCCCACCCCCCTTTGCAGCCTGGTGTGTAATGCTGGCCGATTTCTTTGAACTGGGGATCGGAGGAAATGACTTATTCCAGAGTCTTCGCCGCCGCTCAGAGGTGCGGGACCCAGAAGCCCCAGTGTTTGGATACCCACCCCCACCCACCCCGCCTCCGCCCACCCCCCAAACCAGACAAACCCACAAAACCCCAAATCAAACAAAAATACAGGAGACCCCTCCCCCACCCCGCTGTGGATTTCCAGGGCGGAGCCCCCCAAACTCAGAAATCTGTGCCCACCTGCCACGTGGTCCTGTCTGGTGGGCCCGAAGGGCCCGG
>NW_022103901.1:39804150-39805943 GCF_000313985.2 Echinops telfairi | reverse complement strand
AGTGGGTGCTGAGGGAACAGCGGCGCTTCTCTCCATGCCGACACTGGGTGCGGGCATTCTGCCGTGGGCAGGACGCGATGTCCAGCCCAGCCCCAGCCTCCACGAGCACTGCCCATTCTCAGTTGGGACAACCAAAACGGTCTCCTGACATTATCAAGAGACCAGCTGCGAAGCACTGCTGTGGCCTCACTGCCTGCACGTAGTAGGTGCTTGGTTATTAGTAGGTCTTCAGTGTTCATAGCGGCGGCCTGTGGCCGGTTCCGCCTCTTCGTCCACCAGCTATCGTCATGGTAGTGCCAAAGAGTGATTTGGGAGAACTTGGGTCCTGCAAAGAAGCTCTGGTCTCAGTGGTGACACGTTGAGCTGGTAACCGCAGGTCAGCGGTTCGAAACCACTGCGGGAGAGAGACAGGAGAAAGACGAGACCTTCTACTGGCGTGAAGAGTGACAGTCTCAGAAACCCACAGGTGCAGCTCCACCCTGTCCTGTGGGGTCACTAGGAGCCGGGCTAGCCATCATGGCCGTGAGTTCATCATTCTTCGGAGCTGGTCCTTCACGAAGCCCTGGCAGCACAGTGATGAAAGAAAGCCCTGGCTGCTAACCAAAAGGTTGACAGATCCAACCCACCAGCTGCTAGCAGCCCAGTTTGGAAAGCTCCCAGTCGGCGGCACTGGAGGCAGCAGGGTGGTTTGTTCTGTTTGGGGTCCTCCAACCTCCATCAGACGCCCTCCTTGACTCATGAACATGGTCTAAAATTCAGGGGTCCTCAAACTTGTTAAACAAGGGGCCAGTTCACTGTCCCTCAGACGGTTGGAGGGCCGGACTATAGTTTAAAAAAACCCCAACTATGAACAAATTCCTATGCATGCTGGACGAGTCAGCTGCTAAGCAGGACAGGCAGCGGCAGCAAAAAACACCCGGCGGACGGAATAAATGTCCTCGCAAGCGCAAGTGGACTGCAGGCCATAGTTGAGGACCCCTGGAATGGAAACAGCACTCAAAGCTTTGCCCTTGAGCGGGGGCAGGTTGAAATAGGGGATGAAAGGAAAAGCCCCTTCTCCCCAAGGGAGAGGCCCCCGTTTGTGTATCCCTCCCAGGTCCCAGGAGCTCGCAGCCCTGCAGTCCTCCAGGCAGGAAGGTGCAGGGCGGGAGAGGCAGGCCTCAGATCCTGGCCTTGCGGTTCTCAAACAACAGCCTGACCCTCTCCTGGCCACCTGGCCGAGATTCCCCTGTGCACTGGTCCTGCCTGCCGGGATGGAGAGTCCAGTCATCCTTTGTGGCTCCTCGCTCTTAGGCTCGAACTCACAAGTCACTGGACACTTGAGAGAAACTTGCAAAATGAAAGTCAGAGCGGAAAACCAGAGGCAAACAAGAGCCCTTGAGGACAGCACAGGGGAGCCTTCAAGAGCAGATGCAGCCTCAGAAGAAGAGGGCAGTTGCATCTGCACAAGCAGAACAAGATGCTCCACCCAGGGGTGCCCAGAGACGGAGGAGGATGGCGAGGAAGTCTCCCGGAAAAAAAAGGAAAAGAAAGAAATGATGGGAGACAAGATAAGGGCATTCCATACCTCTCAACTCACAGGAAGATGAGCAACACTGAGGAAACCTCTGAGCAGGAAATGAAACTGGAAACACAGGGAATCCAGGGCGGATGAGCCCTACAGGACCAGTGGTATGATTGGCGATACTGGAAGTGTAGAGGGAGAGTGGGTTGGAAAGAGGGAACCAATTACAAGAATCTATATGTGACCTCCTCCCTGGGGGACAGACAACAGAAAATGGGTGAAGGGAGAC
>NW_022103901.1:39798865-39803965 GCF_000313985.2 Echinops telfairi | reverse complement strand
GCAATGAATGTACAAATGTGCTTTACACAATTGATGTATGTATGGATTGTGATAAGAGTCGTATGAGGCCCTAATAAAACGATTCAAAAATAATAAAGATGACTTTCAACCCACAAAAAAAGGTAATGAAACTGTGAGAGAAAAGATGACATTTCCTAACAGTCAGCCTGCAGGAATGAGCGGGAGAACGGGGAAATGGAGGGAAGAGATGGTCAAAGGTAAACCAAGAAAAGAAAAGAAATTCCTCAAACCGAAGGCCGTGAGCGTCCGTCTGTCTTGGGAAAACTCATCAAATATCACATCCCATTACTAGGTCTCTGTGCCCACTTGCCTTAGCTCGGAGTGGCTGCCCTCGGCAGAATCCTAAAAAGGGCCCAAGAGTTCCTGGCCACCATATTCAATCCCTGCTGTTTGATTGTTGTTAGGTACCGTGGAGTTGGTTCTGACCCAGTGACCTCATGTACAACAGAGCAAACCACCACCCAGTCCTGCGCCGCCCTCACAAGGGTTCTCAGGCCTGAGCCCACAGACGCGGCCACCGTGTCCACCCATCTTGTCGAGGGCCCTCCTCCCTTTTGCTGCCCCTCCACTTTTTTTAGGGGTGGGGAGACTTCCAATTTTCCTAGACTCATCATGAGTGGGTCATTCCAAGTTCTGATAGCTAGCTGATTTTTGTAGCTGTTTCTGCTCATTGCGTGCCATGCTCACCAGCAAACCAAAGTCCCAAGGGCTTTGTGCTGATGGCCTCTCCTCCCGTCACATCATTATGGTCAACCTGACCTTGAGAAGGCACCCGGGACGCTGTTCTGCTATTGTGCTTAGGGCCCTTGGTGTCTGGCAGTTTTTCAATGGCTTGCACAAGGTTTCTAATGGCATAATGGTTTTCAATGAAGTGGACAGCCGATTCCTTCCTCGTCGTCTGCTCTCCGTCTGGAAGCCCCACTGAAGCCGGCTCACTTTGGGAGACCCTGCGGGTGTTGGAAACACCAGTGACACAGCCTCCAGCCTCGCCGCAACACACAAGGCACCACAGTAGCAGGAGCTGATGGACAAGTGGTCTCATTGCCTAGGAGGGTGAGCAGGGTTCACGTTGACCCGTGTCTAGGTTGCCTTGTGTAGCACAGTTGAGTTTAAGAAAGGGGCATTAACCCGTGAGAATGGTTCAGAAGCAGAGACTTTTCTCACGTTAGTACCTAATGCGAATTCAAAGACAGGAAGCACACACACACACACACACACAGATGTTGCACCATTGCTAGCTGGAAGATGGAGGGGCCACGTGTCAAGGAATGTGGGTGGCCTCTAGAACTGAGTGAGTCCCCTTGGGGGATACCCAGCAAGCACCTGGGGCCTCAATCCTACAGCTGCAGGAACTGAATTTGGCTAGATCAAGAATGAGTTTGGAAGCAGGTTTTCCCATCCTCACCCAAGCCTCCAGATGAGAATTAAGCTTCTGCCAACACCTTTGTATTAACCCCGGGGAACCCTGAACAGAGAAGGCAAACTTCTGACCTGCAGAAATTCTGAGACGATACATCATCAGCCTAAAACAACAGACATTTCTTTGTCTTGCAGTTTCTTGAGTCAGGAATTTAAAATCTTAGGTGGGTGGTTCTGGTTTGGGCTCTCCCAGGGGGCTGCGGTCATCTAAAGGCTTCGGTGGGACTGGACGATCTGCTTCCACAATGGGTCACTCATATGGCTGATGGCTGTAGGCAGGAGGCTTCAGTTCCTGGCCACCTGGATCTCTTCATCGGGCCGTTCTGGGGTCCTCACCAAGTGGCTGCTGGCTTTCCCCGAGGACAAGTGATCTAACAGGAAGAAGGCAGGATCTATGATGATGATCCCATTGATGATTTAGCCTCTGAAGCCACATCGTGACAATTGTCGTCATCAACCCAAATAAGTTCCATCCTATTGGAGTGACCTTGGGAAGGTCCTACCATTTCCCTAAGTCTCAGTTTCCACCTCGCTGGTCATGCCTACCCGTGGGATCAGAATATGGCCCAGCCCTCCAAGGAGCCAACACGGGAATGAACAGTAGGTCTGAGTGTGTGAATATTATTTTGCCCCCAAACCTGACTCTAACACTCAGGTTTGAGACATCCCCAGGGCCCCAGTGCCCAGGCAAGAGAGCTCAGGGGGAAAGTCTATGGGCCTGAATTGAGTCATCAAGCAGACTCCTCTTCTGACCTCTGCTCTGTGAGGGTTGCTGTCTCCCACGGGGCCAGCCCAGGTCCCCAGGGCTCCCGCCTCTCACCTGCTTCCTGCTGGGAAAGGCCTCTGTCCACTGCCGAGTTCCCTGCTCCTGCTGGAAGCTTCCCGGCTCTCACACACCACCACCAGAGGAGATGTGAGACTTCGCAGGGGGCCAATTTGGGAGCAGAGGTCTGAAGGAGAAGAGGTATTCTGAGGCAGGTGCAGGGGTTTTCGGCTCGAGCCCGCAGTCCAGGGCCTGGAATCTACCAGCTCTGAGCACCAGTGCTATCCTGATTCCCAGTGTGTGACTTTGGGCCAATTTCCAGCCCTGAGCTCCCGCTTCCCAGCTGCAAAATGAGAACCACACCGCCATTGTCTTCACCGTGGCATCTAGTCACTCAACAAACATCTGTTGAGCATCGACTATGTGCCAGGCATCCATCTTAGCACTGGGTCCCAGCCGTGAGTGAAATGGACCAAGTCCCCTGCCCTGGAGGAACTTCGGAAGGGGCCAGGCCAGAACCCGTACTAAACAGTAGGTCAGATGGGTGTTAGTGCTATGGAAGGACAGAAAGCAGGCCACGGTGCCAGGGGTGGGTTGCTATTTTATTTGGCCTCAGAGGGCTCTCAGAAGATACGAGCTCTGACAACAGAAAAGTGGGTGAAGGGAGACGTTGGACAGTGCAAGATGTGACAAAATAATAATTTATAAATTATCAAGGGTTCATGAGGGAGCGGGTAGTGAGGAGGGAGGGGGAAAAATGAGGAGCTGTCGCCAGGGGCTTAAGTGGAGAGCAAATGTTTTGAGAATGATGAGGTGTCGCCAGGGGCTTAAGTGGAGAGCAAATGTTTTGAGAATGATGAGGGCAATGAATGTACAAATGTGCTTTACACGATTGATGTATGTATGGATTGTGATAAGAGTTGTATGAGCCCCTAATAAAATGATTTAAAAAAAAGAAAAGAAAAATGGATTAGATACCAAGGGCTCAAATAGAAAGTAAATGTTTAGAAAATAATGATGGCAACCTACGTACAGATATGCTGGATACAATTGATGTGTTGATTGTTATGAGAGCTGTAAGAGCCCCCCATAAAACGGTCTTATTAAAAAAAGAAAGAAGATAGGAGCGCTAAAGGAGGTGAGTCAACGAGAGCGAGCATTCCAGACAGAGGAAATGGTAGGTGCAAGGCCGTTAGCTGACACAGACGTGTACTACAATGCAACCGCAAGCCTCGTCAAGAGCAGCCTCGCCCTGCTCAGCTGACCATCGGCTCGTGAGCTATAAGGAGGTTCACGGCTTCAAGGCATGCCCCCAGGGGTTCAGGTCTACGGACGACTGACACAGAGCTCGTCACAGTGGCCACTCATGCTGTCAGTATTAGAGGCAAGGCCTTTTGGAGGATCCATCCATCAACTCTCCATCCATTGAGTCTCCAACCTCCCGTCCGTTCTCCATCCTCCACCCACCCATCCTCCATATATCCATCCTCCAGCAATCTTCCTTCTTTCCATCCATCCATCCACCCATCACCTATCTACCCATCCATTCATGAACACATCCGCTTGCCCATGCTGCGTGGGTGTTGTGCTCATCATGGTCACACTAGTCTGAACGTTGTCAGTCTACATGGAAACTTTACAGCCCTCGGTGGCGCCCCACTCCTCGTGGAGCAAGAGCTGACCCAGGTCTAGCAGGTCTGTGGCGTCTGTGCCTATGGACCAGCCTCCCAATCCCCTCAGCCTTTCCAATGCCCATAGTCTTGACCTCCAGGTCTCCACACCTGCTGAGTTCTTCGTCTGGATGGCTCTGGCTCACCTTCAATGACTTTCAAACATTCGTTCTCTTTTGAGACCCACTCAGGTGGCCCATGGCCTGGAAGCCTTCCCCAGGACCACACTGGGTCCGGAGCCTTCTCTGGTGTCCCAAGGTCCCCTGCGCTTCCTCTAACCCAGCCTTCCTCACTTTATATTGGAGGAAACCAGTTATCCTTCGCCCCAGCGGCCTCAGTCCACATGTGTGGAGGTGGTGTTTCCCAGGTCACCCAACAGCACAGGGGCCCTCATGTGTACCAGCCCCCATGCTTGGATGAGGCTCCCAGAGGGTCTCCTGGGAGCCTCCACTGAGACCACCCATCCTCCCAACAGCCTTGCAAAGGGAGCAACTGTAACACCCCCTTTCCCCTTCTGGGTGAGAAGAGGCGGGAAGACACTGCAGCTCAGAGGGAAGAGGTCTGCCAAGGCAAAGGGCCAGAAAGGGACAGAAGAGGGATTCGAACCCAGACTTTATGGGGTCCCAAATCTGGCCTGCTCCAGGAACTTTCAGGCTGAGCAGGGCCTGCCATGGTGAGACAGGGGCAGAGAGAGGCTGTTGAGGCAGGCAAGGGGGGCAGGGCACAGTGGGGGTGGGGGTGCAGGGGATGTTGGGGAACCACCGAGGCAGGAAGAGGTAGAGCAGAAAGTGAAAGGGGCCAGGGCTGAGAATAGCTGCGGGTGACAGCAGTTGGGGGCTAAAGATGCTGCCAGAAAGAGAAACTGGTCTGGGCCCTTAGCCCGGTGGGGTGGAGGAGGGATGGGGGGTGGAGGAGGGATGGGGAGACACTAGAGAAAGGAGACCGGCCCTGAGGTGAGGAAATTCAACAGTGACTAGCTTATGAGTGATGATTTAACTTTGTGTGTGACTAGACAAGACGACGGAAAACCAGAGCAAATCCAGCATAAAGTAATGTCTGAGCCCATTGTAACGGGAAAGTCACACAGTCTTCCCTCAGTAGGTGTGGGGTTAAAGGGAAGAGGGAACCCCACAAAACATCACAGGTTCGGTAGGCGCAATTGTACAGTGATAATAAGTAGAGATTATAGTAAAGTCATAGCATGAGAATTAAAGGATGGAGTCAAGA
>NW_022103901.1:39797128-39798539 GCF_000313985.2 Echinops telfairi | reverse complement strand
GGAGGGATGGGGGGTGGAGGAGGGTGGGCCCACTCTGGGCGAGGAGGGGAGGGAATCTGTTCCTTCAGGCAGCAGCCCCCAGGGTTCTGTCCACCCAATCAGCCCCCACCTGCCGCCTTTTCTCTGTCCCTTGATTGGCGGGAGAGTGGAATTGGGGGTGAAGGGAAGCTCAGGTTATGCTGTCTTTGGCATCACTTGAATCTGTTACGAGAGCTCATCGGATCTGTCCATTATCCATCTGTCTGTCCGTCCCAGTATGGTGGCTTGCATTTTGCTACGATGCTGGAAGTGTTGCCACTGGGATTTGGCAACCTTTCACCGCGGTGGACAAGTTTCAGCAGAACATTCAAACATGGACAGACGAGGAGCAAGAACCTGGTGATTTACCTTGGGGTTTCCACCTGGCCAGCGAAACCCTGATGCGTACATAGTAGCAGAGCTCTCTGCCTGAGCAGGGACAGGGGGAGGGGAGGGCAGCTCCTCACGTTGGAAGGCACTCAAGACCATGTCAGGGAGGAGCTGCCTCCTCCAAACAGTCGCCCCTCATGACACAGATGGGGGAAGCTCGGGACCTTGGCCTGCTGCCCTGATGTGACCAACCTGAGAAGAACCAGGTGCACTCCCCCACGGACAGTCAGCACACGGACTGCTGAAACGGTGCCTCTGGGAACACGGGCAGCTCTCAGAAACGGAAAGGGAACGTGGAGATCAACAGCCCAGGCACTCATGAGCTGGCCTTCCCCGGCATTGGCCATCTTGACCCCACGACCCCGTGGTCCACTAGGTTGAGATGACAAATGGACGAGGAGCAGCGTCGCATCCATCCTGCGCGTGGAAAGGCAGAAGCGTGCGCGTCAGGGTCGGATGCTTTTCTCACGCCTTCCATCGGCGGGCTGAGCAAATCCTCGAGAGGCTGGACGGTTTGAAGAAGAACTCAGGGTCAGGCTTGGAGGGAGCCTCCTGCCAAGGCAGAGGATGAAGCGCTTACCGATGAAGATCAAGGGAGTTTCGCCTTGGGTATGGATCATACACCCTAACGAAGACAGAAACCCTCCCAACTGGACTTTATTAGTTAGCAACGTCATGACGAACAGAAGTTGTCAAGGATTTCTTTGTGTTCGGCCCATGGAAGCAGCAGTCAGGAAATCAAGATGTGTTGCCTGGAGCAAATCTGCTGCAAAAGATCTCTATTGAGTGTTCAAAAGCGCACGTGTCTCTTTGAGACGCCCCTCGTAGATCCCAGCCACGGCACTGCCACTCACTGCGTACCCGGGGAAGCCCACGGAGAGTCCAGACAGCCACAGGAGAGGGGGTGCACTTGAACACAGTGCTGAGGGAAACCGCCAGGAGAACAGACAAACACGTCTTGGAAGAAGTGCGTGCATCATGCTCTTGGACGCAAGGACAAGGA
>NW_022103901.1:39792608-39796677 GCF_000313985.2 Echinops telfairi | reverse complement strand
CACACACACACACACACACACACACACGAGTCCCTCTGGAATATAACTGGCACAGGAACAAGGATTCTGGCGTGTGGTTCTGTTCAGGACTTGGTTGGCGCACACCCACTACCGTCCAGCTGATTCTGCCCACAGTGACCCGATAGGACAGGGTAGAACTGCTCCTGTGGCTTTGCGAGGTTGTAAGTCTTCACAGGAGCTGACGGCCTCATCTTTCTCCCACAGAGAGGCTGGTGGGCTTGAACCGCTGACCTTGTGGTTAGCAGCCCGACGGCTCAGCCACTGTGCGTGACCTACTCACTGCACCACCAGGACTCCTTTCCGGACACACTCAAAACCAAGCTCATTGCTATCCAGTCAATTCTGAGTCACCTATGGTTTTTGGCTGCCATGTGGCTATTTCACCAGGATATGAGTTTTTTCAATGGTGTCCCGCTTTACCAATGTTAAAATCTGATCACCTTACCTATAGGACAGGATGGAACTGCCCCGTGGGTTTCCGAGACTAACGCTTTACAGGAGTAGAAAGCCCCATCTCTTTCCTGCAGAGCAACCGGTGGTTCCAAACTGTTGACTTCATGGTTAACAGCCCAACCTGTAACCACTACGCCACCAGGGCTCCTTCCTGGCACATAGCAGGTGCTTCATATCTGCGTGGGGATGGGCGGGCGGCAAGGGAGGAGGGGGAGAAGAAGGGCAAGCTGTGTCCCGACCTGTCCAGCCGCTCTATCACGTGGCCTTGCATGGGTTAGGTGGGCTCATTGAAACAATCGAAGGAGCATGCTCTCAGAGAGCCTCCCCTCCTCGTAGGGAGTCCCAGAGACCAGCACCTTCTGGGCCTGGGGGCCGGGCCCTCCTTGCAGCCTGTGGGCAGCAAGGGGAGGCAACAGGAAGCTGGAGGACGGGCTGTTCTAAGCTTACCAGGAACTGCCAGGCGAGAGGACGCAGTGTACAAGGGCTGTGGCCGCCTGCCCCCAGCCCCGCCCGCCCGCCGAGTCGGGGTGGTGGTGGGGTGTGTGTCAGCGAGGAACCGGGCTCTTCTGATCTCTACAAGGAACTGGGCCTGCTTGCTTTCCAGGAAGGCTTCCACGGGCCAACGGCATGAGTGCCCTGCTCAGGCTCCGGGAGCCCACCTTGGGCATGGCCCTCACCTCTCTGAGCCCTGGCTCCCGCCTGCCAAACTCAGAATGCCAAGCTGCTGGGTGGCTGAGGGTGAACGGTGAAGTTGGACATATTATTTTTATCTGTTCATTTATTTTTAAAAATCATTTTATTGGGGCTTCTTATTACAATACATCCATTGTGTCAAGCACATTTGCACATATGTTGCCATCATCGTTTTCGTTTCTTTTCTTTTAAACCATTTTATTAGGGGCTCATACAACTCTTATCACCATCCATCCATCCATCCATCCATCCATCCATCCATCCATCCATTGTGTCAAGCACATTTGTATGTATGTTGCCATCATCATTCTCAAAACATTTTCTTTCTATTTGAGCCCTTGGTGTCAGCTCATTTCCTCCCCTCCCCACCCTCCCTCCCTTATGGTCCCTTGATAATTTATAAATTACTATTTTCCCATGTCTTACACTGACCACTGTCTCCCTTCACCCACTTTTCTGTTGTATGTCCCCTGGGGGTGAGATTATACATCGATCATTGTGATCGGTTCCTCCTCTCTGCCCCCAGTAGTATCGTTACTCTCATTACTGGTCCTGAGGAGTTTATCTGTCCTGGATTCCCTGTGTTGCGAGCTCTTATCTGTACCCGTGTACATGCTCTGGTTATCCGGATTTGTAAGGTAGAATTGGGGTCGTGATAGTTGGGCGGTGTTGTGGGGGGGGCATTAAAGAACTAGAGGAAAGTTGTATGTTTGTATGTCTGCTATACTGCTATACTGCACCCTCCCTGACTCGTCTCTTCCTTGTGACCCTTCTGTCAGAGGGTGTGCAATTGTCTACAGATGGGCTTTGGGTCTCCATTCCACCCTCCCCCTCATTCACATCAATATGATTTTTTGTTCTGGGTCTTTGATGCCTGATACCTGATCCCATCAACATCTCATGATCACACAGGCTGGTGTGCTTTTCCGTGTTGGCTTTGTTGCTTCTCAGTTAGATGGTCACTTGCTTATCTTCAAGCCTTTAAGAAGTTTTATTTTATCATCAGTTACTTAAAAAAATGTAGAATAATTTTAGCAATTCACCTAAAATCCACCATTTTAACCATCCTAACGTCATCCTAATGCCATTGGGACTGAGTCGATGGCAGTAAGTTGAGTTTTTTGGAAAGTGTACAATGAGCACATTGGCCATGCTGGGGCAGGACCTTCTTATCAGCCCCCAAGGAGGCCCCACACCCATTAGCAGACATTTCCTAGTGCCCCTAACCGCCCACCAGCCCTCCTGTCCGGGGCACTAGCACTCTGTCTCCGTGAGTCTGCTTGCTGTGGGCATTTCCCACACACCCCTTCTCTCCCTCAGGGTCAGGTTTTCAAGGCTCATCCAGCAAGTAGCACTTGCAATTAAAACAAGCAGAAAGAACTATCTTCCTACCAAAATTTGAATGAAGCTCACTGCCATCACTGAGCCCATTCCGACTCCCAGTGGCCCTACAGGACGGAGCAGAACTGCCCCTGTGGGTTTCTAAGGCTGAAACCTCGACAGAGCAGCTGCTTCAGCTTCCCGCGAGGAGTGGCTCCTGGGGTTTGAACTGCTGATTCTTTCGTTAGCAGCTGAGCATGTAACCATTGCGTCACTGGAGCTCCTGACGTCTGCTACCACTCAAAGACCAAAACAAAATCAACAACTCACTGCCGTCGAGCCCATTCTGACTCACTGACCCTGCGGGACCGAGGAGCACTGGCCCCGTGGTTTCTGAGATTGTACATCTTTATGGGTGCAGACAGCCTCATCTTTCTCCTGAGGAGTGGCTGGTGGGCTTGAACTGCCGACCTTCCCGTTGGTAGCCCAACCGGTGACCCACTCCACCACCAGGAGTCCTAAGGGATCACCTAGTGTGTGTTTTGTGTCTGACGTGGCTCATCATCAACCATGCCCATGAGCTCTACCCACGTGGTTGTGACACGGGTTCCTCGTCCATGGTGTGCCACCGTGAGCCCCTGCCCTCCTACTGATGGCTGCCTCGCGCTGCGTCTAACCTGGGACTGCGCTAAGCAGTGCCCTGTGATCACCCTTGTGCACGGGGCGGGTGGGAGTGTCCACTCCTCCTAGTTAAATACCCAGGAGTGGAATTGCTAGTGTGAGTGAGGCGTCCCTAGGGGTGTGAGTGGTTAATATGCTTGACTGCTAACTGAGAGATTGGAGGCTTAAGTCCACCCAGAGGTCCGAAAAAGGCTGGCAACCTGCTTGCCCTCAAAAAAGAGCCCTGGACAACCCCGTGGGTCTCACTGCGGTTCTGACACACATGGGGCCATGAGCCAGAATTGACTGTGTGTGTATGTGTGGTGTGTACGCACAGACGCGTTACAGTGCAGAAACCCTACGGCGCATTTGGAACCAACTCAAGTAGGTGGAGGCGTGAGCAGCCTTAGTGGCTCCTGTCTATTTTCCAGAGAAGTCGCAGAGATTCGTGTCCCCATCCGCAGTGCGTGGGTCCAGGAAGTTCTTAGACAGGGACCTGAGCCCAAAGAACACGCTCTGCTCCAGCTTGCTTTCTCAAGGGTCGCCAG
This sequence comes from Echinops telfairi, assembly GCF_000313985.2. Taxonomy (NCBI): domain Eukaryota; kingdom Metazoa; phylum Chordata; class Mammalia; order Afrosoricida; family Tenrecidae; genus Echinops; species Echinops telfairi. The sequence goes on along the minus strand of NW_022103901.1, from coordinate 39,792,982 downwards.
TTCCCTTCTTCTCGGCTCAGCTCTTCTTTTTACCCCTTGTAGGATACGTGACATAGGCGGTGCCCTAGGAAAACCCCCCTTGCATTAGGGCTGTCGCCTAACCCCTTACCACATCAGATCGTCTCCTGGGGATGACTGCATCTTGAGACTGCTGTCAGACCATTGAGACTCTTGGCTCAGCCAAGTGGATACTTATCAATCCATGCCAACAAGTGAAGGGGTGCATTAAATGCCTGGAATAAATGAAAGGAAAAAAAAAGCCCTACCCCTTCATTCCAGTGGTCTGGGTTTACTTCCATTCCATACAGCCTTACGGCCTTAGCTGGGTGAGGGTGGGTGGGGGAGACTTAAGAGTGTCTAAAACCTTCTTTTTT
>NW_022103901.1:39789965-39791542 GCF_000313985.2 Echinops telfairi | reverse complement strand
ACACACACACACACACACACACACACACACACACACACACACACGAATATGTGTTGTGAATCTAGACTCCTTTATCTGTGCTTACAATCCTGCTTGGCCAGAAATACTGTCGGGTGTGTCTTCAATCAATCGAGAAACAGAAAAGAGATTAAGCAAGCCAAGGACGGATGCTGTGTTGGGAAGAGAGATGCTCGTGTCACCTGTTGATTGGCCAGGAGCAGAAGCTCATGGGAGGAAAAAGCCTTTTTCTAGAGTCAACAGCCAGAGAGAGAGAGAGCCTCCCCCTAGAGGCAGCACCCTGAATGTGCACGTCTGGTCTCCTACACGGTAAGGGTGAAGCATGCCGGTAAAGGCTATTGAGAGCACCACGGATTGCTAAAAGAACGAACAAAGCCATCTTGGGAGAAGTACAGTCAGAGGGCTCCTTGGAAGCAAGTTCCACGTCTCCCCCTCCTTCCTTCTGAGGATTGCGTCCAGGCTGTACTTCTCCCAGACAGATTTGTTTGTTTTTCTGGGGACTGGACAAACCCATGACTGTGCTGCCTTGTGGAATACTACGTAGTTAAAAGAAAATAGGCCACTCGATGTATATTGATGGGGAACTGTTCTGAAGATCCCTTGCTCGGTGGAGAAAAAAAATTGCGATGCAAGACAGTATGTGTGACAGGCAGTTTCCAAGAAGACCCACAGCCATGCCTACCTAGTAAATGCAAGCCCCTTTGTGTTCGTCCCGACACCAGCTAGGGCTGATTCATGTCCTTGATCGGATATGGATAGATTAGGTTATAAAAGGTACCGCAGCTCCAACCTTGCTCCCCATTGGACCCCTTGCCCTGGGAGAAAGCAGCAGCCATGTAGCAAAGACACCGAAGCTGCCTTACGACATCCGGGGGGCCAGACACGGCGGCCTCCCGCCGACAGCCATGTGACTGACAACCTTGGAAGCAGATCCTCCAGCCCCCGTCAAGCCCGAGGTCCGGTCGGGTTCTTGGGAGTGGACCCTGCTCCGAGGGCAACATGACAACAATGCCCCACGGATAGTGGGACGGACGCAGAGGAGGGGAACGGGGTAGCTGGGGGACAGAGGAGGTGGGGGTCCTTCTACATTCCGAACCCTCTCTTTAAAAAGATCAACAAAGTGAAACTATAAATGGATCAAGGGCTTGGTACAATTCAGCCAGAACTCCATGAGCTGATGTTGCTGCTATTAGGTGCCACCCAGTTAGCCCTGCCCCACGTGGGCCCTGGTACAACAGAGCGACAGTGCCCGGCCCCACACCGCCCTCACCACGGCTGCTGTGTCAGAGCCCCTCCATGCAGCCGCTGTGTCCGTCCACCCGCTTGAGGGCCTTCCTCTTGCTCGCTGACCCCCTGCTCTACCAGGGTGATGGGGGTTCTCCTGGGACAGGCCCCTCCTGGTAACATGTCCGAAATATGTCAGATGAAGCCTCCCCATCCTCACTCTTCTGGAGGACCCCCGCTGTAGGTCTCCCAGGACAGATGTGTCTGTCCTCTGGCAGTCCGTGGTACAGTCACTGCTCTTGGCCAGCGCCATCATTCAGAGGCACCGTGCTCAG
>NW_022103901.1:39788427-39789865 GCF_000313985.2 Echinops telfairi | reverse complement strand
TTTCACCATTCATCACCATGCTACCTATGGGTCCAGGTGTGAGGCTTTTGGTCTTTTGACACGGAGTCTTAGTCCAGCCTGGAGGCTGCAACCCTTGGTTTCCATCAGCAAGGGCTTCCAGTCCTGCCACTTTCAGCAAGCACGGCTGTGGCATCACCTGCATGTGGCGGTGGTTGATAAGCCTTCCTCCGGTCCTGTGGCCACATTCTTCTTCATATCATCCAGCTGCGCTGATGTGCTCAGCACACGGATTGCATACGTATGGCGCGAAGCTACAACCCTGTCAGACATCTTTCTTCATTTTAAGTTATGCTATATTTTATACATTTGTCCTGTGCACACAACGTCCTCTTGATCCCATGTACAAGTCCCACATGAACAGAATGAAGTGTTCTGGAATTCCCATTCTTCTCAAGGGTTTCCATAGTTGGTATGACCCAGTCAAAAGCCTTGATATGGTCAATACAACACAAGGAAATATCTTTCTGGAATCCACAGTCCATGCTCACTGGAAGCAGCAGTCCAGCGATCAGGCCAATCTGCTGCACAAGACCTCTTTAGAGGATTGAAAAGCAAGGCTGTTACTTTGAGGACTAAGGTGTGCCTGACCCAAGCCATGGCATTTTCAGTCGCTTCCTATGCGTGTGAGAGTTGGCCGTTGAACAAGGAGGCCCGAGAACAATGGATGCGTTTGCATTGAGGTGCTGGCCAAGAACAGTCACAGCACCATGGACTTCTGAAAGGACAAACAGATCTGTCTTGGCAGAAGTACAACCCGAGCGATCCTCAGAGGCAAGGATGGTGAGACTCCCCCTCACGTACTTTGGACATGTCCTCAGGAGAGACCAGTCCCTGGAGGAGGACATCGTGCTCGGTAAGTGGAGGGGCGGTGACAAAGAGGAAGCCCTCGGTGAGATGGACAGACACCACGGCTGACGCAGTGGGCTCAGGCATGGGAACAACTGTGAGGATGGCGCAGGGCCGGGCAAGTTCCCTTCTGTTGTGCAGAGGGTTGCGATGGTGATTCAATGGCGCCAGAAAATGGCAATAACCAACAGCAACAACCAGCCATGAGTATCCATTCCATGAATACTCCCAGGCTTCCAGAAGTACCGCGTAGGATGCCGAGCTATGCCACACACCAGGGCGACCCTGTGTGTGACCAGGTCTGTGACGTGTGTTTATGGAGAACAGGAGGGGCAGGAGCTCCCAGGGTGCCCCCTGTGTGCCCAGGGGCAGGCTGCTGGGCCTCTTTGGGCCTTCAGTTCCCGTACTGGAAAATGGAGATTGATAGTTAGTACAACGATGTGAGCCATGTGTCCAGCCGAGGGCCAGGGCTGTAGGGAATGCTGAACATGCCTGGCTGTTATTATGAGCAAGATTCAAGGGTCCTGCCACGGGCAAGGCCGCGGGGAGGCATGGAAGCCCTGGTTCTGAG
>NW_022103901.1:39786448-39788127 GCF_000313985.2 Echinops telfairi | reverse complement strand
GTGGGAGCTGGCTTGTGTCACACATGCTACACTCCTGCTGGGCCCTGGGGTGGTCCAGGGGCTTTGTGTCCCAGGGTCCACAGCCAGGAAGGGGCAGGGCAGGGACCAGCTGCAATCCCTGTGGACCAATCCCATTCCACCCCAACCAGCAGGCATCACTTGCAGGTCTAGGGGAGACAAGGAGTGTGAGGAGGGCCTGGAGGTTAGGGTGTTGGGTTCTGAGCACCCACGGTGCAGCTCCTGGCCCCTGCCGTGCAGGGAAGGCCTTGGGGCATCTAGTGTCCACACGCCCGATGACTCTGCAGGTCCCTGTGTGGAAGAGGCTGGCCCGGGAAACCTCATCCCCCGTGGGAAACCTGGGCCAAGTTCCGTGTCTTTGCCTGGCCTCGAAAAGTCACTTTTTCCTCACGGCAGGGTTCCCCCTGGGACCTGCCTCCTACCCTCCCAGCCTGGAGCTGCAGTGGGGCAGTTCTTCTCCGTCCTGCAGGGTCACTGGGAGTCAGGGTCCACTCAACAGTCCGGTGGGCCAGGGAGGCATGCAGCTCGCCACTGCAGTGGGCATTCAGTGCTGTGATGCAATGGGAATGCCCCGGGGGCGGGGCGGCAGTGCTGGCAGCAGTGTCCCCAAACTCTCTCTAGGTTGACCTCTAGTTATTTCTGGGACACACCTGCATCTCCCATCCCCACAGACTCTCATCAGGGCACCCCTACAATGAGCTCAGCTGCCTCCAGGACTGGAAGGCAGCCTGGCACACAGGAAGGGGAGCCTGTCAGCCCTCTCAGGTGCTCTGGGGATTGGAGATGGGCACTTGCCTCCAGAGAGACACAGCCCCTTGGACCCCAGGAGCTGGGGGTGGGGGTGTAGGGGGATGCAACAAAGTCCTGGGGCAGGAGAGGTGTAGCTCCCCAAGATTGGGGATCAAAAGCTGAGGGTGAGGCCGTGGCCAGGGTGGGAGGGCCTGCAGGCCCTTCTATGAGGGCAGACAGGTCCCACTTGTTCTGGGGCACAGGGGGACCCAGGACAGGTAGGGGTCTGAAAAGGCCTTCCAGAGCCAAGAAGAGGTGGAGTCCCCAGGGCAGACCCATGGCCTACATTCAAGACAGCCTCTCTCTCTCACTCACCTCTAAGGTGGTGGGGACTGGGGTGGCTGGAGGGGGAGAGGCTGGGATGCTATTACAGATGGGATTGCCTCTCCCCCAACCAGATGGCTCTGCTCCAGCTGACACACCTTACGTCACCTGTCCCACTGTCCCGTCCCTCCCCCCAGAGTCCAAACCAAAACACCAAGCCCACTGCTGTGATGCAGAGCAAGCCCCTGTGGGTTTCCGAGGCAGTAACTGTTCATGTGAGTAGAAAGCCCAGTCTTTCTCCCTCAGTACTGATGGGGGTTTGAATTGCCAACCACACCCAATGTGTAACCACCACCCGACCGGGGCCTCCTGGAGTTGGACCTGCCTTTCCCTTCAGTCCTCTGTCTGGCCTCCGTTGTGACAGTCAAACCACAATGGTTCTCCCTCCATCGGCCCTTGGTCTTAGGGATCAGGGTTACCCTTGCTTCATGAAATGAGTTACATAGGATATTGTCCTTCTCCATGTTCTGAAATAGTTCACGTGGGACTGCTGCTAACTCGTCTCTGAATGTCTGGGAGGACTTCCCTGGGAAACACGTGGCCCCAGA
>NW_022103901.1:39781780-39783095 GCF_000313985.2 Echinops telfairi | reverse complement strand
CCAGGTGCCCGTGGAGTCCCAGCACGCCTTTCTTATGGTCATCAGGGGTCACCATTTGCCAGCCACACCAAGGCCCAGCTCTGCCCTGACCCATTGCCACGGCCCCGCCTCCTCTCTGGCCCCTTGGATGATGTGATTGGCTGGGTGCAGTGGCCTCTCGTCTGGCCCCCACCCCCACCCTCCCACCAGCTGGACAAGCTCCCCACCCCCACCCTCCACCAGTCTGGACAAGCTCCCAGCCCCCACTGCCTGTTGAGCGAGTCTCTAAAAACACAGACCTCTTCTGGACACTCCCCCAATCAAATCTGTCACTAGCAGCCGGCAGTCTGCAGGGCGAACCACACTCACCCTGGGCCTGCCATGCCCGGCTCCCTAAGACCTGCCCCAGCCAACCTAGGACCCTATCCTCCACCCCAGCTCCCCAAAGCTGGCCCCGAACGAGCTCCTACGCCACCCATGCTCACCGACTCCTCCGTCACCATTAGCCCGCAGGAAGGAGTGGCTCAAACAGAACACACTGGCCAAGGAAAGCAGGCAGAGTCAGGGGCACAAGCTCCCACGCTCGGTGCAGGCACAGAGCCAGCCTGGTGCCAGCTCACTCTTGCACAGCCGCCCCAGGAACCGGATGATGCCTGCACGTTCTCTGAGGCCCTTTCTCTGCAGAACAAGGGCCCAAGTCAAACTCCAGAGCAGCCGGCTCTGATTGGCTGGGTCCAGGTCATGTGGTCCCCACTCTCGCTGCAAGGGAGGCTGGGAAAGGGAGAGGTTATATTCAAATGATGGTACCAGTGAAGGAGCTCTAGTTCTGTAGTGGTTACATGTTGGGCTACGATCTGCATGGTGGCCAGTTTGAAACTACCAGCCGCTCCAAGGGAGAAAGACTGGGCTTTCTACTCCTGCAAAGAATTACAGTCCCAGAAACCCACTGGGGTCACCATGAGTCAGCACTGACTCGATGGCAGGGGGTGTGGTTTGCCAGATGAAAAAGATCTGGCAGAAGGACAAACAAGCCTGTCTCGAAAGAAGTCCAGCCAGAGTGCTTCTTAGAAGTCAAGATGATGAGACTTCGTTCCCACACTTTGGACAAGTTCTCCGGAGAGAACAGGAAAAGGACATCATGCCTGGTGAAGCCGAGGCTCAGTGAACGAGGATGAGTTTCCACGAGATGGAGTGACTCAGGGCAGCAACAATGGGATCAAACCTAACAATGGTGAGGATGACACAGAATCAGGGAGTGTTTTGTTCTGTTGACACTATGCATTGGACTGACTCGACTGCACCTACCACCACCACCATCACCACTACCACCATTACC
>NW_022103901.1:39779010-39780595 GCF_000313985.2 Echinops telfairi | reverse complement strand
CTGGCCTGGTCAGGTGGCAGCAGAGACCAGCTGGGCAAGTGGGGGTGGGAAAGGTGGGAGGCAGAGAGACCTGAGCAAGTCCCTGTCCCCAAGGAGGCCGGTGTCCTCAGTTTCCTCGTTGTATGTAGCAGGGCATGAGAACCTGTGAGGTCACCTGCCCCTCCTGCTTCAGGTTGAGATGTGCTGGTCCAGGTGGGCTTGCAGGGTGGAACACGGGGGCCTTTCCCTGCAGCCTGGGGGTTCCATCTGCTCACACGCGGGGGCGGAGCTTCTCAGGACAATCCTTGGCTCAGCCTGCCGGGAAGCCTGCCCGGGAGAGCCCCTGCTTCCGCTCATTTGCATAGCCCTGGCAAAAGGAAGAAGGACTCCTTTGGAGCACTAGCTGCAGCCCAGGGTCCAGCAACGTGCCCTCAACACCCCCCAGGCCTTGGCAGAGCTCAGCCGGGGGCCGTGTCTCTTGGCTGGGCAGGTGGCCATGTGGTGGTGGCTGCCTACCCCCTTTCCCCCCAAGGAAGGGGGTGGTCAGCTGTGACAGCTGGGCCACTGCTCAGGGGTCACTGGGCAGCAGGCTCTTGTGGGCTGAAGCAGGGATTCCTAGACGTGATGGGGCAGAAGCCAGCTTCTCCATCTGCCCTTCCCCAAAGAAAGCCTGCTCAGAGGCACCGGGGCTGGGTGGGGCCCCCGCCAGCAGGGCGTGGGCTGCTGGAGGCTGTCGGTGGACCCCTCAGGGCGTCAGTCTTCCCATGGCCTCAGTGGCCGCACACCCGTGTGCCCACATCTCGGGGTGCACAGGAGGAGAGACTATTTGGGTGCAGAAATGCCACTCAGTTCTGGAGACCCCACCAGGGTGTCCGCAGCCATTGAAGGAGAAAACGGATGTGAACCTTCTCTGAAGATGCTGCGGTCGGAGGAAGGACTCTACCTTCTGACACCCAGGGCCTGAGCCGGTGTGGACCGGGCTCTGCCGCTAGCCAAGCCTCAGTTTCCACATCTGCGTGCTGGAGACCAGGAGTGGTGCCTGCTCCTATGGGGGGTGGGGGTGGGGCTGGGGTGAGAATTAAATATGAGAAACGCTGTTGAGGCCTCAGACGGTTAATCTTGACTCTTCAACAGCCTCTTCTGAGCCCTGGTGGCATAGCGATTACCTGTTGGGCTGCGCTCCTCAAAGTCAGCAGTTTGAAACTACCAGCAGGTAGGCTTTCAACTCCTGTAAAGAGTTACAGTCTTGGAAACTCACAGGGCCCTTCCACTCTGTCCGATAGGGTCCCTGAGTGGTCAGAACGGGGCTCCATGGCGGCGTGTTGGCTTGTTTTGGTACCCGGGATGGAGTGATGACAGAAACACTTCCACCCCCGGGCATGGCCATGGCTCTCAGAGCACGGAGTCCTACCTGAGTGACCCGAGAAGACTGCAGATGGCACATGCATGCTGGTGACAAGGACCACCTGGTATGGGAACAGGGTGGAAGGGTCCAGGCAACAGCCACACCACCACCATGCCCCATCAGATCCCCCGCCCTGCTCCTCTCAACCACCTGGCAGAGCCCTGCCACGCTCCCGCACTCAGGGGCCTTCAGACCCCCGTG
>NW_022103901.1:39768769-39778078 GCF_000313985.2 Echinops telfairi | reverse complement strand
CCCGCCCATGGCCTCCTGCTTTCATGTGAAATGACGCTTTGTGCAGGACCCTCAGACAGAGGGACACCTTGGATGGAAGGAACGATGGGTGGAAGGCACGAATCAGACCCAGTTCCACAGGGCTCCTCAAGAGCCAAGAAAGCCTCCTTCACCTTCCACAGCAGGAAGTCCCCAGAGACCAAATTCCCCATCCAGGAATCACCAGCCACACAGGCCTCCCTCCACCACCGATATCACCATCACACTCCTGGCCTCACTGTACCCTTGTCCCCAGCCCCTCACTGTGCCCAGGAGCCCAGGAGCCCAAGTAGTGGGGACAGAGGCCCCTGCTCTTCCTGGCTTCGTGGCTGCTCTGAGCCCAGGAGAGAGATAGACCCCCACTTCTGAGCCTGGGAGAGGGAGATGCCCCCTCCCTGAGCCAGGAGAGAGGGAGAGACCCCCTCTCTGAGCCTGGGAGAGAGGGAGAGACACACCCCCTCCCACTCCTAAGCCTAGGCTTTAGGAGGCTGTCTGGTTGCAAGTGGAAAAGGGCTGACTTCAGATTGAGGGATGGCAGCAAGCGCCCGGCTCTGTGAGTGCTCTATTTTGGGGACGGCTCCGATGAATGAGTAATATTTGTGGGTGGAGGTGACTGCTCAGATACTGCCCCCACCCCGCCAGCTTTGGGGAGGAGTCTCCTTGTCAAAGCAGGCCGCTGCCCTTTGCAGTCAGGAGGGTCTCCCCAGTCCCAGCCTCAGCTGAACCCTGCGGGCCTGGTTTCCCCTAAAAAGCCCTGATTCACAGGGCCCAGACCTGGGGAGGAAGTGTAAGCTGGGGGTTGGATGGGGAGGGAGGATGACTCAGGGGAGCCGTTGGGAGTAATTAAGAAGGCCATGGTGGGGAATACCATCACTTGACCTCTGACCTTTCCCTGAGCTGGGGCTGCCAGGAGCAGGCGAGGGTGACCCCTCCTCCTCCTTTCCCAGGGCTGGGACCTGCTCTTGCAGGGCTGGGAGGCAAGTGGCCAAGCGTTTCATTCATTAGTCCATTTCTCCCGCCTGTCCATTCATCTGCGCGGGTCAGTCACTGCTGCCAGGATCCTAGGACACAGCAGCAGGTCCAGCCCTTCATTCATCAGTAACCAGCTCATCGACCATTAGCTGTGGGCACCCGCACTTTCTCATGGTGTCCTCTCCACGCCCAAGGGAAGGGCTGTGCCCCTCCTCCGTCTCCTGAGAGGGCACGAGGGAGGCCTGGGAAGCACAATTTCAATCCAAGGCTGCACTGCCTTTAGAAAACAAGCGGGGCTCTTCAGCCCCCAGAAGCACCGTGCCTGCCAGCTGTGGCCCTGGCCCGCGGAAGGAGCTCTCCCTGGCGCCTCCTCTGAGCTGGTCTTACGGTCCGGGGTGTCCCACGGAGCACAGGACCTGTGACCTAGACAGTCCACACCCACAGACCCAGTGAAGAAGGCTGGGGGTCATGGAGAGCACAAGAAAGAAGAAATCGTGCCGAGGTGGGTGGTGGCGACGAAGGTGGGATCCTTCCCCACAGGATCGAGGTGTGGAGTTGGATGACTGGTCCAGCATGTGCCAACAGAACTGTTTTAAAGAAACTTCATGCAATAGCAAAATAAAAAATAGAGAGGGCACTAAAGAAATCCGACTCTAGTGCATTGAACGAATCTGCTGCCAGAGGATGCTCTCCAGGGTTTAAAGAAGCCCCAGGGGCTCCATGGGTAAGGGCTCGGCTGCTAACCGCGCCCGAGTCGGAGGAAGAAAGGCCTGGCCACAGACTCCTGTAAGGATCACAGCCCGCCCTCCTCTCCCCTGCTGAACAGCAGCACCCAATGACAATGCTGCGAGCTGTAAAGAGGGTGCCCTAACCCTCCCAGCGCTTGCCAACAGTCTTCTCGGGGAGGAAGCACCAAGAAAGGGCTCCTGTCACTGCCAAGGGGGTGCAGATGCTGAGCGTGGAGCGGAGGACGGACGCATCGTTCTTGGCAGCAATACAGCCGGAGTGATCCTCAGACATGAGGGCGGCGTGCTGTCAGGAAAGACCGCCGGTAACAAGAACGTCCCGTAGCAGAAGTGCACCAGTGGGAACCAGGGTGCCACCAGGCTGAAACGACCCCAAATATCCCCGTTGACACGGAGGACAGGGCTCCGCTCCCTTCTGCTCTAGGAAGGTCACCTTGAGTCACAACCAACCCTCGGCCCCACAAAGACAGGGGCCTCTCACCTGCCCCCCTGGGCCCCTCGACGGGCCACCCCAGGCTCTTGGAGATTTGTCTCACGATGGTCAACTGGGCTCCACAGACGTGAGGGGAGGCCCCCCAGACCCTTGCGTCCATAGCTATGCATCCAAAGCCAGTAGATCGGGGCTCCTAGCAACAGCACAGGGCTGATCTGCCCCATAGAGGCTCTTAGGTGGTCTTTACAGAAGCCTCATCTTTCCCTCAAGGAGTGGCTGAGGGTTTTGAACCACCAACTTCTAGGAGCCACCAGTGTTGCGTTCTTCATCTGGGTCCAGAGATGAGGAACAGAGAGACCACCAGATGTCACTTTGATGACTCAGGGGTGCCTGTGCCCTACCTGCAGACCGCAGGGCACGGCCAGGCTCAGCACCCTCAGAACTGCACCAAGTCTCAGACGCTGCTCTGTTCTCCCTGCTCACGGGGACCTGGGTGAGACTCAGCCCTCCCCCTATTTCCTGAGTGCCCCGCCGAGCCCACGCCCCCACAGGTATCTGAGATCTGGCCCAGTAGCAGGGGAGGGGGGCTCGTAGGCGAGTGCCAGCTAACTCAGGCTGATAGCAGCTGTCTTTGGACTCTCTGGAGGTAAGTTTGATTGTGAGTTCATCTTTGGCAGGAAGCGGGTATGTGTGTATGTGTGTGTGTGTGTGTGTGTGTGGTTTGAGGTGGCAGCAATGCAGGGGGGGGCAAATATGCAGACCTTAGACAATTATCTCACCCCCCCTACCCCCATTGCACTGCCACCCACAAGGCTGCGAGGGCTTCCAATTTCTCATGAGAGAGTGACATCATCCCTGAATAGCATCTAGTCATGGACCAGTTTACACCCTGAAGTCACCCACCCCTTCTCCCCAGTACTTTACCAAACTTCCCAGGGACTGGTCTCTCCTGAGAACACATCCAAAGTACATGAGACGTCTCCTGCCCCTGCTCGTAGGGGGCACGGTAGATCTCTCTATTATAGCCCTTCTCCTTACAATGTTGCCCCCTCTGCCTCCTCCCCTTAGGATCCAGCCCAGGCCCTGTGCACCCCCACGGGCTCTATTTTGATGCACACAGCAATGGTTGCTGGCTTGCTTTGCTGCGGAACAAGGTTTAGTAGAACTTCTTCCAGGCTGATGCACACTAAGAAGAAAGGCCTGGTGATCTGCTTCCGAAATTCACCCCGTGGAGGGCAGCGCAGACCAAGGCACCCTGGGAGCTCGCCATGTCATTTCCCAGGACTCTGATCTCACCGAGGTTCAGAAAAGGTCAGTGGCCCAGGGTGGGGATGGGGTGGGGTGAGCGAGAGGCTTGTGCCTCCTCTTCACCTCCTGCCCTCCCCACCCCCCAGACCTGCCTCCACAGCAGGGATGTAGCCATGCGGAGCCAGCAGCCTGGCCACTCCCTCCTTCCCTGGTAGTGGACTCACCTGGCCTCAGGCACCTGTGCCAGCAGGTAACTGCTGGGTGGGGCTCTTCCTTCTAGGAATTGAGCTGCCTGGGGATTTCCTTCAGAGAAGTGGCCCGGCCCTACTGACCACAGGTCCAAAGTCCAAGATCTAAGGAACACTGCCTGTGCTTCCCCCGGGCAGCCTGCCTGCTCCCGCAGTCCTGAAGGTACTTTCAGCACCCCTCACCAGTGCCATCCATCAGAGGCATCAGTTCCCTGGTCCCCCTGGGGGACCGCCTGGCTTCCGCACGCCTGGGAGACCCTGACAGTCCCAGGGCTTGGGCTGTGTGCATGGTGTCTTCCCTCAGTCACACCTTTGCTCTTTGTCCAGCAGAGCTGACCACTGTGACCATGGCTTGGAGTCCTGTTGTGGGTGACTCACCATAGGGTCTCCTAGGGCTTAGCTTTGCCTCTCCTCCCTGCTTGGTGCCCAGGGCTGCCGGGAGTCTCAGGTGACTGGTTCCTTTGGTCCCTGGACTCAGGGAGAACCTGGGACACAGAGGGGAGTCGAAACCTTCAGTCTCACCCACAGAGGCACCCTAGAGAGGCCCAGAGGCTGCTGCACCCAGGGTTCAGGGCTCCATCCCAAACAGCCCGTTTGCCCCAGCCGACGGCCAGGAGATCCTGAGAAGTCTCGGGACAGGGCGCAGAGAGGGCCCTGCCAGCACCCAGAGCCCAGTTCCCTGAAGGCAAAGGGCTTATGACCTAAACTCCGGGCTCCAGAGCTGGGTGTCCCTGGGTCACGCACGCGTGGCTCACCTGTGAAGGGGGTTGCCAGTGCCCACCTGGAAGGGCTGTCGCTAGGAGGAGCTGGCGCAGGGCTGGCCTGGCTCTGGCGGTGACAGGGCCTCCTGAACAGCAGCAGCAGCACTGCAAGCCTCACGCGTTCTGGCCATGCTGGCTGTCCCTCCCACCGAGGGCCTGCCTGAGCTACCGGGTCCTCCCGATGACACAGCACCGGGGGCACTGGGGACCCACGGGGTGTTCTTTCTTCTTACAGTTTGTTGTGAATGAGGGGCCTGCTTACAGAGGAGGTCGCAGCTTTACACTCTACAATCACACACATTCTGATTCACCTGGTCTCCTGCCAGCGCCTCCATGTCCCATCACACATCCCGCTTCCTCCGGGCCCTTCCTGTCCCCCTTTCCTGGCCCTCTGCAGGTGGTCCTTGGGGGAAATGTTGCCCCTTTGACCTTACACAGAGAGTTCAGTTCCAGACCTAAAGGGGGGCTGAAGGCCATCATCTTGGGTAGGAGTGGGCGTGAGAGTGGCGGGGGGGTGTCCCACCTGTCTCTATCTGACCAGTAAACCTGATTCCTTTGATGGCTTTGAATTTTGCACATTTTTTTTTCTCCTTCGCTATCAGGCCCTTCCAATGTGGCCTTTCTTAGGGCAGCTGGTAGTGCAGGCTGGGCATCATCTAGTTCTTCTGGTGCTCCCCTGGGTGCTCAGAAATAGATCACCAGGCCTTTCTCTCTGGCCCAGCTGAGTCTGGAAGCTCCGGTGAAACCTGTCAATGACGAGGAAGTGGCCCTGCGGGCATCAGAAAGCCTGCCTGTCCTGGCTCTGCACCACAGCAACATGAACGCCAGCACAGTGGGGCGTGCTGACTGCTAAGCAGTGGCCGGTCATACAGAAAACACTCTGACGTAGATGCCAAGTGCCAACAGCAGGATAGACAATGGCTCTCAACTGCTAAAGTGCACAGACAAAAGACAGGAAGCAAACAGGCCCTGTGCCAACAAGGGTGGCCCCTTGAGAATGGGATGGAGGGAAACACCTATTTCTATTCTTCGCCACGACATTGATGCCGAGTTTATCGGGGACACCTGATCGTCATTGTACCCACAGCCCAGAACTCCTGTACGCAAAGGGGCTCGCCAGCCTGTCTCCGGAGTAGCTGGGTCTATAGGCACACACCACTGAGTCAACGACAGGCGACCAGAAGCCTGGATGCCTTTGAATGGTGCCAGCCAAGAAAACGGAGAGTACCCTGGACGGCCAGAAGGACACACATCTGTCTTGGGGAGAGCACAGCCAGAGTGCTCTTTGGAAGCAAGAATCCGTCTCCCATTCTTTGGGCATGTTATTGGGAGAGGCCAGTTCCTGGAAAAGGCATCTTGCTTGCCAAAGTAGAAAGTCAGTGAGAAACAGGAACACTGTCAGGGGATGAACTGACTCAGTGGCTGTAACGATGGCCCAGCATGACAGTGGCCGTGAGGATGACGCAGGGCCTGGTGGTGTTTCCTTCTGTTGCCTATAAATCATGATGAGTCAGAACCAACTAGATAGAAAGCATCTAATAACACCAATGGCCACAGTCATTGGCCAAGTCCTACCAGAACCATGTCAACCAGCTAGCACATCGAAGGCGTTGGAGGGACAGAGCTGGGGACCGGAGTGCTCAGGTGCCCGGACTCTGCAGCTGCAGGAGCTGGTGGGGATAGAGAACAGGGCCGCGGGAGGCAGGCTGGCTGCTCTTCAGGAAGTTGGTGAGGAAGATTAGGCTGCTGCTAGTGCCTGCCAGACCAGCTCCTCGTGACCTTGGACAACAGGGTGCTCACAAGGGTTGCTGCGTTGGAGCTCATTGTTGCAGCCACCGCGTCCACCATCCCCTGGACGGTCGTCCTCTTTCTCCCCGGCCCTCCACTCTAGAGTGCTTCCAGAGCTGAGCACGGCGTGCCAGGCTGTGCCGCACCCACTCTGAATGTATTATCAGGAGGGACCGGAAATGGCCCTCATGCTGGGGGGTAATTAGAACGACCACTGAAATAAAAAAGCCAAACCCGCTGTCACTGAGCCCCTTCTCACCCGAAGGGTGCTGCTCGTTCGGTAGGGCCACGGCGTCATTCCAGCTCACTAGCCTCCCGATTGCGCCTGTGCCCGAGCCCATCGCTGCAGCCCGTGTCCGTCCACCTCGCCGAGGGCCTCCCGCTTTTCTGCTGCCCATCTGCTTTACCGAGCACGACGTCCTTCTCCGGGGACCGGTCTCTCCTGACGGAGTCTATACCCCCAGACGCGTGGAGAGGGTCAAGGGAAATGGACAGACGGATTCCCTGCAAGACTTTTCACAAAAGCTGAGAGGTCGGAGGACTGCAGTGCCCACCGACAGGTGAACAGATCAACAAAAGTACTCTTCAGCCATAGAAGGGGTGACATCCTGGGGACGGAGAGAAGCCAGATGCCAAAGGTCCCATGGATGCGACGTGCCCAGAGGCCCAACAGTGTGTGTGTGTTTGGGGGGGCCTGGGAAGAAGGGTGGGGATGGACGATGGGGCACTGTGGACGGAAGTGGTGGGTGGGAGGAGCCTCGTTGGGAAGGCACTGGTCACTGCATTGTGTGTGTCCAGTGGTGGCCTTTATGTGTGGGGGCGCAGCTCCCGTCTGCCGTCATTTTCTGTCTTGTTGGCTGGTGTCAGCCCCTAGGTGGGCAGTTGCTGGATGGTGCAGCAAACTGCCAGACTGGAGGTTTGAACCGCCCAGAGGTGCCTCATAAGAAAGGCCTGACCATGGACTCCCGAAGCACCAGCTGTCGCAAAGGATTTTCGTGGTATGGTCTGCTTGTCTTGTGTACACTGCAACGCTGCCTTTAGCGGATGGCCATGGGTGCTTGTTTCCCAGTGCTCCCTGGTTGGGTGGAGAGCTGCTCCTGCTGGGAGCCAAAGCCCAGGGGCAGGGCCTGGCTTACCTGGTTTGGGAGGGGCTGGGGGGCTCCTGGGAAGCCCCATGTGTCCCAGCTCGGTGACTCAGCCGTCTTCTTTTGGAGAAAAGCACTCTGGACATTGAAGGTTTTTTCCCACTGCTCCGCCCCTCCCCCCACCCCCGAACCACGGGGAGACAGGGCAGGGGGTTTCCAGCAGCTGCTGGGAAGTGGCCTCCTGGAGGGCCACCACTGGAGACCAGTCTGTGAGCAGGACCACCCTCCCTCTGGGAGCCCGTGAGGACCACAGGGCAGACAGTGGACATCAGCAGCAGCTGCCGCTGCCCCTGTGGTCGCCAAGAGCGGGGCAGGGCCCACATGCACTGTGCCCTCGAACCATGCTGTAGAGATGGAGCTGTCTGAACCTGGAGGGTGGGCACGAGGGGAATGTCTTGGGGTGGGGAGCCCTATGAAGAAGGCCTGGCTCTTGCAAAGGCTCCAGCTTGTCATCATCGAGTGTGAGGGTGGGTGGGTATCTGACCAGGTCTAAGGGTGTGGTAGGGGTGCTGAGGTTCTGGCTTTGGACAAGGAGTCCAGAAGATTCCAACACCCATTCCTGTCTATAGACCACTGTCAGTAACTCTAGAGCTCAGGACCAATAATCCAGGGTTCAGCCACCACAGGCCTGGGTCCCTAGGAAGGCTGCTGAACCCGCACCGAGACTGTTCCCCCTTGCAAGTGCCTGCCCGACCCATACCCACCCCAGCCCGCGGCCTTGCCTTCGGGGAGTCATAGATCAACAGTTCTTGGGGGCTTGCCCTGTTCCTGTCCTCGCAAGGTCCCTCCCCTCCCCTCCCTTCCCCCCAGGCATCCTTCCAGCAGACCCTTTGTTCTAGTCACCAAGACACAGGGTGCCCTCTCACCCATAGGCAGGGCTGCTGGAAGGACGGGCCCTGGGTGCCCAGGCCAAGTGTAGCATAAAGCTCCACCCCCCACGAAGGGATCCCGGTGCTTCCCCAGGCTAGACTTCAAGGGTGGGCCAGTGGGGAGCTGGCCGAAGGCCTGCCCATCTGTGGTGGCACCCTCGTGGCCCTGGCACAACAGGGCCCAGTTGTATCATTTGGGCCGAACTTGAGTTCTCCTGCACCTCACCAGGACCCGAGTGAGAAGCTTCCAGGAGGCCTCAGCCTGGTGGCCCGGAGGCTCTGAACCACGCGACTCCCTCTCTCTGCGGGAAGCCTTCACTTCCCTTCTCCAGACACCTGCTGTCCTTGGCACCCACCATGCTCACCAGTATCCATCCCACCGAGGTTCAGTTAGGGAGTCGTCCCCCCCCCCCTCCGCCACGAGTTCTGAAGGGATCCCAGGGCTGGAGGCGGATTGGAGGACCAGCTGAGCACGCCTCGACCCCCACCCCCCAGGAATGAATCCTGACCCTAGCACTGAGGAACTACACCCAGCCTTTCTGGTAACTCTTCTTTTATTGCCAAGTTCAAATGCACCAGGCAGTTCCAGTTTTCACCCACCCTGTGTCCAGTGCCCACGACGCTTGAGTCACGCTGGCCATGGAGGTGCTTCCCCGGAACAGTCCCTCCACTCCGCGCTTCACACAGACTTCCTGTGTCACCACAACTGCCCAGGACCAGCGCTCCTGACATCATGTCAGCTCAGAGGGAGAAAGGGGCCGCGATGTCTGAGCCTCACTGCTGCAGCCCTGGCTTACTGTGTGCACAAAAGGTTGGAACTCGGTCTTGAAAGTCTTTTTAACCTGAAGAAGGGCACGCTTGTTCACATCCCCCACTGTCCCAAATCACCACGCAGGACAGCCAGAGACACAGGGGCAAGATTGACCAGGACCAGAGCTGCCGGACTCCTTCCTGGCTCCCCCTCGCTCCCTTTGCAGGCTTGACCTGACCCAGAACCCAGGCAAGCTGTACCCGGGGGCCTCCCAACTAGGAGGGGCCTAAGCTGCAGTCTGAGGGGAGGGGGTTCATGTGACTGCCTTGC
>NW_022103901.1:39751038-39768569 GCF_000313985.2 Echinops telfairi | reverse complement strand
CCCCCCCCGGCCCCCAGTGCCAGCTACTAGGTTTGCTGGCTATGCCTGCTGCCAGGTGGCTCGACCCGAGTGCCTGGGCTCCTCTTAGACCCTGGCACGAGGACGTGCACTGCCGGTCCCCACCAGCCAGGACACGAGGGCCAGCCCCGACTAAATGGCCTGAAGCCTGGGAGGTGCTGTCCTCAGAGCCCAGGGACCCGCCTCAGCGAGCCAGTGCGGCCATCTGAGCCTCTGACTGCCAGCCTGCAGTGCTCAGAGCCATGAGAGCAGGGGGGACAACAAACTCAGTTGGGGTCACTGGGCACCTGCATCTGGCAGGGAACACTGGACAGTGCCCGGCAAGTGGAGTGGGGGTGGGGGAGGGCAGCTTCCCTTGCTTGGATTCCATCACGGCGTCTGGAGCGAGTGGTCTGTCACGTGCGTGGTCTTTCTTAGATGCAGATGGGGTGAGGATGGAAAAGGCAGCTTGAGGCTGTCCCGGCTGAGTTCTCCTGAGACCGCGGAGTCTGGGAGCCGGCGGACCTCCCTGACCACAGCCAGCTCTCCCCCAGGTGGGACGCCAAAGCAGCCCTGACCCTCTCAGTGCTCCATGTTCCGAGAGTATGCGTAACTTCCGAGTTTGTTTGCAAAATCGTCCAAACTTTCCAGGAAGGGGCTTTATCATCATCCACAGGCTGGCAGAGTGAGTGTGAGTCAGAGAGAAACCCCAGTCACTGACCAGAAATCGGAGCGCCACGCAGAGAGCGAGTTGCCAACAGAGCCCTGGGACGTTTGCGGGAAAGCAAAGCCGAACTCCCCGCTCCGCGTCTGACTGACACCAAACCTTAGGGCAGGGGGATGTGTGTGTGTGTGTGTGTGTGTGTGGACTTTTCCACTAGATGCTTTCATCTGCTGCCCAGGCGGAAACAAACACCCCAGGGGACCAGGCAGCATCGGCCCAGTTCTCCCCATCTAAGGTGCAACTTCCCACAGGTCTTGTCCATCTCTGGGCACACGGCGATGGGGCGGGGGTGGGGCAAGGTCACTCAGCAGGACCCCTTCAGGGCTCAGCTCTGTTCTGGAAGAGGTACGGGGTGTGTGTGTGTGTGTGTGTGTGTGTGTGTGTGTGTGGTGTGTGTCTCTACACAGGAGAACTCAGGAGAGGGCTGGAGGGGCTGTTGGGTACGGTGCGGAGGTCCCACAAGGATGGCCTCTCCAAGCTGGATCAGTGTTCGCTGGGGCCTGCTGGCTCTAGGGGCCCAGCCTCCTGGCCCGAGGTGGCTGCGGGGGGCAGGGGGATGGCGGTGAGGGTGTGGAGACTGTGGGGGTCCACGGGGGGGACGAGGGTCAGTGACTCCACACTGAGGGTGTCGGCCGTGTCCTCGCAGAGCAGGGAGATGGTGGGCTGCGGTGCAGGGACGAGGCTGGGGGACAGGGTGGCTGTTTCCACATCTGCACTCCTCACGGGGCTCTTGTTGGGCCTGGGGCCTGCTTCTGTCTCGCTGACGACCGCCAAGTGGTCAGGAAGGTGGGGCCGTGGCTGTTCAGGAGTCATGGGGTCATCTGTGGGTAGGGTGGGGGTGAGAAAGAAAACACAGATGGACTTAGCTGTTGGCACTCTCCCACACTGGCGTCCGTCTTGGATGAAGTCTTCATTTGAGTCCGCTCAAGGGGTTAGGATCGGGTGGCTAAGGTTGGGGGCCCAGGGAGCATCTCCGAGTCCTGCCGGGGAAATAGCAGCCGGCAGACATGTCTGGCTGAGGGGCCAGGACCCGGGCTGCCCTGACTTGGGATGAGGGCAGGGCTGGGGGCTCGTGCACGGTCAGAGTGGGGTGAAACCACAGCACTGGATGCAGGGGCGGGGGGGGGCAGGCAGGCTCTCGGGGTGGGGGTGCCCCAGGCAAGGGGAAGAAATGGGGGGTGGGGATTCAGACTCCAGGCCCTTCACAGGGGCTGCTCTCGCTCACCAGAGACAGCCCACTGCAATTAAGCAGAAGGAGAGAAGGCAGTTCTGGAAAACTCTGCAGCTTGCAAACCCAAACCAAGCGCAGGGCCGAGGGGAGCCTCCCTTCCCCCGGCCAAGAGGCACCTGAAGAGTGACTGGGGAGGCTTTGCCCCTCCCCGGACTCCCCCCGGCTGCTCGGTGTGGCTGGGCAGCTGGCCGGGCTGATGTTGCTTTGCTCTCCAGGGCAGCTTGCCTGGACAGGCGTGCCAGCCGTCCTGCAGGGCTTTCTGAAGCGCTCCTGAGGGGGCAAAGTCTCATTTATTGGTGCCGGTGTCGTGGTTGTGGAGTGGTTAAGTGTGAAAACAGCTGGGGCCTTGGGACTGGCAGTGATGACCTGGTTGCCATTGCTGCTCCACACGACTCTGGTTTGTGAGTGTGTGTGTGTGTGTGAGAGTGTGTGTATGAGTGTGTGAACATGTGTGTGTGTGTGTGTGAATGTGACTGCGTGTGAGTGCATGTGAGTGTGAGGCAGCGTGAGTGTGTGTCTGTTAAAGCGAAGCCCAAACAAAGCACACCTGCAAAGGGAACACAGAGCAGACCAACGGGAGAACCGGGAGGAACGCGAGGCCAAGGGCACAGAGATGGGACAAGGCGGGAAGCACGGCCTCCTGGGAGCCTCCTCAGCACACACCAGGGTCTCCCCACAAGACAGGTACCAGAAGGTTCCAATGCTCCATAAGGAATCAGCCCCTGCTGCTGCCCCAAGAGAACCGTGGTCTGGGCGCAGTGGCACCGACAGGGATGGAGGCAGGGACTTGAGCTGCCTCCACCCTGGTTGGCCTGAAGCCCAGCTCCCTCCCTCGCTAGCTCACTCACTCCTTAAGGAGGCCACTTCCCCAGGTGCTCAGGGTCACCACCCAGCACCC
Organism: Echinops telfairi; assembly: GCF_000313985.2. Taxonomy (NCBI): domain Eukaryota; kingdom Metazoa; phylum Chordata; class Mammalia; order Afrosoricida; family Tenrecidae; genus Echinops; species Echinops telfairi. The sequence continues at coordinate 39,765,719 of NW_022103901.1, read as the reverse complement.
CTCTGCAGGCTTCTCCAGTCAGGCCAGCTAGGCAGAGCGGCCTGCCCCTCCCGTGCCCCCGCCCTCCCCCGAGGGTCTGCATGGGGACAGTAAGGGCTGGCCAGTCTCTTCCCCTGGCCCCTGGTGGGAGGTGGGGTGGCGCAGTCAGATGTTATTGAGACAGACAAACCAACCACACCACAGACACAGGACTGGCCTCTTCTTCGGGAAAAGCAGCAATGATTTTCATAGAAAAGGTCTCAATTCTTCCCCTCAAAAACAGCTCCTCTTCCGTTTTATAATAATAGGAAAAGAAAAACCACAGAGCCCTCACCAGCAATACTGCACCCCCTACTTTTTTCACTAAGAACTGCTTCCTGGAGGGGACTTATAACTGTGTCCACTCAAGGTGGGGGGGCTCCCCACGGGCTTTCACAGGGGCTAGGGTGGCTCCCCTGGGAGCTTCCGGCTTGCTCTCAACAGCAGACATGAAGGCCGGGACCTGGCGCCCAGGGGCAGCTGGTGGCCAGTGAGAAACAAAGGAGGGCTCGGAGGTACTGAGCATGCTGGAGTGGGCACCCAGGAGTCCCCTTGGTGCAGGCCTGTGCTGACAGCCAGGCGTGGGGTCCCCTCAGGAGCTGGGGAACCCCATGCGGCTGGGAAGGATGGAGGAGGGAGGATCGCAGGGCTGGTGAGGGAGGGAGAAGCACAGGAAGAAAAGGCTTTCAAATCAGACAGGAAAAGGGCTCCCGTGGGCAGGGTTTGTGCACTGTCAGCTGGGCCAGGTCCGGTGGCCCCCAAGCCAGGCTGCATGTCACAAGGGACATTGGCTGGTGCCCAGCAAACATGCCCCTTGGCTGTGAGGGTGGCCGACAAATAAGGGAAAATGTGTTTGACTTCTGGGTTGGTTTGGACGACGATGACATTCTGATTCTCTGGCGACTACTGCCCACCCCCGAGCTGATGCTGGGGGCGCCAAGGAGGGGCTCAGGGGCTGGGGTCACTGGGGCAGCACAGCCACCAGCTCTCTGCTGAGTGGCAGGGTAGCCCACTGGGCTGGAGCGGACGCGGGCATGGGGGGAGACCTGCCTGAGGTGGCTGCGGAGGCGCCGTGGCAGCTGCCGCTCGAAGCACTAAACCCAGTGGCCGCCGTGGCTGTCGGCTTCCGACAGGCTGAACACACGCCGGCGTCCTTTCCTGCCACTCCTGACTGAGGCAAACACAGTGACAGATCACGGGCTTTCACAAGGACACAAGAGGAGGCGACACAGAGCAGCAGCGATGGATGCCGAGCACCAGGGCAGCGGGGACTGGTCCTGCTGGGGAACACCAGGGCTCGGGCTCCTCGGAAAGCCCGGGGTCGGAGGGGAGAGGGCGGACGCAGAGGAGAAACGACAGTGAGTGTGGCCGCACCCACCGAGCAGAACTGCCCACATGACAGCCCAACACGCCTGCTGGTCGGAGCCCAATGCCCAGGGTGGTCTTCACAACCACCCGGGGCCAATAGGTGACCTCTGGAAACCAAGCCTGAACCCAGCCAGCGGTGATGGGTGGTGGGTGGGGGCGGGGAGGGGGTGCTCACTGGCAGGAGTAGGGCGGTCAGGAGCGTCCAGTGGGAAGGAGACGCCTGGGACACAGGTGAAGTGTGGGAGACCAGGAAGGGAGAAAGAGCACCCTCCTGAGGCCGCCTGCGACCCCACATCCAGGGCACAGGGGGTGGTAAGGCCATTCCCATCACGAAGGTGACCATGGGCTGAGGGGATAGCAGGGACCAGCCTGGCACAGGGAGGCCCCCAGGCCCCAGGCGCCACCAGGGACCAAGCTCGTCTTCCTTCTCTCCTCTTCAGCCTGACCCGGGCACCCTAGGGAAGGGCCAGAGGTCACCACAGCTCCGAAGGCAGCACGTCTCCAAGGGGAGACTGGAAGGGGCCCTAAGGGGCTGTGTGGACCGCTTGGCTCTCACATCCACACAGAAGGGGGCGTGTGCCCGCCTCCGTGTGTCTGTAGGTGCCACTGTGTGCACACAGGGGAGCCAGACACTGCTCCCCTGAGCCTGCATTTGGATTGAAAATGGGGTTATTTGCAACCTCCAAAACCATGAAATGTTTAAGGAAAAACAAATGGGCTGACCCCAGCCCTGTAATTTTCTCCCCCGGGATGGAGCTGCAGCCACCCTGGCTTTTTACCCCAGCCATGTGGGAGCAGGAGGCTGGCTCCCAGGTCCTCCAGGGCGCCACCCCTCCCAGAGAACACCCTGAGCATGCCCCCTGCCCCAGGGACATCAGGGACTTTCTCTAAGGGCAGTGGGCAACTCAAGCACTGGGCACTCTAGCGGGGCAGCGAAGTCCCCTGGGGTGTGGCGTTAGGAGTCTGGGCAGCCCAACATCCTGATAAAGGGCTTGGTGCGGGGTCCAGACCCTCTGAGGAGTGTTTGAGGCCCTGCGTGAGGCAGAGCAGCCCAAACATGCGGCCTGGGCCAGAGGGCTGCTGCCTCTCTCTGCACAGGCCTGCAGCTGCCCTGGGGAGGGAGTCAGCTCCTCTCCAGGTGACTTGGCAGAGTCAAAGGGGCCTTCCTTCCTCCAGGACCCTGCCAGCTCCTTGGCTGCTGACGGGCCTCGCCTTCCCTGCAGCCTGGGTGCTCCTGCATGCATACCAGGTGGGGAGCCTACATCCATCCAAGGTTGGCAAGAGCCGGATGCTTTGGTGGAGAGGGGATTGGGACTGGCAAGAAGGGCAGCTGGAGGTGACTGCACACGTCCGGGCCTTTGTGTCTGCCCCCTGAGGATACAACGCTGAGGCTGGGTCTCGGAAGGGGGGACACTCAGGGCAGCCTGGCTCAGCTCATCTCAGCCAGGCGTCTCCTCTTAGGTCAACTTTCAGCCTTGCTGACCCTTCTGGAGCGAGGCAGCACTGAGGTTGCTAATCTCTCCGCATGGCGAGTGTCCTGGACTCTGGGGTGTGAGGACAATGGCCGCACTGCAGCGCTCTGCTCCAGCTCTCGGCCTGGCTATCTGGCTGAGGATGGGCCCAGGAGGGAGGCAGCCTGGGCAGCAGGCGGTTCAGGGCAGCCTCCCAAGTGGTAGGCCACTCTAGGCAACTGCGGGAGGGGACTTGGCCAAACAGAGGCCACTCCTCCTGTCCCTGGCTCCTCAGCTCTGCCTGGCAGGATACCAGGCCCATGTGGGAACCATCCCCCAAGGGAAGTCAAGATGTGGCTGGCTGGCTGGGGAGGCCTGTGAAGGTGGACCTCCCCATCCTGCTGCCCTGGCTCCGGGCTCCTTTCAGGGATTGCCAGCTGCTCCCTGGTGGCTCGAGCACCCCAGCAGGTGCCCTGCAGCAGCAGTGAGCTGTTTTTCTGCCTGCAGAGCAGGGAGGAGGTGGGCTGTCACAAGTGGGGCACTGGCTGGAGAGGCCAGGACCCCACATCACTCTTGGCCCAGGGTTGCCAGCATCCTTGGTAGCAGGGTAAAGGCCCTGATTTTGAGATGGGACAACCCCTCCAGGGCATGGTGGGCAGGGTACAGGGCAGGGCATAGGCCCAGGGGGGCAGCTCCGGAGCCCCAAGCCCTGCTCAGTGAGCGGCGTCCATGTCCAGGGCCTGGTATTGACAATGAGGTCTTGGAGGTTTCAGTTTCATGCAGAGATGGGTATGGTCCAGTGTTCACTCGGGCAAGGGCTTCCACCTCATGTAGGGGCTGTGTTTGGATACATGACATGGACACACACAAGGACGAGTGCAGGGAGAAGGAGGCGACACATGGCACACAAGTGCAGGACCCTGCACGTCCCAGGCCAGGCCGAGCCCAGGCCGAGGGGGCAGGCTTGCTCTTGGCCTCTGGGGGAACCTGTCTGCATTTCCCAGAGGGCATCAGAGGTGAGACAGCAGCCACTGCTTGACGCATAGCTAACCCTACGTAGCCCAGGCTCAGACGTGACTGAGCCTGGGTGGGTGACCTGGCCTGCCTCACATCAGTATGAATGCAGATAGAGGGAATGGGCACTCAGGGCCTGGGGACACGGGAGAGGTGGGCATGCCCAGCCACACCTATTGACCGTGAGTGGGCTGGGTTAGGTGCCCTGGGATACAACAGCCTGGTGAGGGAAGTGAGGATACTGGCCTGTGGGCTAGGCTGCCCGGCCCTGGCTCTACCCGCAGCCTGGTCTCTTGGTGGTTCAACACACTAGTGCCTTTGCTTCTTGGCCCTCTGTGGGTGGCAGTTGGGTGGGATAGGGGCACTGTTCCCACCCCACACTCTGCACCAACAGTTTTGCACTCATGTGCATCAATGGAGGGGATGGTGGCGCCCCTCCACTCCCCAATCAGGACGAAGTTCCAAGAGCTGGACAGCATGTCATGGAGGAAGTTCCTGTGTCACAGAGGACAGACGTGCAAAGGTCACTCCCCTCTTGCTTTGACCCAGAGACCGTGGGAGGTGGTGGTGGGTTGGGCTTGGCATGCCCCTGGCTGTCTTCCCGCTCCCCCTCCCACCAACTGCGGTCAGTACCTGGGGGGCTCTGGGCTGCGGAGGGTGTGGACGACAAGCTGCCGCTGGCCGAGTCGCAGTGGCTAGTGCTGCCGCTGGGGCTCCCACTGGTGGCCGGTGGTGACGGGGAGGACATGGGCGGTGAGCTGTGCTGGTTTATGCACTGGGCCACCGCAAAACCTGCAAGACAAGGTGAGACATGGATGCATGCTGCCGGCGGGTGTACCTTACTGCCCAACCCTGCCAGCCCAAAGGCAGCCCCCAGCCCACTCCCAGAAAGCTGGGCTGCCCCTTGGAGGGGCTGGTGTGGCATCCTAGCGCAGTTCAGCCAAGGGGCCAGACAATATGGTGACAAGCTAGGGTGACAGCTGCTCACCAGCATGCCGCCACAGAAGGCTGCAAGGCCTCACTCTGGGGGGCCGGAGGGAGCCCTGAGGCCCTCGATGTCAGAGGTCCTGTCTGCTCAGAGTCCCAGGAGGTCAGGGAGCAGGGACAGCTGCCCCAGCCTCAGCACCCTCTGGGACTGGGTGCTCACACCACAGGGCCCTATGTCCTCTCAGTGGAGGGAGTGGATGGGCCCTGAGCCCCAGGGCCCCAGAGCACGGTTGAGCTCCTGAACAAGTGACTGCTTGCCACGCTTCTCTGACTCAGTTTCCCAAACAAAGAGCTGCGGGTAGCAGCTAAGCTGGGAACAGCTGTGAAGGTGAACTGAGAGAAGCTGGTCCCGCCCAGCATGGGGGACTGGGGGGCAGCCTATGAGGAAAGGGCAGCCAGTGAGTCGTCCCTTTACCAGCCTGGGACAGTGCGACCACGGTCCTGCCCTGCTTAGCGTCCATTTTCTTAAAGGACCATGGCTTCTGACTTACAAAGCATATGGAACAACAGAGGAGACACACTCGCTGACAGTGCCAGGTGCCCTTACAGACCGTGGTGGCCCGGGCTTCCCGGTTGGCTTCCCGGTTGATCCGTGGCAATGCAGGACAGGCAGGCGTGGTGAGGTGGAAGGAAGGCCTCCCACGGAGCAGGGGCTGTGGCCCCTGGCCCGCCTGGCCATGCTGCTGTTCTCACCCTCACCCAAACCTGCACTGTCCGACTCCCAATCCAGCGCCCAGCTGGCACTCCGTCCCAGAGCTTCTCCCCAGGCACCTGGCACTCCTGTCGCCAAACTCGGGAAGGCTGTGGGGGTGTAGAGCAGAGGTCCTCTCACTATGCCCCGCCTGCTTTGATAGACAATGTTCTTTCGGCACACAGCCCTCCTTGCATGTGGTCCAAGATCAGAGGGGAGCAGCTGTTGCAGACAACCTGCATTCCTCTCTGGTCCCTGACAGAAAGGGCAGGGGGTCCAGCTTGTGCAGATGGCTGAGTGGGGGTTTCAGGTTCTGACCCAACTCCTGGGGGACCTTGGGGAAGGCTCTGCCCCTCCCTCCCCAGATAGAGGCCTGAAAGCCCCTTGTGTTGGACTTTCCAGCAGGGCTGAGGTGACTCTTTTAGAAGCAGGTAGCCCGGCCTGTCTTCTAAGAGGCCTCTCAGTAAGCCCAGGGCTTACTCTTCTCTTGAAAAGTTGGGGGTCCTATTTACACCCCTTGCCACCTCCCTCTGGTTTGGGGTGGTGACTAGGTACCACATGCTGACTGGAGACCAGAGGGGTGTAGTGCGAGGCTCCCAAACTGGCGGGCCAACTCTGAATCCACTCCCCCGCCCAGCCACCGGCTTTCCTCTGTCAGACACACCATCAGCTGCATGTTTGGCACACCCAGAAGGGCTGGGCAGGTACGAGCAATGTCCCAGGGAACAATGTTTCTGTTGACGAGGAGCCCCCAGCGAAGGAAAGGTGAGGTTGTCACCAGGTGTTCATGTGTCCCACTCTTTGAAGAGAGAGCAGGCTGACTCTTGCTCTCAGGCCCTGGGGAGACAGCTGGGGGAGGTATGGCAACCACAAGCCTGGAAGGCCCAGGAGGCAAAGTGCCTTCATCTGGGTCAAGCCAGGGATCCGACAGTCAGCACTGCATGCTTTCCAGCATCTAAAGCCCGGCTACCACCCATCTGCAGAGCCCAGCTTCCCTGCCGGGGGCACTGGCGACCCTGTTGCCCTGGGCGCCCACGGCCCTCTGCAGCGCCAGGGCTGAGCCGCTCTGACTTCGGGTCCAGGGCTGGGGTGGCACTGCAAGGGCTTGAAGCCACAACAGAAGCGCCTGTCCCTGCCCGTGCTTCACCAGGCAGGGCAGCCCAGTTCATGCCAGACTTGCCTTGGTGGAGACGCCGAGGGCTCTCTGGAAGCCAGCCCCACATGCCGGGCTGCCCAAGCCTTGCAAACACAGGGAAGATTGCAAACAGCCTCCTGAGATGGGCAGATAACATTCTGGCTCTGCCTGGGAACGTCACAAGGAGATCCTGTGGCGAGAGTGTCGGAGGTCGTATTGTATTGGGTCAGGTGCATCATGGGGGACTGGAGACAGTGCCTGAGGAGGAGGGGAGGCAGGCGCGATGACAGCGGGACGAGGGCAGGTGAAGGGGCTGCTCTCTGTGAAAGCAGGAGACACTCGCCTGCCACGCGCTTAGCCTCTCCCAGCAGCCCCTCTCACTACTGTGACAGGCGTCGACAACCAGGACACACCACATGACTCGAGGCAGTGACACGAGGGACTTTCAGGAGGGCCCTCCCCTCGCCTGCGCCCTGGAACACAGGAGGGGTGACCTCGGAAGCTGGGTGGACTGCCCATCAGGGGCTTCCTCAGAGACAGATGGGCTTGCTCCTCCGGCAGCCCGCGGGACTTTCACGATCCGGTGCCAGCCCCCCAGCTCACACGTGTCGACGCTTCTCTGCTCTTTGCTCACTGTTGAGCTTGCACCGCCAGCAGATGAGGTGACGGCAAACCCCCTGGCCCGGGTCAGGCACACCTTTGCTTTTGAAGCCTGGACAGAGGCCTTGGACACGCTTCGTGACTCTAAGATGGAATCCCTGACACTTCTGATCTTTTCCCTGTTTATGATGATGTCGCTGATCAGTTCAGCGCTGAGGACTGCCCCCACCCTTGGGAGACTTGAGAGGCGCTGAGGGAGGAAGGTTACGGAGTCCTGCAAGAACTGAGGGGGAAAGCATGCAGCTGGGGGGATTCTACATCCTTCTGGGCAGCACGAGCCCAGCCTTCAGCCGTAAGCTGCGATGCACGGTAGCGACTTCCAGAAAGGACCTCAGGTGACTCTGTTCACCCCGAGCTCAGATGCAGAGACGCTGAGAAGCACCAACCCAAAAGCCAGCGAGCAAAGGTGGAGAGAGGGGAGAAGGGGTGCCAGACACTGGTGGCTAGGGGACACTAACCCTGTCCTCCCACCTGCCCTCCCGCTTCTTGGGAGCCGAGACCTATAGGAGCACTGCCCCAGGTGATGGATCCTACAACACACCAAATCCCTTCCTGGGGGAATGCCCATGGAGGCGGGCAAGGAACAGAGCCACCTGGTGGGAGACGACTGTCGTTCTGGAACAATTGTGTGGCACAGCGGCGCTTCCCCAAGAGTGGAACTCCAGGGGACACAGCAGAGCCGGTGGCAGCGGAACCTGTATAAAGCGGAGCCCTGTCAGAGGGAACCTCGGATGGTTTCCCCTAAGAGAGGGTGGCACGACCTGGCCCAAAGGCAGAGAGCTCCTGGGAGCTGGAAAAACAAAGCTGGTTTCGCAGTGGAGACACAAATTGAATTGGCTCTGGGGGACTAGGCTGGGCGGGCACAGCACCATGCCAGGGGCAGCCTCCCCTCTGCTTTCAGACCCTTCACACACAAGGTGAGCAGGCACCTGAGAGACAGCCTATGGGCTGTAGAGTCGAGGGCCTCCAAGGGCCGGCAGGTGCCCTGGTGAGTGAGGACAAGGAGGCGGGGCCTGCTTGTACAACAAGCAGCCCTGCTTGTACAAGAGCAAGCCTATTGTACAACAGGATGAAAAAGCGCAGAGGCCCTCACTGGTCGCTGACAAACACCCCAAGGCCTAGCCACTGGCCTCCGTGACAGGGACGGCAGGGCCCGACGGGGCTCCTCGGCTTCTCCTGGTTGGTGATGCTCGAGATGTGGGGCCAGAGTTTCTGGGTTGTCCAGAAAGGCTGGTTTGCCGGTTTTCACCTGAGATTATGAAACATTGGACCGAAGCCCATCTTCTTTTTAAAAAGCGAGCAGCAAACCACCTCACTCGAGCCAAGCCAAGGCCTGTTCCCTGGCCACATAGGTGGTCAGCTGCTATGTCGGCTCTGGGTCTCCAGTGACCATGTTGGACCCTCGGGCAGCATGAATTGCTGCCAGCTTACCCTGGCTCTTGAGGAGGGTGGCTTCCTGGCCTGAGGGGCCTGACTCTAAGACACTCAGGCGCTCAAATCTCAGACAGATGTGCCTCACGGCAATCCTACTTCTCACCCACTTTGATGAAGAAAAAGCCCTATGACTTCGAATGGAGAAGAGCCTGTCGAATCAAAACACAAACCCATATGAAGGGGCTTCAAAAACTGTGTGGAAAATACTTTAAATCTCCCCATTTCTCCACACACCTCTGAAGTCCCTTCATCGTTTGGGTTTGCTCCAGATTGAAAAGCATACAATAAAGTAGGTTCTGCAGGAGGCACACTGTGCATCTGGGCAGTCTGGGATGTGGACGTGGGACGCAAGGCCCTGAGCTTGCCGCCCATTAGCATGCTGGTTCTGCGGCTGCCGCTTCACTTTCATACGACACAGGGCTCATGCTTTCTCTCCAGCCGAGATGCTGGGAAACAGTGAAAAATCAACCGGCCTCCAGCCTCGTGCACAAAGCCGAAGACAGCAGGTCTCCCCTCTCCAGCTCACTCTGGCGGCACCTGCCACCACCTGGGCAACAGGAGCGGCGGAGAGAACTGTCTTCAATCACGGCTGCTGCAGGCCTGGAAAGATGGCAACTTCTGAGTGCTGCAGACCCACCTGCCCACTTCTGGCCCTGCTCGGGTGGCCTGGAGGCAGGCTCCAGCCTGAATGCCACTGGCAAGGTGAGACTAAGGGTGGAATCGCAGGGGGGGGAGGGGGCTACACCACGGAAAGCCAAACAAACCCAAGGCCAGTGTACCCACGCCTGGCCAGGCCAGGCCTCCAGGCCCCCTCCTGTGTAAAACACCTATGGGGTAGCTGGCACCCTGCCGGCCAGCAGGACCCCTCCCTCCCAGCAAGGGCTCTGAGGTTCCAGGAATGGCCACCTGACTGTGGGGAGGGGGTGTGTCCTTTCACCCACCACCGCGAGTAGCATATGCTCACAGAGCTGGGGACACTGGGTGTGCTGAGGATAGGGACAGCCAGCAAGGCCCTGGCTCCCGCTGTGTGCATTCCCACCCGCAGGATGACAGGGACAGGTCTGCTAGCCATTCCTCGGGGAAGGGCCTGACCCCTGGTAACTCCCAAGAGCACTGACCAGCCGCACCTCCAAATGTGTAAAGATTTCCTTTCTGATTTCTGCTTCCTTCCAAAGGGATCATGTGTTCAACAGACAGAACAGCTGGGGCTGGTGGACTCGTTTAACCTAGAACGCTGTATCCAGACTAAACTGGCACACCTGCAGAAAAGAAGACACTGGCGTTCAGTCGCCTGCTTGTTCGCCAAGCTCTGCCCTAAGAGGTGCCTGGCTCTCTGGGGAAGGCATGCCTGGGGGTGAGGGAGCCAGGTCTTCATGTGCCCATGTGAGCCCCAAGAACCCCACCACAGGCAGCACCTTGACGTCTGTGCTGCTGTCCTCGTCCTCTGGGGAGTAAGTGTCAGAGGGTGGACTGTATGGCCGAGGCTGTGGGCTTGGTTCCGAAGGACTGGGCTCCCTGCCTCGCCCAGCCCCTTCCCTCTTCCTGGGGCATTACCGTCTGAACACTAGAGAGAAAAGAGCTCGACAACAGCTTCTCAGCCAAGGGGCTAGAGAGTCCACCGCAGACTTCCACCTCCCCTGCCTCTCTACCGAGGCTGACGGCAGGGCTGGAAGAGCAGCGAGAGGGAGTTGGTTAGACAGTGGTCACAGCCCGACTCCTCCACTAAGGGTCTATGGGAGCTGAGCCTGGAATCCCTGCCCGGGATGGCTGGGGGGCCAACTACAACCGTTCCTACCCAGGCTGACCTCCAGAGTCTAGCTGACCCAGGATGGCTGCTGCCTCTTGTGGGCCGGCTCTCTGCCCTCAGGCTAGTGTGCCCCCCCTTCCCCCTGAAACCTGAGCTGCCCTGCCTCCTTGCACGCATGGCAGCAAGCTGGAAACATCAAGGGTCTGGGGACCCCACTCACTGGGATTCCAAGATGCTACGGGAGCAGAGAGCTGCTGCTGGGTCCTCCACCTGCTTGCCCAGGCTCTGCTTGCCTAGAGCAGGGTGGGTGGGTGGGTGGGGTAACCAGTGCACCCTAACCGAATGGGACTGGGCCAGACCGACAGCCAATGGCACGCTCTTACACCCCAGCCACAGAAGGCTCTGGAGCTCCACGGGCCAGAGAGAACCAGGAGCCTGTGAGAGTTACACAAAGCCAACCACTGACATTGGTCACAACAGGCTTTCAATAGCCCTGCACTGAGGCCGTTCAGCAGAAAGGACCCTGACGAACTGGGAGACCAGGCCTCAGGGAAATGCTGCCGGCCTGCAGGGAAGAGGCTCCGGTGTGCTGCTGACGCCAGCTCTGGCCTGGGAGAACGGGCTGCCGTGGTTCCTGCAGGCTGTGGGAGCCTCGTGCTGTCCCGTGTGCTGGGAGGGTTCCGGTAGTGCTTGCTGGTCTGACTAGTTCACCCGCATTTGTCGTGTTTGGAAGCTGGCTTCTCATTGCTGCGTGTCCTTGGACAGACCAGCCCGTGGCAGGAAAAGCGACTCAGCGCTTTGAGAGAAGAGCACACAGAAACATCTTCGACTTAGGAGCTGGGGTGGCGGAAGGCACTGGTGTTCATGGCATGAGAGAGCTTTCCTAAAGCATGTGCAGGATCTGAGCTCAAAGGTTCCATGTGAAATCAGCTGAGAGAAGAACGAGGGTTCTTAGCAGACTTTCAGCCGTTGTTGTTAAGTGCCTTCGAGTGGGTCCTGACCCTGTGCACAAGAGCACCAAAGGCGGCCCAGCCCCGGCCCTCCTCACAGCTGTGATGCCTGCCACTGCGGCAGCCACGGCGCCAGGCCAGCTCACTGACCCTCTACTTTACCAACCGTGATGCCAGTTTGTCCTGATAACACGCCCAAAGTCTGGGAGATGACGTCTGGCCGTCCCTCCCTTCTGAGGAGCATTGTGGTTGTCCTTCTAAGCCAGCTTTGTTTGTTCTTCTGGCACTTTCAATATTCCGTGCCAACACCAGAACTCGGATGCGCCCACTCATCTCCGGTCATCGGCCCAGGTCTCACCTGCCACACTGTGGGGCTGGCCTCTCACTGTGACACTTGGTATTTCAAAGCAGGTCCCCCATGGTGGACGGGTTTCGACAGAGCTTCCAGGGGTGGGCTGTCCACATCTGAGGGACGCCTGGTGATCGTTACAGTCCTGATGTGTGGGTTCGGAACCCATACGGGCTCTCTTCGCTCCCTTCCTGTCAGGGCTCCCAGCTTCGGGTTGAGATGGGAGGCTCACACGTGGACCTGCGCGGAGACCACCCTTTGGTGGGCCTCATACCTGCTCTTCACAGGCAGATCTGCGGTCTGGTGGGTCCAGAGCTGGTATTTCTTTGCCAGGGTAGAACGTGTGAGGCTGAACTGTGTGAAAAAGCTGACCTCGACAAGGGCCATCTGCTGTGGCCCTGAGGCCGTCCACAGAGGGCGGGTGGGCGGGCGAGCAGAGGGGAGCAGCCAGCTGGGTGGTCACACCAGCGCCTTTCTCCAGTTCCTCTTTTTCTTTGCTCCAGGAGCAGGACTCCCATTGTCATGTGGGTGCACGCGTGAGTGTGCGCACCCCTGTTATTTCCGCCAACCAGGAGTCAATTTTTCTTGTCCCGCCAACAGAATGCCTGGGAACTGATCTGGACACTTAGGGTGAGGTCCATGTCTTGATGGGGACCTCCTGGGAAGGAGGGGCGCTTTGCAGCGTTAGGAGCTTCTCAAAGGGCTCTTGTTTCACCTGCTTTCCTGGCAAAGGCCAATGTGAGCGCCCGCAACATCAAAACACCCTGGCTACTCCGCACTCATTTGGATTTAAAAAAAAGTATTAATATTTCATCATAAAAGTATTGATTTCCTTTAACTCAGAGACTTAAAGTTTGCTGCATCCTTACGCATGATTTTATTATGTCTTGGGGCCAAATGTATATATTTTTGCCTCCCCCGACAGGAAGGCTTTTCCTTTGATATAAGCGTGTCAGTAAGTGAGTCCCAGAGCACTGCCTGGTGGGAAACCTGGAAGCGTTCTCTCTTGGAGGCCGACTCTCATGGAGAGACGACTCCTAACCGTGCCCAGGGCGCCTCCTTGGCAGGTCAGCCAGTACAGAAAATAGCAGAGATGGGAAGTGCCGACCACCCCAGACACGACCCTTCAACTTGGAAAGTCCTGCCAGGTACCCCAGGCTCTGAGCTCCCAGGGGCTGCTCCTCTGCCCTTAAGCCACAGCAGCTCTCTGCCTGCCTCTGGCCCCGCTCCCCTCTGTCCGGACGACTGACGTCAGTGTCGCAGCAGGGTCAGGGAGACAGGCTTCGCAGCCTGTCCAGGAAGCGGGCCTCGGGCAATAACTGGCAGAACAAAAGTAGCGCTCTGAAATGTTTAAATATTGAACATCCTCTCTCCTTCCTCCACATTTATTATTAACTGGGGCCCAGAGAGCAGCGTGAGTTCACTTCTCTTCTTCCCATGAAGCCGGGGCACGGTGGTGGACAGGGCAGGGGCGAGCGCGCAGGTGAGGCTGAGATTTAGGCCACTGACTCTCCACGTCCTCCCTGGAATTTCTTTACGGTCAGCCTGTGCTGTGGACATGAATTCCTGGAAGTGTCGCAGCCTTGCCCTGACCTCTGGTGCCCCACCCCAGTGCAGGGATGAAGGCCTCACATACTGACAGGCTCGGAGTTCTTCCTCTCCCAAACAAAGGCGCCCTGGTGGTTGCCACAGGCTGGTGAGGAGCAGGGCAGTGCCACAGGAAGGGGGACTGTTGTAAGGGACAGTGGTCCCCTTGGCCTGGGGCAGGTGGATGCCCACAGCCATCAGTTGCTGGACAGTTGCGGGAAGGAGAGGCTGGTGGTGCCTCTGCTTGGGGCACATGAAAGACATCAGCCTGGGCTGAGTGTCATTTCCCATGGAGCTGAACACTGGGGATCTGAAACAGAAATCTCCAATCTCTGCAGAAACAAGCCTCTGCTTGGGAGCAAACCTAGAGAGGGGAAGGAGGCGGGGGAAGGATTCCGGTTCCGTGGACTTCTAGCTGGCTGAGCTGGTTACCAGCGGTCGCTTTCCTGGGCTTTTATCTGTTCGAGCGAAATCGTCCCAAATGACCAGCCTGCCGCGTCCACTTTCCTTTAAAAGACAGCACTACATTTGAGATCGATGCACGCTCGAGTGGGCGCTAAATTTATCCTTCCTTGCATCCTGCTCTCTGCTTGGAGCTGGCGGCTGCGCTGGCCTGCTGCTTGCTGAGTTAGGCGTCTGTCTCCAGTGGGGGTTCACTCAGGCCCCTCCCACTCTCAGTGCCCTGCTGCCACTTCTCTCAAGTCCTTCTTCCCGCAGCCCTTGTCCGTCGCCAGCACCCACAGGTTATCAGGTGGGGGCCCTCGCAGTCACCCCCTCAGTGGCTATGTGCCAGTTCTTTGATCTCCTCAGGCAGCCAGGGCTGGTGGAGGCTGCCTCGGCTTTCCCCACTCGCCTGGGGCAGAGAACTTGCTCTCCACAACCCCACTTGGCTAGCTGCCCTGGGGTGACATGTCACTGACCAAATTAATGTCTGACGTGCCCTCCGCCGACACTGTGAGCAACAGTTTCTATTGGGCAGCGACCCTGGGCGCGCTCTTGCTCTCTGGTAAGACCGCCCTATAAAAGCAGCAATGGGCCTGGCAGAGCGCCAGGGCTGGTGGGCAGCACTGCCCTGCAGCAGGTATGCTCAAGGGGGCAGTCCGCTCTGCTTTCTGGAGGAGGGCGTTCCTGGGGGAACTCGTCGTAAAGGAATAACTGGAAACAGGGACAAAGACTTGTAGAAGCACGGTTGCCATAGGCTGGTCACAAAGTTTCTATCTCCACAGGAAAAGAGGGACCACACTTCAACCCAGTGCTCCAAAGTGTGAAGACAACATGCCGGCGTGGAGT
>NW_022103901.1:39743785-39749026 GCF_000313985.2 Echinops telfairi | reverse complement strand
AAAAAAAAAAAAGCATGGTCGCAATAGGTTGGTCACAAAGTCCCAAGGTGAGAGGCAGGCTGAGTCGCCTGTGGCCGCTCCAGACACTGGACCCCAGGGGTCTAGCAATGGTGTTTCTGGGTAGGCTGGTGGCAGCACAGTGAGGCACAAACCCCATGACCCCACCACTCTGGGAGGGGCACAAGGGATACACTAAGGACACCCATGACCACCAAGATGGCCACACAGGGTGGCATGACACAGGCCTCCAAAGGAGCATGAGGAACCTGCAGTGCTGACACAGGTGGCACCTTGGGGACGGGGACGCCAGTTAATAAAGAAAAAGGCAGCAAAGCAAGACGGCACCGGCTTCCTTATCCTGAGCCCCTGTGGCTGGGAGCCTTGGGGACTCAGACTCTCCGGGCTTTAACGAGGCCGAGGGACATCTCTATTCTGTTACAGCCACCGCAGGGACTTGGGCAGCTACGGCCAAACATACGACGTGCTCAGGGAACAGCATGTGCGGGCACTTAAGAGGTGCCCCGCAATCCCTCTGAACGGCCTCACCCACAAACAGTTCAGGGCGGGTGTGGTCACCAAGCGCATCTGGAGGAGGGCTTGTGGTTTCCAGGGCTATGTGGCCATCAGAACTGAAGCAAGGGGGTGGGAGGTCCCGTCCCAGGTCCCCGTGCAAAGCAGATGATCAGCAATGGGTCTGGCAGGTGACAAGCACCCCGCCAACAGCAGTGCTGTCTTGGGGGATGGGCTGGAGCAGAATGGCCAGAGGGTCTTGCCTGTCATTTATCTCAGGAAAAAAAAGAAAAAGTAAGCTCATGCATTTCGGAGGTCACGCACAATGAAGCACAGAGAGAGGCTTAAAGAAGGGGAAGGGAAGGGGAGTGTGGGGCAGGGGCAGGGGCAGGGGCAGGCGGGAAGTGAGCTGGGAGACTCCTGGAGCTTGTCTCTGGGGTGGGGGCTGCGTCCTCCTTCCTGCAGCTCTGCCTTTCATCCCCACCTATTAATGCACACACATTTCACACAATGGGTTTGCAGTAGCAGCAAAGCAGACCCTTCCTGTCACTGTCAGCTCTTTCCCAGGGCTGGGGCTCGCAGATGACCTGGGGCATGTGTCCCTGTCGGCAGCCCTGTGTCCCCCGCCAGCACACTCATGGCCACCCTGACTCACCATCTCCCTGACTCTCGCGCACCGCTATTTCTCTGCCCTCCCTGGCCTGTGATTGCTTCTGGAGAGTTTATCATATTGAACTTTTATCCCTTTCCAGGAAACCTTATTCTTTCCCCCTTCCCTTTCAATTAATAAATAATCAGGAGAGTATGTCTTTGGACAGAGGTTTATTGGCTTCCTCTGTGTCCCGCTGGGCCTGCAGCCGAGGAGCTGGCCCACCACACAAGGGAGACCATTCTGGCACACTGTCACATGCCTTCAGGACGGGGGCGGGTGGTGGGGCTGAGCACTGGTCAGGGCGTCCCAGCAGTGGGTGAGGTAGCAGCAGGGCAATATATGAGTCAAGGGCCACACTGACTGGAGCAGGGCCACATGGACCCTGCTGGAAGGAAAGACAGTGTGGGACAGCACTCAACCTCCCATCAAGCCCAGAGGACTCCCGGAGGCCACTGCCCTCAGACACCCATCAAACTTTACACTGAAACGGTCCTTTGATCTGTTAGCTAACACCAGACTGGGTCACAAAGAACATCACTCGTGAGTAATGAACTTCTTTAAAAGAACGAAAGGAAAAGGAAATCCACAAGGGAAACCGAATGGTCTGAAACGCCTCTAAGTAAAGATGTAAGGGGCGGGCGGCTAGAGCGCTGGAAACGAAGCAGCCAGGAGGGATGGATGCAGAGACAGACTGGCTGTGAAAGACGGACCCAGTCTCCCTGAGCAGTGTGTGTGAAAACCACTCCTGCCTTCTCGCTGAGTCCGGCTCATGGTGAGCCTCCAGCACGGAGGGGAGCTGCCCTTTGGGGTTTCTGAGATCTTAAATCTTTGGCGGAGCAGACAAAGCTTCATCTTTTTCCCTGGGTGCGGCTGGTGGGTTTGAACTGCTGACCTTGCGGTTAGCACCTTCAGGAGTAACCTATGGCACCAGGTCTCATAGAAATAGTCACATGGGAACCTAATTTGCAGCGTCAGTCTCACCTTAAACACAACAAACCCAGAATTAAGTCCATCTGTCTACGGACAGCTGATTTTTGACAAAGGTGACAAAGGGCCCAAACCCATTCAATGGCGATGAAACTGTTTCTTGAACACACAGTGCTGGCAAAACTGGATCACCAATTGCTGAAAAATCAAACAGGACCTATAGCTCTCACCAGGTCCAAACAACACGCTCAAGAGGGACCAAAGACCTAAATGTACAACCTAAAACTATCAAGATTATCAAAGAGAAAATAGGGGGAAACTTCAGGGTGCTACCACCTGGCATAAATATGAGGAGGCTTCAAAAAGTTTATGGGAAATGTGGATGAAAAGATAAGAGAATTTTGTCACGCACCTTTTGAGGCTCCCTTGGATACCGAAAACAGAACTGAAAACCACACACCTGGCAGAAGGCAGTCTCGATCCCTGGGACCATCTATCAAGGGCATGTGTATGCGCATCAAGGCCATACCAAAAAAGCCAAAAAAAGAAAAGGGGGGGGGCCCACAGTTTGGGGGAATTTGGGGGCAACATTACTAGACAAGGGACGAATCTGTAAAACTTAGAGGAAACTTCGGGGCTAGCAACAGAAATACAAACAACTCGATCTGAAAAACGGGCAGAGGACACTTCTACCACAGACATTTCACCAAAGAAGACATCCACGCGGCTGAAGAAGACAGGGTTGTTAGCCATCTGAGCTGCAACTCAACACGACAGGGAGCTATCATCCCACTCCAGTGTTAGCATCAAAGGTAAAAGACACAACCAGAAAGCTATAGATGCCGGCGAGAGTGCGGAAAGGCTGGACCCCTCGCTCTCTGAGGGTGGGGCTGTGAAATCTTGCCACCACTGACCGTGGCAGATGGCGAGGCGCCTCTTTCCAACATTGAAAATTGGAATCCTGGGGGGGCCCAGCGATCCCCTTCCTAGGTGCATAGCCTAGGTGCGTCAGAAGTGAGACCTGAACAGCTGGGAGCACACCCGTGCTCCTCCCATTTTCTGTAAGAGCAAAAACTGAGGCCCAACCTCAGTGCCCAGGGATGGAAGAAAGCAAGAAAACAACTCAAGGGAATGTTTAAAAAGGAGAGCGAAGAGCAAGTGGACGCGTGCCTGCATCACAGCTGGGGCTGTGTTACCCTGGCTGTATAACAGGGACACAGAAGCTCTGAGCTTTGGCATCCCTGGATTTAAGATGGGAGAAGCGTCCCCGGGTGACACGCAGAGTCCACACACTGGCTGGAGGTTGGAATCCACCCAGAGGAGGCTGGGAAGAAAAGCCTGATGATTGGCCACCTCAAACCCGGCCACATGGAGCATCATTCTAGTCTGCCCTGCATGAGACCAAAAGAATCACGGACTCAGAAACGCAGAGGCAGTTAACTCTGCCCTATAGGGTCACTAAGAGTCAGAAATGACTGCATGGCAGTGAATTTTGAGTTCTGGTATGTCCTATAGGGTCAGCACATGTCAGCACTGGCTCACTGGCAATTTGTACTGATAATACGAGGGACAACAGACACGTCATTTGTTGTTGTGAAGAACACCCAAAACTGTGCTTAGCCTAGTTGCTTAAATCTAAAAATCACTGCTACTGAGTCAATACCAATTCATAGTGACCCTATAGGGCAGGATAGAACTGCCCCTGTGGGTTTCTGAGATTGCAAATCCATACGGGAGTGGAAAGCCGCAGAGCAGCTGGTGGTTTTGAACTGCTGACCTTGTGGCTAGCAGTCTAACACATAACCACTGTGTTGGTATGTGATAACTGCTCAATGAGTCGTCGCTGCTCAGATCCAAGGGTCCCTGGGTGGTGCGTCAACCCCAAACACATGATTAGCTCCTGCCTGATGAAACATGGAGCAGACAGGCCCCTAATTCTCTCCCAGGAGTACCATGGGGTGCTGGGGGACTGTATTTTTTCAAAATCACAGGAGGGAGCCAGACTAAACCACTGGGGCATCACGTCCCAAAACAAGGCAGTGAGTTCCAGAGCGACAAGCAGGTGCAGCCGACCTGGGTCAGATGCAGGCACTCAGAGCAGTGATGCTAATGCCTTCTCTCCTTCCCAGAAGTCCCCCTTCTGAGGCCAGACCACAAGCAACAGAGATTTCTGGAAAAATACAAAATGCAAACTTATCTCACAGTTTACAGGAAAGGGATCAGGAGGCAATTTTACCAGCAGGAGGATAATCCCCACCCCGCTTCAGAGTCAAAAAGCAATGAAAAATGACAAGCTTGGTGCCAAGGAGGATGGACAGGTGAGTCTGGACTGCATCAGAGTTTCCAGATGATCCGGAGTGTGCAGCTGGCTCCACCGCCCCTGCTCACATCTGGATGGCACTGAGAGAAATGTTGCTTCAGTCTGGCTGTTTTAGAACTCAAAGTGGACACAAATCCGACAGGCTGGTCTTCAGACAGAGATGGTAGCTTTGTGATAAGAAGACTGGTTCAACATGTGTTTAAAAAAAACCACCAGGAACAACAAGTGATCTAAAATCGATGGTGAAGAGGGCGTAGGATGCCTGGTAGGGCTTGGTCAAGGGCAATGTAACCGAGAGGAATTACTTGGAGCTAGAGGAAAGAACTAGGAGGCAAAGGACATTTATACAGGTCTAAATACAGGCATGTAAATATGTAAATATATTTATATATAATGATAGGGAAATAGATCTCTCTCTATATGCTAAGTATCAAGGTAGCAGACGGACACTGGGCCTCTACTCAAGTACTCCCTCAACGCAAGAACATTTTGTTCTAATAACCTGGCATATTCTGTGATGCTCACCTCCCAGATAAGATCACTGAAGACAAAATGGGTGCATAACAAATGTGGTGAAGAAAGCTGATGGTGCCTGGCTATCAAAAGATATAGCATCTGGGGTCTTAAAAGACAAACAAGTAGCCATCTAGCCGAGAAGCAACAAAGTCCACATGGAAGAAGCACACCAACCTGTGTGATCATGAGGTGTCGATGGGATCAGGTATCAGGCATTCAAGACCCAGACAAAAAAATCATTCAATGTGAATGAGGGGGTGGGCAGTGTGGAGACCCAAAGCCCATCTATAGACAATTGGACATCTCCTTACAGAAG
>NW_022103901.1:39725362-39743126 GCF_000313985.2 Echinops telfairi | reverse complement strand
AGCAGCCAATCCACAGAGAAGACCACATGGCCGGTCCCACTATGAGACACGACATCCCTCACTGACCCATAGCCCTACAGTGGACAACACTGGAGACACAGTGCGGGAACTGCGCCCGATCTGAACCCACCACACCAAGGCAAAACACTAAGGGTGTTCAAGAGAACAGTAAGGGGAACAAAGCAACAAAGTCCCCAGGAAATACCAAAAATAGACTTTGGGGCCAGGGCTTGGTACCCCATCAGACTCAACCAGAAAACACTCCTAAATGCCAACAAACAGTCCTTGAACTAACTACAAGCTTTTCTATTTTGTTTGTTGCTGTGTTGTGTATTTTTGTTTGTTTTGTCATTGACTTTTTGTTATTGTTGTTTTTTTGTTTTCTTTTGTTGCTTGGTTTTGTTCTGTCTTATTTTTGCACATGTTATTATCTCCGCAGGTCTGTCTAAATAAAATAGGCGGGATTAACAATCAAGAGGAGTAAACAACGGGACTGACAGTTCCGGGGGGACATAAGAGGGGGGAGGTGGGGGGAAAGGAAGTGGTGTTAACAAACCCAGGAACAAGGGAAGAACAAGTGATCCAAATCAGTGGTAAGGAGGGTGAAGGAGGCCTGGTAGGACGTGATCAAGGGTAATGTAACTGACAGGAATTACTGTAACCTAAATGAAGGCTGAACATGATAGTGGAACAAGAGGAAAGTAAAAGGAAATAAGGAAAGAGCTAGGAGGCAAAGGGCATTTATAGAGGTCTAAATAAAGGCATGCACATATGTAAATAAATTTATATATGATGATGGGTAAATAGATCTATGCGCATATATTTATAGGTTTAGTATTAAGGTAGCAGATGGACATTGGACATCCACTCAAGTACTCCCTCAATACAAGAATACTTTGTTCTATTAAACTGGCATTCTATGATGCTCACCTGCCCGACACAATCACTGAAAACAAAGCGGGTGCATAAGCAAATGTAGTGAAGAAAGCTGATAGAGCCTGGCTATCAAAAGATATACCATCTGGAGTCTTAAAGGCTTAAAGGTAAATAAGTGGCCATCTAGCTCAGAAGGAACAAAGCCCACATGGAAGAGGCACACCAGCCTGTGTGATCACAAGGTGTCAAAGGGATCAGGTATCAGTCATCAAAGAACAAAAAATCATAACATTGTGAATGAGGGGGAGTGTGGAGTGGGGACCCAAAGCCCATCTGTAGGCAACTGGACATCCCCTAACAGAAGGGTCGTGGGGAGGAGAAGAGCTAGTCAGGGTGCAGTGTAGCAGCAATGAAACATACAACTTTCCTCTAGTTCTTAAATGCTTCCTCCTCCCCAAATACCACGATCCTAATTCTACCTTACAAATCTGGCTAGACCAGAGGATGTACACTGGTACAGATAGGAACGGAAAACACAGGGAACCCAGGACGGATGATCCCTTCAGGACCAGTGGTGAGAGTGGCAATACCAGGAGGGTGGGGTAGAGAGGGGGAACCGATTACAAGGATCTATATATAACCTCCTCCCTGGGGACGGACAACAGAAAAGTGGGTGAAGGGAGACATTGGACAGTATAAGATACGACAAAACAATAATTTATAAATTATCAAGGGTTCATAAGGGAGGGGGGAACGGGGAGGGAGGGGGAAAAATGGGCTGATGCCAGGGGTTTACATGGAGAGGAAATATTTTGAGAATGATGAGGTTAATGAATGTACAAATGTGCTTTATACAATTGATGTAAGGTATGGATGGTGATAAGAGTTGCATGAGTCCCCAATAAAATGATTTTTTTTAAAAAGAGCTGGAAATACAGCGAATCCAGGACAGATAAACCCCTCAGGACCAATACGGAGAGTAGCGATACCAGGAGAGTAAGGGGAAGGTGGGGGAGAAATGGGGAACCAACCACAATGATCTACATATAACCCCCTCCCTGAGGGAGGGACAACAGAAAATTGGGTGAAGGGGAACATGGGTCAGCGTAAGACTTGAAAAAATAATAATAATTTATAAATTACCAAAGGTTTGTGACGGAGGGTGGGGAATAGGTGGGGGATAGAGAGGGAACATGAGGAGCTGATACAAGGGCTTAAGTGAAAGAAAATGTTTTGAAAATGATGATGACCACAAATGTACAAATGTGCTTGACACAACGTATGTATGGATTGTGATAAGAGTTGGATGAGCCCCCAATAAAATGATTAAAAAAAACCAAAAAACCCAAAAAGCACACAACTGCTTTATGTTCTCAGAGGCAGGACACCTAGAGAAGGACCCATGCTTGGTGGAGGGTCAGTGAAAAAGAGGAAGACCCTCAATGGACGGACACGGGCGCATCAATGGGCTCAAACGAGCGATTGTGAGGACGGAGGGGCGGGGCAGTGTTTCGTCCTGCTGGGCGTGGGCTTGCTGGCTGGCACCAACCACCACCACAAGCCAGCCCTGTGGCCTCCACGCAGGGTCTGACGAGTCCTGGTCTGCAGCACAGCCAGAGGGTGTGCAACCAGGACAGTTAATTTCAGGGCACTTTCCTGCAACTGGTTATGATTACAACACATAACAAGGACTTGCAAACCCACCTGCCCATAGCTATGTCCATTCAAAGGGGCCCTGGTGGTGCAGTGGGCTTCTAACTGAAAAGTCAGTGGTTCAAAACCACCAGCTCCTCTGCAGGAGAAAGACGAGGCTTCTACGTCCGTCAAGGTTTACAGTCGAGGCAGTTCTGTTCTACTCAGCCCTAGAGACTTGCTCTGAGTCGGAACTGACTGGATGGCAGTGAATTTTGAGCTTTGATGTGTCAACTGAGCCTATAACCTGGTTGTTATAATTTGAATTATCCACCTCCCTCCAATCTGTATTGTAAATTTTGGCCTCTAGGCCCGAGGTTGGAACCCGGTCTGGGCACGGGTGCCCGTTAGGGGAATGAGGCAGGAGTCGGGTAGGGTGCATCTTGAGCCAGTCTTGTCGGAGACAGACGAGAGGAGAACAAAGCAGCAGTGCCGAGCTGGGGGCCGAGCGACCACCCAGGAGCAGGAGGAAGAGACAAGGACATGTCTCCAGAGCCGACAGGGGGAGGAAGCCTGCCCTGGAGCCGGGGCTTCAAGCTGGGACTTCTAGCTTCCTGAGAGTACTTCGGCCACGCTGTCAGGAGAGACCAGTCCCAGGAGAAGGACATCTTGTGTGGTCGGTAAAGTAGGACAGTGAAAAAGAGGAAGACCGTCAGAGCTAGACTGGCACACTGGCTCCAACAGTGGGCTCAAGCCGCAGTGGTGAGGACGGTGCAGGGCTGGGCAGTGCTGTTCTGTTGTCCACGGGTTGCCGTGAGTCAGAACCGACCCAACAGCTCCTAACAACTAACAATGCCTTGACAGCAGACGTGTTGGTTAGCGCTGCCCCCTGGGGCACTTCTGCAGGAGCAGCACCAGAGAACCAAGGGTGTACGGTAGAGGGAAGTCGAGGGTGGAGGGACTTGAAGTCGGGGGTGGGGTGGGGTGGGGGGCGTTATGGGTCACAGTCTGACCTGGCCTCACAGTCCTCAGAACAGGCGGACAGAGACACCTCAGCCCGGGCCACAGGCTGGGCAGCGTGTGGACTTGAGTGACCTTCCCGTAGTTGGAATGAGGAGGTGGCTGCAAGCATGTGCTTCTGACAGCAGTCGCAGGCCGAGTTCATTCTTTGGACCAAGGCCAAAAGCAAGGGGGCCTCCCAGTTCCTCCCACTCCCTGACAGCCCATGGCCTTCTGACAGGCACAGCCGTCGGAGATGGCTGGAGGTCCAGGGAAACCAGCCCAGTGGAGGCATGGGCTGGGGGCATTGTGCTGCTGCCCAGCTGAGCCGTCCTGGGGCTCCCTCAGTACCCGAGCCCCGAGTGAGCATCTGCCACCTCTCCCCCACCCTGGACTCTGCAGAGGAGGCAATGAATCCTGTGTGTGCCTTGATGGAGCTGGAAGTCCACCCCGCCTCACCCCCACTCCTGACTCGGGAGCTCTGCACCTGCTGTTCCCTGCCTGGAACACTGCGTCATCTCCTCCTCCTGTCAGCCTCCCCTGGTCCCCTGAAGCAGGTGCCCCTGGATGAACTGAAGCCTGCTGCCTCAGGGGCAGGTCCCGCAGGCCTTGTTGGCTCTGGCCATCAGCCAGGCATGCGCTGACACCCTGGAGGGCGGCCCAGGGCCACTACTGAACGAAGGAGGGCATGAAGACACATACAGGCAGGGTCTAAGCAGGTGCCATCTGTGGATGGCCAATAGGACAGGTGGCAGAGTCCGGAGCACCGACTGGGAGAACTGAGAGGAGCGGGGCGAGCTGCACCACTGAGCGAGACCAAGGGCAGCTGCTCGGGCCGGGCCCAGTGTAGCCCGTTAGAGAAGAGGAAATGGAGGCTCAGGGCTTGGAAGAAGCCCTCGCCATCACCCAGCTCAGTGGCCAACTGTCGATTGGAAGCACAAGCAGGCAGAGAGCACGATCAAGTGACGGAGCTTTGAAGCTGTGGCAGTCTCTCAGCTGCCTGTGGGCGTCTTATGTCGGGTGCATGAATGGCCCTCCATGGCCTCAGGGAGGAGGGCAGGTGCTCTAGGGTGGGCTGGGGGCTAGCATGAAGAGGTCAGGGAGAAGGGATGGTATGCAGGCGGTAAGCCTCCAGGACTCTGCTCCTAACAGGCAGACATTGATTGCCCTCTGGCCTCAGCCTGGAAATGTGGCAAGAAATGCCTTTCCACACTGCTCTAGACTTTTTAATGCCCACTCTCTCCAGGCCTGCTCCAGCTACCAAGGGCTGGGGTGGCGACTGCTGGGGAGGACTTCCCACATCACCACAGACTCTGCCTGCCTGCCCGCTGCCCTTTTGGCCCCAGCCATTGACAAGGATGGGCTTGGTCATAGAAAGCAAGCCCCCACAGAAGTGGAGACTTCTGAAAACCAGCTGTTGGCCCTCTAAGGCAGCAGGGCTTGGGAAACCACAACAAAGGGTGACCCCCGCCCCCTGCACCCGAAGTTCCATGGAGCCTTCAGGAGAGGGGAGGAGAGGGGCAGGAGGCAGCCCTGTGTGCAGGAAGCAGGCACAGATCTGTGAGGAAGCCAGGCCTGTCGGGCACTTGGTCACCAGCTGGGTGACCTGGAGCGAGGGGCTGTGCTGCAATAATGGGATCTGAATCACACTGCTTCCCCGAATTTATATCCTTATCTTACACGGAGCCGTGACCTAGCTCTGGCACAGTTACCCGTCAATACACAGGACTAGAGACATAAAAAACAAAACCCCTTGCCGAAGACTTGATTACGACTTACAGAGACCCCGATGGGGGTGTGTGTGTGAGTGCAAGCAGTTTGCTCTCAACTGGTTGGGGGTTCAGACCCACACAGTGCAGTGATGCTGCCAAGAAAGGCCTGGTGATCTACCTTGTGAACATGACAGCCATGGACCCTTTTGGAGCGCCAGTCTATGTCACCCTGCGGGGTCGCCATATGCTGGCACTGACCTGAAGGTAACAGGTTTGGGTCTGGGGATCTGGAGCCTTGTGCGGAGTCCTTGGAGGGTCATTTCCAGTTGAGTACTCCAGAACATGTTTTTGTGATGACTGGGGCTTAAGTAAATTGGCCTTCTAACCCAGACCCACTGCCATCAAGTCGGTTCTGACTCGCAGCAACCCTACAGGACGGAGCAGAACTGCCCCATTGGTTTCCCTAGGTTGTACCCTTCATGGAAGCAGACAGTGGTGGTATTTTCCCCTGTGCCACCAGGGCTCCTTTAAAGCATGAAACAAGCCACACAACGGCTAGTCCCCTTCAGACTCAGAGAACACTGACTTCCAGGACTGAGGGTTTGCAATGCCACCAAAACCGACACTGGGCGTGTGCTGCAGGGTGTGGGGTGGGATGGCACAATGATGGCAGAAGGGTCGTGGTCCCAGAATCGTGGGCAGTTGGTTGCAAGCTAGAGATGGCTCTGTCATTGCTGGGGTGATGAGTCAGGTCTCAGGTGGACAGTGCCCAGGGCCCCCACCAGCTCCCGGAGATCTTTCTAGTAACTTTCTATCAGAAAGTTACAAGGACTTTGCTGAGTTGGAAGTTGGGATCCTCAGAACGCCCTGGGTAGCTAGATGCAGAGAACACCCACAGAGGGAAACTGAGGCTCCTTGACATCTTGCCTAGCCCTGTGGCTGCCCGATGGCCCCTCCCATATACTTCCCAGGCCACCAAATCTTTTTGGAACTTACATCATGGTTCCTTGCCCTGCTGTAAGCCTTGTGTAAGGGGCTGAAGGTGTTTGGTGCTTGAAGAAAATTGGCCAAACCTTAAACATCTGTCAGCAGCACATAGCCAAGCCAACAGGGGTTTGCCCAGACAAAGTCCATGAGGATGCATTTATGAACTCACATGAAAAAATATCCAAGACAGATTGTGGAGTGAAAATAGCGACTGGTTAGGTTAAAATGTTAACAAGGGGACAGAGGCTTTGGTCCAGTATGTAAGTGTCCTAGAAAAAGCATAGCGGGAGATGTATTAAGCCAAGGAAGGGGTGACCTCTATAGAGAGGGCTTTTATGGAGGGTGTGGTGTGTCCACCCGGAAAGCCTCCCGTTAGGTCAGCATCTTGGCCCTACTGCTCTCCCAGTCCTGTGGTCAGTCACAAGGGGACAGTGCCTTCACTCCTTATCTACTAGATGGGCACTGAGTGCCCTAATGCCCAGGGGGTGAGGGTGCAATGAGAGACCAATGTGTCTGTGTTGGTGCTGTGAATCCATCTGCCTTGCCCTCTGGTCTCTTCTCTGCTGGATTTTCCTGGTTCCAACCAATCTATCCTGCTGTCTGAGGCCCAGCGTCCTCCCTCACATGTTGTTTTAAGTCTTCCCAGGTTTCTTGGTTGTGACAGGTAAGGTTTTGTGTCCACTTGGCAGGATTCTCTGTGGTTTGGCAGTTAAAGCATAACCCCCCATGATGAGATTTTCTCAGGGTGTGACCTGCTTCCAATATGGAAAAGCTTGCTCATGGTTTGAATCCTGTATCTGGCTCGTCATCTGGCTGGTCTTTGGCTCTTTGGACTTGAGCCAGGAACCCGCCATATTGCCTGCTGATCCTAGGAGTTGTCAGTAACTTGTCCTCTCATCTGTCGACCTTGGATTCATTCACTTCTGCAGCCAGAACCTGCTCTCTGACCAGTTGATCTTGGGTTCATTAGCCCCTGGAGCTATGAGAATCAGGAGAAGTCTCCAGCCTGACATCTGACTCACAGACTTGACATTGTTCCACCTCTACAACTGTGGGAGTTATATAAACCTCTCTGTACATGCCCACATACATGCTTTAGTAGAAAGCCTAGCTGAAGATGCTCGTGCTTTGGAATGATCTGTGAACTGAGAAAAGAGGGAGTTGCTCACTTGCAGCTAGGGCTGTTCTAAGGTTTGCAGGAGTGGTCTGGCTCAGGCGGGTGGCAGCAATCACTATCATGGGTCAAGGGATGTGTGCTGGGCTGGGGTCCATGGGACATAGATCTCATTTCTTCAGGGCTCTGGCTGTGGCTCTATGAGCTGAAGGGGACAGGGGGTGGGGTGGGGGGCCCGCGGGGCGGCAGGGGTACGAGGACAGTTTGGATAAATCCCACCACCTGAAGAGGGAGCAGTTTACCTGCTCTACCACACCAGAAACATATCAACATCTCATGAAAGCGTTTCTGTAAAAAAGCAGGCCTACACAACTGCGTCTATCATTAGCATTTATGGTGGAAGGACTATTGGATTCTTCTTCTTCTTCTTTTGGTGTAAATGGATTTAATGTATGGAAAGGCAATCCATTATCTAAGACAGCGGTTCTCAAACTGTGGGTTGCGACCCCGTTAGGGGTTGAACAGCTCTTTCACAGGGGTCACCCGATTCATAACAGTAGTAAAATTAGTTATGAAGTAGCAACAGAAATAATTTCATGGTTGGGGTCACGACAGCATGCAGAACTGTATGAAAGGGTCGTGGCATTAGGAAGGTTGAGAACCACTGTTCTAAGGTCTTAAGGGTCTGCTCCTAAAAGGTACAAAAATAATACCGAGAGAAGTGAACCTGTGTGGCATTTTTATATGTTTTAGGCACTGCTGAGCATTCCACATAAATAAACTCACTTCACACTCACAAATGGATAAGGTTAGGAAGTATGGGAGCATTAGCATTTACCTGTCATCCTTCAGAACCTGTAGTCATTCAAACAGAACGAGGGAATCCGGCTTAGTTCAAACATCAGGAATGGGGTGTGTCAGGGTTGTAGCCTTTGGCTGTACGCATTCCATCCGCACACTGAACAAATAAGCCATGGAGCTGCACTGTCTGGTGAAGAACGTGGCATCGGTGTGCCTCGGAACTGAGGAGGGCAAGATGATGGTGTGCCCAGTTTTCACATGTCAACAGGAGAGACTAATCATCAGGAAAAGAAAACATATTTGGTCGAGGGCCCACGACAACAAGGGAAGCCCTCGGTGAGAGAGATTGATCTGAAAGTCACCACAGTGGATGCAGACGCATCATGTAGCATGAAGATGGCACCACTGACTCAGCAGGTAACAACAAATATAGCAGCCCAACAAGGCAGGTGGCATCATCATCCGTTTCTTTGGAAGAATGAACTGAGCCCAGAGAGTCAACGTAACTGGCACAAGGCCCTACCCTACAAGGTGAGGCCGGGACCTGGACCCAGATGCCTGGCTCTAGGGTGTGCACTCAAATGCATCACTGTGCTGACCTGCACCTGGACAGACTCCCTGCTGGCAAGATAAAGCCCACACTAGGGCAGCAATTGCAGCCTTGGGAAAGATGCCGCTTCACGAGTACCTCAGGGTGGCGGGGGTGCAGTGAAGTCTGCCTCTCTGGTGCTTATCTATCCTTTCCAGTAGTTTTACGATAAATGTGCGTGACTTGCACTAAGCAGTCAGGAGGCAGGAGACAGCAGGAGCTGCTTCTTCAAGCCTCTCCATTCTGTACCACCCACGATACCAGAACCTTCCAAGGAGTTGTCCAGGCCCAATGGTGGCTTGAACCTGGGTGTTGGTATCTTCTCACAGCCGTGTGCAGGGCTCTGCTGGCTCCTTTCACAAAGGGGCCAGGGGAGTGTTCTTGGAGGCCAGTGGTCACTTCAGTACTCTGAGTAGGGTCATGCCCTGAAAAGTGAAGTAGCTCTTAGTTCTTTGGAACCCTCTCTCTTCCCTGTCACTAACCCTTCCAGAGAAGCTCGCCCGGGGCTCAATGGGTGGCCCATCCCATGTTTCGCCAGAAGATGACTCCTGAGACGAGTGCTCTTGCGTCACCATGGAAACCTCTTTTCAAGGCATGTTCCCAGTGAGAAAACCCCGTGGGCCTTGGTCCAGGGATGGGACCGCCCTGAGTTGTGTATGAGGTTCACTTTCCTCGCAGCTGCTTGGGGAACCCCAAAAGGCAGCCCCTGGGGCTCAGCTCAGGGCTGACTTCTGAATGGGACGCAGCTGCCAAAGACCCCAGACTCATCTCTTGGACAGAGAGCTTTTTTAATTAAAAAAACAAACAAAAAAACCTTTTGTTGTAAATTGTGTGTGCCTTCCTAATGTCTGCTTACAGGCCCGTGTTCCCAGTGTTCGGCTGCAAATTGAGCATCGGAAGAGAGTTCTGTTCCGTCCCTGGAGGCCACAGTCCGAGGGTCTCCGCCAGTCTCTCGGAGCAGTAGCCTGGTCTTTTGGATGAGCTCAGTGTTGCTCCAGGTTTTCCTTCCATTCTGGTGGACAAACAGCTCTGAAAGGAGCCCGCATCCTGCTGTCTGACTCAGGCAGGCTTGAAGTCTCATTTCTGGGTCTGTTGTTCCTGACAGCTTGGAACACACATGGCCCTGCATGGCCAGTCTCGTTTGGGAGCAACGTGGAGGGGAGGGGGCTTAGGTAACAGAGAGGGGAGCTGGGAACCATCCTGCTGACCTCTGACCCTCAAAGGCAGGTGGCTGAGAGATGTCACATGAAGCAGCTCAGTGAGGCTGTCAGGACTCAGAGGTGGGGAGAGGGAATGCTGGCCTCAGTTTCCCTCCTGTGAGTTCTGGGCCCTTCGCCAGCCCCTCCAGTGTCCTCTCTGCGGAGTAGGGCAAGTGACCCCAGCTTTCAGAGTTGTCGAGAGGGCGCGACATTTCTGAGAGTCAGACTGTCTGTCACCTGGACTTCCACAAACAATCTGGCTTTTCTGGAGCAGCTTTGCCCAGTTATCAGGGGGACCCTGGGAAGCTCTGCCCTAGGCCCATATTTCTAAAACCAGATGAGTGGCTGACTCGGCCTGGTGGAAGGCTCAGGGGCTGACCCCAAGCCTCACTGGGGCTCAAGGTGACCTTGGACCTGTTGACTCCCCTCAACCCTGTTTCTTCACAGGCAGAAGGGGAAAACGGCAAAGTCTCTTCCGCGGGTTGTTGAGAAACCCAGTGGAAAGAGTGCATCTAAAGGGCTCAGCAGCTTACGACATTTGGCTTGGACAACAAATAGGCCGTGGGACCAGAATCCAGGTTGTGGATCTCACTGGCTCCTTGTCCTGTCTCTGGCTGGGGAGCTCAGGCGGGAAGGGGTTAACATGGCCTGCATACAACTCTCCTTCCTGTGTGACTACAGAGGTTTTGGGGGTTTTGTTTTGTTTTGTCCTAGGGAGCTAGGGGGAGAGGGCTGCCTGGGGTTTTGTCAAATATCAGGTTTTCCAAGTGGCTTCTGGGACATACCCTCACCAGATGACATTAGCACCTACTGCAATCATCCCCCCCCCTCCCCCGCTCCGCCCCGGGGGTGGCCGAGTGGTCAAAACCCATGTCTGTGAATCCAGCATTGATTTTTTTCCTGGGGCCCTGTCTTAGGCATCGGTGCAGGCGGTCAGTGAGCTCGGCTGGCTCAGAGCATGCTATAATCTTCACATTTTTCCTCAGTTACTCAGCTGTCAAGAGCTGGTGCTAGCACTGCATTGTCTTTCCATGGAACTATTCAGCGTTCTGGGTCAGGCGACTGACACAGCCAGTTTGCTTGCCTTTGGTACACATAACACCTGCAGGAAATAGTACTCCCAGTCCTCAGGGGACAGAAATGCTGGCCTGAAGCTTGGAAAGCAGCTCAGCACTGATGGAACTGAGTTGGCCTCTGCCTTCCCAGACCAGGACGAGGCCCTGTGGGAGCACCTTGACCTGACCTAAGGGGCAGGCAGTCTGCAAGAAGGAGGCCAGTAAGCCTCCCACCGCCAAGCCCCCTGCTGACTCAGCACCGGGCTGTTGAAGACAAGGCAAAGAAGTGCCCCCTTCCAAGAGCCTGCTGCTTTGGAGGACAGTGGCGCAAACAATAAAGGGCGCATTTCAGCTGTGCGAAGGGCTGTTATGGGGGTGGGAGTGGGGGTGTAGGGTGGGGTGGGGTGGTGGATAACGAGGGTCCTGCCTGTGTGGGAAAAACAGAGAGCCGACATGACATCTGAAGGGAAGTCAGAAAGGAGCGGAGGTTGGTGTGGATTAGGGAGAACAGCCAGGCCAAGGAGCTTGTGCCTGGAAGGTGCTAGAAGGGATTATGAGGACTAGAGAGCTGACAGGCTGGTGGGGCCACTGAGATAGGCAAGGAGGGAAGGGGTGGCTTCTTTTCTTTTTGCCCCCTCACTAATCCCCTATTAGCGAGGGGGGCAAGAGTGGCAACCAATCCAGGTGCCCTGTTCACACCTGCAGCCAACCCTCTGTTTGGGTAAGAGTCTGAGAGCAGGGCCTTGCGGGGGTGTGTGCTGCTGACTCCGTATTTATGGTAAGAATGCCCTCAGGGGCTAGCCTGGACACCACCACCTTGCCCTGGGATAGATTCTGGAAACTAGCTGTCACTGTGCATCAGGGGGACGAAACTTATCTCTGGTAGGAACCACAAACGTGAGAGCTGCAGGTCAAAGCCACCAAGAGCTCAAGTCAGATTCCAGACCGGCCACTGCGCTTGCTCATCGCCCTCTAGCTCACCACGGACCCCTCCCTCCCTGGCCAGGCCCACCCACAAGCCAAGCGAGCCCAGAGTAGGGAGGGCACCAATAAACTGGCCAATACAGAGAATTTGTGATTTCTGTCTACGGCAAATGGAAGAAGAAAAAAACACACCAGAGTGGCTAGTCACCTATTAGGCCTGATTTATATTCTCCTTTAATGTCTCCTCAAAGGAAATGAGAGGTGTATTTTCATCAAATATCTTTGTTTACAGCTTCTAGCGGGGAGCTGGACTGCTCTGTGACAACTCCCCGGGCCCACAGATAAAAATCCAAGGATTTGTCCTAACAGAATAACCTCCTCCTACAGCCCCCCCCCTCCCCTGGGGGGGGGCACAGAGCCAGGAGCTACTTTCCTCTTGTAGAATTATGCTCGGGAAGAGTCAGGGTCCCATGCTGCCTGGTGTTCTGCCACGGTGGGCCCACGGCAAAGGACAGGGGCACTGCCCGCCCTTCCAGAAGATAGGAAGGGGTGTCCCTGCAGCTCTGAAGCAAATGTGGCCAGGCCTCAGGGGCCAGCTTTCTGGGCACCCAGTTCCCTTTGAGAAAGGGGCAGGGACAAATGCAGTCTGGGCGCCACAAACCCCTATCCCTTGCCAGTGCGTCTGCCACCCTGACACACACCTCGCTCACTGCGCCACAGCAACCCCACAGGGGAATGCTGCCTAGGCCCTCAGGGGCTGCTGGGCCCTGCCAACATGCCGGGCCCAGCGAGGCCTCCCTCCTCATCTCCAGAGGCCCGGACGAGGAGTGGGCAGCAAGTGGGAGACTCTGTTCGTGGGCTGGCAGGAGAAGTGTGGGGGCTCATGCTCCAGTTCCAGAGGTTTGCTAATGTGGCGGACACGGTGCTGGGCCCCGGCTAGTCCCCATGGAGGTGAGGCTCACAGTCAGGTGCGCGCGCACACACACGTCTGCCAGAGCAGGCACCACAGAGGGTGGAAAAGCCGGGCTAATGTGATGGAGGGGAGGTGGTCGGTCACCTTGGCTAGGTGGGTGGTGGGGACAGGCCTCTCTGAGGAGGCAGTGGCGGTGGCAATTACTATGAGGCAGCCATGCCTGGAACTCGGGATGACTGCTTAACAGAAAGTCTCCTGGCACAAAGGGGTGGGGATGGAGAGTAGTGGTTCCCAAAGTGTGGCCTGGGGAACCCCATGGGGATCCAAGTCATTGTGGGCCTCCCCTGACTGCATGTGGAGCCACAGCACCCACCCATTAGTCTTCTACCACTGCAGGGCTATGCGAAACGAATGCAAAGCCATTGATGTGCACGTGGTCCGGAGAGCAGATGGGTTTTTCCTACCACTACGGTATTGATGTAACATGTGTCCTCTGGTTTAACATTCAATGCCGTGGATACTCGAGCATAATCCACATAAGCTAGACTTCCGTGGGGCCCTCGGTCGGTCGCTCTGAACTGTGTCCAGGGATCCTGAGGCGAGTCTGAGAAGTGCTGACTGGAGGGGGGGTGGCAGCTAGTGGAGCTGGGGTGCAGTGGCTGTCCCTGTGAGGCAGCAGTCAGTTGGGACCCATCACATGGCGCCTGGTGGTCAGGGCGAGAGATTTGGATTCTGTCCTAATGCAGCGGGAAGCTACTGGAGGCTTGTGGGCAGGGGTATGACACGGTCTGATTTATGGTCTAGGAAGATCCCTCCTGCTGACCGAGGCCAGAGAATCCTGCGGTGGGTGCGCTTTGGCCTGCGAGTGGGGGCAGAGAGGAAATGAGGGTGAAGCTTGCTTGTACACGAGTGGCCTTGGGGCAGACCCTGAGCTGTAGGTGGAGAGCAGCAGCAGGCCAGCCAGATGAGGCCAGCTGCGATCCCTCCCCACTCCGACCCAGACAGAGCACCCTGATCTCAGCATGCTCCTGAGGTTACCTCCTCAGCCCCAGGGCAGAGAGGAGGCACACTGGGGTGCCGCCGTCCCCACCCTCAGGCCCTGAGAAGGTCCAGGAGACACTGTCCTGAGCAGTACAACCGTCCCCCCCACCCTGCCTGCGACTCCCCAGTCCCAACAGCAGCACCGCTCCATAAGCCTGGAGCCCGGGCCACACCCCAGCGCCGGCGCTCAGGGTGGAGAAGTCAAAGGAAAGCATTCTGCAAACAGAATGACATGACACTGGATGTTTCCTCGTTCCAAAATGGCCGGGCGTGGAAATCAGACCCGAACCGTTCTTGTGCACTCCAGGAGAACAGCCCCAAGGGCCAGCCAGAGCTCGGACTCTTGTTAGACAGGAGCATCGACTTAGCACCTCTCCAGTGAGCCTCCTGAGAGCCGGGTGTTTAACAAAGCTACCCCAGTCCCGAGGGCCGACAGAAACAGAGCCGCTCTATCACTGCCGGAACTAGGGCGAGCGGCAACCACATCCAAGGCTCCAAGGCCAGGGTGGTCTCAGGAGGGCAGTGGGAGCACCTGGGAGCTTTGTTCTAGGAAGCAGGTGGGCAGCAAATGAAAATGAAAATGCATGTCCCCTCTGGCCTGGTAGGTCCATTGCTGGGCATGGACCCCAAGGCCACTGTCACAGACCCACACGCCCACCTGGAGCAAGGGGTCCTAAGAGAGTTTCCTGCCTGTTCTTGTAATGGCTAATGGGTGGAGCGGTTGACCTCATGTAGCTGATCATGAAGTGAAGGCAGGGCAGGGGCCTCACGTGGGGTGGGTGGCCGTAATCCAGCAGCGGAACCAGAGGAGCCAAAGCAGAGAGGGCATCCAAACATATTTCCGGAAGGAGCTTCGAGAACCTGCTCCTTTTCATTTTACCGAGCTCTTGGTTGGTTTTCTAAGGATTATATGCCAGGAGTATGTATCTTTCTTTTTTTTTTTTTTTTTAAGCAATTTTAAATCAATGACTAAACCTATTTTAAAACCAAGGACTCAAAATAAAATCCAGGCAGACCCTGGGTTATGAACTTCTGGCTTACAGACCCTGCTACACGCCAGTATCTGAAGAGCCCATATACCAAGCGTTTGAGACACTCTGGCCCCCAGCAACATCAGGTGCTGCTCTGAGAGGCGCCGCAGATGTGCTAATCAGTACTGTGTCACCCCGTGAAAGATGGCTTAGCATAACTGGAAGTGCTGCTTTAATGTTTATTCCATTTACTTAGATCAACGGACGTCAGAGACAAGCTGCACCTGCGCGTTCCCAGTCACGCATAGATCCCACTTACTTTAGGAGTGGGACGCATTCAGTCTGGGGACTGCCCGCAAATCAGTGGTGGGAAACATGGAGCCCAATGGAGGGCCAACTCTTTGGGCTGCATTTTGTTCTTACTAGTAGTTTTAGGCTGGAATCCTGAGCGTGGGGGTGAGGGGGCGGGTGCTGGCCGGCTGTCTGTGGTTTTAGAATTCGAAGGAGGGTTCTCAGGGGAGCCCTGGGAGCAGCCTCAGGCAGCACAGGAGGGTGGGAACCTCCTCCTCTGTGGGAGAAGTGGTTGGTTCTGCTCTGTCAAGCTGACCTCCAACTTCCGATTCGTGTTTATCTTTTATGGGAAGGGGAAGAGGGGCTAGAGATGACTTTGGTGAAAGGGGAAGAGGTGCCCCTGATGGGATAAGGGGGAGCTGCCCAGGGCAGCATGCTTCCTCCGAAGTCCGAAGTCTCACTTCTTAGGAGTTTGCAAGAGCCACTGCATGCTATCTCTCCAGTCATCTCACCAAGAGAGGAAATTACTCTCCCACAACTGCCTCACTAATCACTTAAGTATTTCCAAGAAATTTCCAAGGAACTTCTTAGTCTTAATTCTGAGAAATTCTTCCACATACCCAACTCATCCCTGGAAAACCAAACCAGAGCCGGCCAAGACCAAGCACAGAGCCAACATTCTTTCCAGGGTACAGCTTGTTGGGCACTCTGTGGGACTCTGTTCTGAGAAGCGGGGGGGGGGGGCTGCGGCGGCTTACCTGGCACCTTGTCCACCGACGCGAACACGGAGCGCTGCACTGTGGGGTCGCTGCTGCCGCGGCGACACTGATCATAGAAGCGGAAAGGCAGGTGCTGAGCGGGCGCCGTCGAGCTGAGTCCAAACCCCAGCACTTCGGTGGTCGGCTGGATTGGGAGGTCCAGGAGGGCTATGTTCAAACAACACCGTGGTTCATTTTCAGCACTGAAGGTTCTGTGCGGGGCTGTTGTAGCCAGAGTGGTTGTGCCCCAGCCAGGCGAGGCACTTGGGAGGTGCCAGGCAGGTAGCCTTGGGCTGGGGAGGCCAGCATGAGACAGAGGTACTGCCTTAGACGCAGCACAGCTGGAGTTGAGAGTTGGACGGACGAAACTGATGCTGGGCTCATCCCCACCGTAGTCTCCACTGTCACACATAAGCCACCTTTGCCAATGCTTAGCTTCTGTGCCATTTCAGACTCCAAAGTAAATGGGTCAATTCTGCCCCGAACGTTTGTTTATTCTTTTACATAAATACATATATATCCACATGCACATATGCACATACACACGTTTATATGTTACACACACATGCACACACAGAACCCACTGCCATTGAGTTGATTCCGACTCATGGCTATTCTATGTAGGATTTCTGAGCCTGCAAACCCTTATGGGACAAGGCAGTCCACAGAGCGGCTGGTGAGTTTGAAGCAAAAAGCTAGTTAGCAGTTCAACATTTACCCAACATGCCACTGGGACTCCTAGATCTCTCTCTCTCTCTCTCTCTCTCTCTCACACACACACACACACACACACACTCTCTCTCTCTCTCTCTCACGTTTGTACATGAGGAGTCCGTGTGCACCAGAGAATACCTCTGAGTATGCATGTGTGTACTGACGCCTGTGTGTACTGACACATGTGCACTGACGCGTGTGGTGATCTGCCACATTGGTAGCCTCCCTTCCAAAACCAGAAAAAAATCAATTTAAGAAATGCCCCAGGTGTTAGTTTTAGTAGGCACTTTATGGCCTAATTCCCAATTTTCAAATGAAATATTTAGCCTTCATGCCAGAGTGAGAAATTGCTTTACATTAAAAAAAAAAAAAAAAAGAATTAGAAGAAAGAAGGAAAAAACTCTCTGGAAATAAATCTTACGAGAAAAAGGCCCGAGTGAACTAAGTCACCCTGCATTCCTACTGACGCTCCGTGGATCCCGCAGGGCTGCCCAGATCAACCTACCCAGCAACTCTGCCCTTGGGGCTTATTTAAGGCATTCCCTTGATGGTTCCCCTTGGCCCACAGTGGGCAGGGAGTCCTCCTATCAGCACCTGAGCTGGAAGACACTGGGCATCTTGAGAGAATCTGCTTATGACCATGGAGGACACAGGTGTCTTTCCCCCTGATGAGCGAGTGCCTTCACTTGGTGGCCTTCCTGTTCAGACAGCTTAGACCTTCCCGACACCTCAACAGACTCGCCACAATCCTAAGGAACGTGGGTGTGCGAGCCCCACCACCCTTGCCAAGGAGCGCTGGGAAGGGGGAGCAGGAAGGGATGAGGATTTAGAGGGCGCAGTACTGTCAGCGTGCTGCCTGTGAGACTTTGGACAACTTGCTGAGCCTCCATGTCCAATTCTGTTCACTCTGAGTGAACAGGCGGGGCCTCTGGGGTGAAGGATGACGAATGCTGAGTCCCAGCCCAAAGCCCACCCACTACCTGCCTTGTCACAGCCTGGTGGGTGGGCCCTCGAGACCTTCTAGAACCCACACACCTAAGAGGTGGCAATTTGGAGTGGGCTCTCCCCTCACTCAGGCCCAATGAGCTCCCGAGAGTCACCCTTCCTCTCTTTCAAACTAACCCTGGGGTCGCTCAAGGCCAGCATGAGGGCCACGGTGCTGGCCCAGGTACCTCTGGCCCTCCGCGG